>NC_044976.1:139906507-140244998 GCF_008728515.1 Papio anubis | reverse complement strand
TACAGGCGCCCGCCACCTCGCTCAGCTAGTTTTTTGTATTTTTTTAGTAGAGACGGGGTTTCACCGTGTTAGCCAGGATGGTCTCGATCTCCTGACCTCGTGATCCGCCCGTCTCGGCCTCCCAAAGTGCTTGGGATTACAGGCTTGAGCCACCGCGCCCGGCCCTCAGTTTTTATTTCTGAAGGCAAGGTTTACAAACACTTTTCCATCCTACCATCCTCCACATGCCCTCAACTCCAATTATGTCTAAAATTGGAACTTTCTTCCAAAATCTCTTTAATAAAATCTGCAGATAGTTACATGTTATTAGTTAAAGTGAGAGCTAAATGGCGAGAATACATGAACATACAGAGAAGAACAACAGACACGGGGGCCTTCCAGAGGAAGGACGGAGAGGATCAAGAAAAATAACTAATGGGTGCTAGGCTTAATACCTGGGTGATTAAATAATCTTTACAACAAACCCTGTGACATGGGTATACCTGTGTAACAAACTTGCACATGTACCACTGAACGTAAAATCAAAGTTAAAAAAAGCCCTGCAGGTATTATCAGGCCTCAAAACACCACCTGGGCAATGGCAGAGGACAATTGTCTCCCTTTATAAAGGTCTGAGAGTCTTCACACGGAGTGAGGTCGGGTTACCGGGCTTTCCGCCAGCATCCCTAGCAATCATTGTCTCTGGGTATTCATTTTTATTCTCCAGGGATGTAAATTGCGAAGAGAATAGCTTCTTAAGACTATATTGTAGACCACAAATCCAAGACTAAACATGTTAACTGTGAATTTAGTCTAGTCTGTACGCTTGCCTTTCCTATATGTAAAAGTACTGTGAGAATCTTGAGTGAATGCTAAACCGTCCTCTAGTTCATGGGCCTCTGCTCCCACTCCTGCCTCAGGAACATTCCCTTCATTCTATTAGTGCTACTGCCTGACAAGTTGACCAGGATGGGGTGATCGATTGTGCAGGAAATAACTTTTCGAGCTCAGACCTCAAGCACCAATTTAAGAACACAATTTCTGTCTTCTTACTGTCTTAACCTCAGCGCTTTTTTTGTGTGTGGAATTCATAGATTTGGATTGAAAGGACTAGAACATTGGGCAGTAGACTAAAGCTATATAAAATGCGACATAGACGTCATTAGCTTGTTAGTGACTTTTGCTGTAAGTACACGCCTTCCAGGTCGCTGGGGAGGAAACAAAGCGGGGCACAGCTGGTACTCTTCTGGAACCTGGGGTTTTATTCTTCATTTTAGACTTAAGTGAATGAGCTACTTGACTCATTCATAGGACTTAATTTGTGTGTGCCTGGGTCTTAATTTATAAAGGTGACTGAGTGACAACATGGGGAGTTAAATACCACTGAAATAATTATAGCTCAGAAACTGTACTTTCAAATATCAGCTCCGTAACTTGTGGGGGGGATGGTTTGGGGAAATTGATGTAATCTCCTCCTCACTCCTTGTGCTCCTTGTTCCTGTAAAAAGGGAATAATGCTACTCCAAATGTTTTGGGAAGACCAAAGGCAGCAATACGCATAAAGTACTTCCACTGCGTCTGACTTCTCTTGGTAGGTCACTCACCTCACTGTCCCTCAGTTCTCTCCCTTATAACAAGTGGATAAAATAATTTATTGCTTTTACAGTTCCTGAGAGAAGGAGGCATGATGTGCTGTGCAGAGCTACATGGGGAAGCACCAGGTTTGATCGGGAGGAGAAGTGGGAGTAAGGCTACAGCCTTTAGTGAGGTTTCCATGGGAAGAGCAAGGCAGAGCAGAGGAAACAGCTAAAGACACGTTAGTTTGAATAATTTCAGCAGGCTTTGGGGCATAGGCAATGTCCCTAGTTGTTTAGCACTAGGCCCTACCTGATTGATTTAGGGCAGGGGAAATATTATCTTTCTCTGGTGTGTAAAAGTTAAAGAAGGTGGTTGTGGGTATAGGCTGAGGATTGGTTGGAGGGTTTAGAATATGATTTTCATGCACCTATGAAAACTGAATCACAAGGAAGATATAAATAGGTTTGACCATTAGTTTGGTCCTATAATTAATGAATGTCAAACAGGCAAATATAGAATCTATGAAAATACAGAATACCATGGCAGAAAACTCTAGAGTATACCTCTTGCATGTCTCTCTATCCCATTTCTCTATTCCCCTCACTACCCCAGGTCAGCAGGAAGGGTAAATGAGTAGGCCGGTGGTTTCTCTTAGTGCTCACCTCAGGCCATGATTGTATAAATAGGGGGCTTTAGTGGATATAGCTTTGAGGCCAATGTATGGTTTTGTCCCTGTCCTAACTGAAAGCTGGCATTGCCAGTGACCTGACTTTAGCAATCATCAGAAGACAGACCATCTACATGAGATGAGCACTCAGTACTTATAGTATGGGGAGTGTGAAGGCCAAAGGACAGTCCTGCTGTCACTTCTCAGAGAACCTGTGATATAACCTAGGAGAGGAAATGGATAAGCAGATTTTTGGCATACAAGCAATGATTATGAAAGTGTGCAGGGCAAGAGATAGATATTTGGAAAACAGGCAGAATTTAGCGATGAATCCAAAGTGACCAGTACCCAGATTCTCAGTTCTCTCATTAGTAGAATTTCAAAGACATCTATTATGCTTGCATAAAAGAGTCAGAGTCAATTTGTCTAGGCTGCGTGTCTGCAGCAAATTTGAATGTCTATAGGAAGATAAAATTCTACAGGAATTCTGGTGGTGAAATAACTTTTTAAAAACTGTAAATGAGTAAATAAAGGATTTGTAGGGAAAAAACACATTTGTAGAGAAGAAACCATTACTAGTTTTGTACCCCCATTCTTTGAAAGGAAGAAGGTGGCTGGAAATCCATAGAGAGTAACCACATAAAAAGCATGCGCTTACCCCCTTTTAAATTTATTTTTCCTTTTTCATTTTCTACCACTAGAAGAACAAAGGTGCCTGGAGAGAGAGCCTTTCTGTGTATTCTTTATACTTTATATGATTGCATTGATCATTTTTTAACTCTTCTTATTTGCCACTGTGAAGAATTTTAAAACTTTTATATAAAAATATATGTTTCTCAAGAGCAAATGGTAATATATACAATCTACAGTGGATGAATCAAGAAATAAGAATATACGTGCATTGTGCAGGATGATGACAGAAAATACCTAAATATTAGAAAGGAATTTTTAAAAGCAGACTGGGTTGGGAGGATACATTGTGAAGGGGAATCTCTGAGGAACTAAGTTGAAGTCCCTTCTCACATGAAAGCCCAAAGACTGTGGCAATGAGGTCCTCTCCCTGCCCAATGTTACCTAAAGAAATGGGTTCAGTACGAATTTACAGTGCTGCTTGAAAAGCCAGGCAATCTGACTGTCTTGTCTCTGGAAACTTGAGTCAGTAGACAGGTCTCCTTTGAGTAAGTGCAGGAAGGAGAAGTAATAGTTCTCACTGCCTTCCTCCTTACTCCCTCTCTCAGCCCCGGCTCCTATCCCCAGCTTTTTATCTGGCTACTTTTCATAAGCCTCCTTCAGGCCATCGGCTTCTGTGGGATGTTCTTCAGGGACCCTCTCAGATGGGCTGATGCCTCTTCTTGATGATTCCATAATGCCTCGAGCCTATCTTCACCATTACATCCTGGACTACGTAATTTTTTTTTTTTTTTTTTTTTTGAGATGGATTCTCGCTCTGTTGCCCAGGCTGGAGTACAGTGGTGGGATCTCAGCTCACCATAACCTCCACCTCCCAGGTTCAAGCGATTCTCCTGCGTCAGCCTCCTGAGTAGCTGGGACTACAGGTGTGCACCACCATGCCCAGCTGATTTTTGTATATTTAGTAGAGACAGAGTTTCACTATGTTGGCCAGACTTGTCTCGAACTCCTGACCTTGTGATCCGCCCACCTCAGCCTTCCAGATTTGGACTTACTCATCTTTATATTCTTATTATGAGTAGAGGGCTTAGAACATTCTAAGCACTAATGAAAGAAATGAATATCCCAACCACATCTATTCAACAAATTATCTGAAACAAAATGATTTCTATCCCTGTGCCTTATGCACTAGCATAGAACTTGAAAGTTGCTTGTTAATTAATAGATCCTAGTTCTTTAATTTGAGAACAATCTGCTGTATCTGCATTGAAAATTAATCTCCAGAGATATATTTTAGACTTTGGACATTGGTTGTGTAACCATTCTCCCTATTCCTTCCACCCTGAATGATTTTTAGCATCTCTATGCAATTTCTAAATGCAATGTCCCAGTAAACCCATTCACACGCTTGACATAGAAAAAAACGTTGTGTTTGTTTATAAAACTGGCTCAGTGAACAAGGATGAGAAATTGAGTTATTTATTCGATGATTCAGGCCTTGATTACTAAACTGGAATTTGCCTCTGTACCTTGAGGGAGTGGAGAAAAGAAATCAAATAGATTAAATGAGACTGTTTGTCTTTCTGTGCCTCTGCCTGAAGCGCTGTGCACGGGATAATTAGGTCCCAGGAATAGGAAATCTGGCCATGAAATAAAAAATACGAACTTATCATCCATAAGAAGTGCCAGGTTCTGGTTTCACCAAAATGTTTCATGTTAAATGTATTCTTTTTTTCTAATCTAGAAAGTTTCAGTCACAAATGCCTAACCCCTCTTGGAATTATGATTTTGTGGTGCACGTTGATCACTTGACAGCATTGTAATGTGTGTTTTTCCCATGTGAACACTATGTGGAAAGGGATCCATGAAATGCTATAACATGGAATGCAGAAAGGTTAGTTTCCATCTTCCGGGAGAATGCTGTCAGAAACAATACATGGTCTGGGAATTTGATTGATGGACAACCAACATTCATGTCACCATTCCAAATCCTGTCACTTCTATTTGAGAATCGCCTAAAGTATGTGTAAAGGGAGCAATGAATTCTCTCTCCTGCCCATCTTGCTTACATGCATCATTGCCTCCCTACTTACGAAATGCCTAGCAACTCCAAAGGCATTAGCATGCATGCAATGAAATTTGATAAGTATTTATTAATTATCAATAATGGAATGGCTAAGATTTTGTTTGTGTAATTATTTAAAAAGGACCATGGAAACCTCAAAGCAATGTGGCTCATTACACCCAGGATATCTCATACTCATATCTCAGGAAAGTTCTAAGAAGATTGCTTAATTCTTTAATGCATTTAGTAGCAGCTCACATTAGCAGTCATTTCCTAACTCTCTAGTTTCTATCCATTTTTGAAAAAAACAGAAACTGATTTACAATATCAATTAAGCTTGTATCAGTGCATGCCATATTTTATTCTGGTCTTGTGTCACCCATCCCATCTCACAAAACGTATATGCACACGTAGACATCATTTCCTGTCAGAAGGGTGATATTGAGTAGATACATTTATTCATTGCTTTTTTTCCTAAGAAAGTACAAAAGTTTATTGAATACCTACTATGAGTCAAGCAAGGTATATAGATCTTGATTTTCTAAATTGTAGACAAATATCCCAAGGCCACTGTCTTCCTGGGTCACAAGATGCTTCCTTCTTGTTCTGCCACCCCCATCCCTGCCACTGCCTTGTGTTACTCAGGGAAGGCCCCAAACACAAGTAGAGCACTCTTGATTTCAGGCACACAGGAAGGCACAAGATGGGAGGGGAGAGATGCAAAACCATCATTACTTGCCTCTGTCTACAGACCCAGCCCGTGCTCTGCAGTGTCACCCCAACAAATGGCCCCACATCAGCTTCACATCCTGTCAACCAGCCTTCCTTTCAAGTCCTGGTCTCAGCTTCATCACATTCGTGCTTTCAGAGCCAATGACGTATTTCTCATTTTCTTTCAGGAAGGCTTGGAAATATCTCATTTTCTTCTCCTTTAACTTCTACTCTAAAAATAAAATAAACCAAAAATACAAACTGAAAATCTGTCAGTCAAAAACAACCCATTCTTTGCTGTCGTACCAAGTGAGAAGCATTATGCTTTCCAATCCAATTCAATTGGTTTAAAAGTGCTTTTAGACTCTCGCTTGAATTTTTCTTCTCAAACTACAAGTCATTTATGCTATGTTGGTTATTGAAGCAAATTAAATAATATAACAAAAACAGAGATATTGTGTTAAATATTTTGTTTATCTTTTCATACTTACCTTTTATTTCTTTTTCTTTTTTGAGACAGTCTTGCTCTGTTACACAGGCTGGAGTGCAGTGGTATGATCACAACTCTCTGCAGCCTCAACCTCCTGGGCTCATGCGATCTTCCTGCTTCAGCCTCCTGAGTAACAGGGACTACAAGCACGCACCACCACATCTAGCTAATTATTTTTAAATTTTTTTGTAGAGACAGGGTCTCACTATGTTGCCCATACTGGTCTCGAATTCTTGAGGTCAAGAGATGCTCCTGCTTCAGCTTCCAAAAGTGCTGGGATTACAGGTGTGAGAGCCATGGTGCCTGGCTGCATACTTACCTTTCTGAATCTCACACCAATATACACGCACGCACCCACAATCTCACGCGCACACACATTGTCTTTAAAAAGATTTCAGCCACAAACTTTACTAGAAGAAATAATGTAATAAATATTTCTGGAGTTTTATTTAATTTAAATGAGAGTAAAGGAGGTATAGAAACAAAAATGTATTAAATACCTAGTATGTGCAAAAAATTTTTTTTACTTACATTATTTATTTAATTCTTAAAATGTCCCTGTGGAGTAGATTCGATTGACTTCAATTTACAGATGAAGACACAGAAACTAAGGGAGAGATAAAAATCTTACCAAAAGTCACACAGTTAATAAATGAAAGAGCTAGGAGTAGGCGCCCATTCTTTCCAACTTTAAGTTCCTTTTGCTACTCCATGTTCATTCTCTCAAAGACACTGTGGGAACTGCTATGGAAAATAAAAGGATGAATAAATTATGTCCTGGACATTATCTTTTTCTTTGTCACATTGCATGGGTGGCATTTAGTGGATGAAACCCAGGAGCTAAGTGTCTTGTCATCTGCAGCACAGCCTCACACAATAAAGAATTGCCCAGACAATGCTAATAGAACCCCTTTGAGAAACTTTGACTGCAGGCTTACAATTGTGAGAAAAACATGGAAATGTAAAAAATGGAACTAGGGAACAAAATTAAGTAAATGCTAAATTAAAATACCATTTATTTTTAAAATACCAATGAACCTCTGACTTTTCTAGGCTGACGGAGGTTTTGCCAGTTTGAACATGTGGTTTCCAAAATGACTGTGGTTGTCAATATCCATCCAGTAGAAGAAGAAAGAGGAAGAGGATTGTGTGGTAGAAGACTGAATGAGCCAGTCCTGGAGTCCCTACTACTCATACTCCATTGGCCAGAACTCAGTCACATGGCCACGTCTGACCATGAGGCAGTCTGGGAAATGGATTCCAGCTGTGTTCCAGTGAGGAAGCAGGTTTGATGAAGATCTAGCCAATCTCTCTCACACAGAGATATCAAAAAACATTAAAGAAAGGCAGTGCTATTTTCCTTTCAAATTCTATTCCAACTCATTCTCTTACTCTGTAAATAGCTTCAGCATCCACTCAACTTTCCACATTACTTCAGTCACAAAGTCTGTATTAGTCCATTTTCACACTCCTATAAAGAACTCCCTGAGACTGGGTCATTTATAAAAGAAAAAGGTTTAATTGACTCACAGTTCAGCATGGCTTGGGAGGCCTCAGGAAACTTACAATCAAGACAAAAGGTGAAGAGGAAGTAAAGCACCTTCTTCACAAAGTGAAAGGAAGGAGAAGCGCTGAGCGAAGGGGGAAGATCCCATTACAAAACCATCAGATCTCATGAGAACTCTCACTATCGCAAGAACAGCAGGGGGGAACAGCCCCATGATTCAGTTACCTCCATCTGGTCCCACCCTCCACACACGGGGATTATGGGAATTACAATTTGAGATGAGATTTATGTGGGGAAAAGAGCCAAACCATATCAAAGTCCATTTGTTTTCTCATTCATTTAACAAACATTTTCTGGCTATTAATCATTTTGCCAGGAACTGTTCTAGGCACTGGGAACATAATAGTGAAAAAGACACAATATTTTATTATTAGTCAATGATAATGGACTGAAAGAAGAATATAGTTGACCCTTGAACGACGAGGGGATTAGGGACACTGATACCCTGTGCAGCTGAAAATCCACGTATAACTTTTGAATCTTCCAAAACAACTCATGCCTGTAATCCCATTACTTTGGGGAGGCCAAGGCAAGCAGATCGCTAGAGCCCAGGAATTTGAGACCATTCTGGGAAAAATGGCAAATCCCTATCGCTACAAAAAAAAAATTAAAAATTATCCAGGCATGGTACTGCATGCCTGTAGTACCAGCTACTCAGGAGGATGAGGTGGGAGGATCTCTTGAGTCCAGACCGGAAAACTTACCTTCTTATAGCCTACTATTGACCAGAAGCCTTACTGAGGACATTAACAGTCAATTAACACATATTTGTATGATATGTGTATTATGTACTGTATTATATAATATTATATGTATATTATAATTATACATTATATATATTATAATGTACATATATTATAATGTATAATTATAATATATGTATATTATATACTGTAATAAAGAAAGCTAGAGAAAAGAAAATATTATTAAGAAAATCATGAAGAAGGCCGGGCGCGGTGGCTCAAGCCTGTAATCCCAGCACTTTGGGAGGGCGAGATGGGCGGATCACGAGGTCAGGAGATCGAGACCATCCTGGCTAACACGGTGAAACCCCGTCTCTACTAAAAAAAAAAAAATACAAAAAACTAGCCGGGCGAGGTGGCGGGCGCCTGTAGTCCCAGCTACTCGGGAGGCTGAGGCAGGAGAATGGCGTGAACCCGGGAGGTGGAGCTTGCAGTGAGCTGAGATCCGGCCACTGCACTCCAGCCCGGGCGACAGAGCGAGACACCATCTCAAAAAAAAAAAAAAGAAAATCACGAAGAAGAGAAAACATATTTACTATTCATTAAATGGAAGTGGATCATCATAAAGGTCTTCATCCTCATCATCTTCACATTGAGTAGGCTGAGGAACAGGAGAAAGGAGAGGGTTGGTCTTGCTGTCTCAGGGGTGACAAAGGTGGAAGAGGTAGAGGAGGTGGGAGAGGAAGCATATATTATATCATAAAAGTAGTATAGTATGTGCTACAGTTATTTTATGCAGTTATGATTTAATATGTGTGTTTACTTTTTTAACATTTCTCTGTACTGAAAATGGCACCATGTATGACCTGTGCTTGTGTGTGCGAGTTTTGATTTTTTAATTTTTTTATAATATATTTGCATATATTTTAATATGAAAAATGATAACAGACTAGTATCTGCATATATTTAATGCATTTCTAACACAACTTTTTCTTATTTTTTTGATATTTATAGGCCATGCAGTTCATCTGCAAGTTTTCTCTAATTGTCAAAAATCTCCAAAAAGTTTTCCAATACATTTATTGAAAAGAATCCACATATAAGTGAACCTGCACAGTTCAAACCTATGCCATGCAAAGATCAACTGTACAGTCAAGGTAATGTTTTCAAAATGTAAATCAGGTCATATTACCCTCCTGATTAAAAGTCTCCAAAAGTTTTTCCATTGCTCTGTGGGAAAAAAAAATGTAAATGATTTGAAATAGCAAAAGAGATTACTGGGTGTTATATTAGTCAATTCTCACATCGCTAATAAAGACAGACTTGAGACTGGGTAATTTATAAAGTAAAAGATTTAATGGACTCACAGTTCCATGTGGCCAGGGAGACTTCACAATCATGGTGGAAGGCAAAAGAGGAGAAAGTCACATCTTAGGTGGCAACAGGCAAGAGAGTTTGTGCAGGGGAACTCCCATTTATAAAACCATCAGATCTCATGAAACTTATTCACTATCACAAAAACCACATGGTGGAAACGGCTCCCATTATTCAATTATCTCCACCTGGCCCCACCCTTGACACATGGGGATTATTACAATTCAAAGTGAGATTTGGGTGGGGACCCAGCCAAACCATATCAGTGTGTTTTCAATGAGAATATTAGATGTTCTCTGGATGACCCTCTAGGATTATCTCATTCTATAGGATTTAGGCTTATTTTACAAGTCATAAATTGTAAAAAACAAGATATAATAATACAAATGATTCTTGCTTATAGAAATGCAAATGTTTTTTCCTGGCAGAATACAATTGATTTCTACCCTATGGAAAAGGTTATTCTAAGTCTTGAGTTGTATTGTCTTATAGCTATTAATAGTTTTGCTTCTATTGGCAAATTTATTTCACAATTCCTGATCGTGTGTGTGTGTGTGTGTGTTCTTCAGATATATTTATGTATATGTATATATCACATTCTGATCGAACCAGTTTAACATTTTACTGGTTTCCTTATTAATGAATGAACTAAATTACACTAGTGATGTGCATTCATTTCATATTTGTGATAGAGCCATAATTTTAACTTTTGAAAATTATAGTTTAATAGCATTTAGAATAAAACTTGGACTTCCCTTACTTTCTTCACATTCCACTATTTAAAGCCCTATGAAATCTAGGATTTGTTCCCTTCCCGACCTCATTTACTACTCCACCTCACCTTGCTCATGCTGCTCTCGCTCCCCTTCCCTACTCTCCTTCCTCAAATACTCTCATGCATTATTCCCAGTTTCCACTTAGATCTCATCTCAAGTTTCCTCTCCTCAGAGAAGCTTTTCCCATCAGGCTTAATCACATTGCCCTGTTTTAATATCTTCAAAAATGTTAGTATTATCTAAAAGTAACTTGCTCTTGTGTTCATTTAGATATTTGTTTTTTTGTCCTTGCCTGTTTTGTTCACTGTTATATTTCCAGATGATCTAGCCAATAAATATTTTCCATAATTCTTTTTGGGTAAGATAATTGACATAAAATAAAAATAAAAGGACTATGTCCAGGAGATTATAAAAGAGGTTTCTCTGACTCATCTTGGGGCACCTTCAGCAGGCCTCTGCATCTGAGCTCTGCTGTCTTTCCTGAGGAGACTGCCATCTCTTCCCACTCTTACCCTAATCATTTGCTGACTGGTTTCTGCTGACTGATGTTCCTCTTGTAGGCTATCCTTTACCTAGGGATTCCCAAGTCAACTTTTTATAATACATCTTGTATTAGTCATGGTTCTCCAGAGAAACAGAACCAAGAGTATGTATATAGATATTTGAGAGGGATTTGTTAAGGGAATTAGCTCACATGAGTATGGAGGCTGAGAAGTCCCTCAACACGCCATCTGCAAGCTGAGATGCCAGTGTTGCAGGACTTTTTCCTTAGTTCAGCTAAAGGCGGGGGTCCTTATCACATGGCCATGAAAATTCAGGCTCACAGACAAGTTGAAGGGTGAATAAAATGGGATTTATTGGGCAGAAAGGAAAGAAAGGAAGAACAGGGACTCTCTACAAGGCCAGAGTCCCTGCTAGTGTGCTTCCTGCCTTGCAGTTTGAATACCAGGTTCCACCCAGGAAGAGGAGGGGCCAGGCTCCTCCCTGCTGCAGCCAGCATGAGCTCCTGTGGCTCCGCCCCAGTGCATATTCCTCCCAGTGAGCAGGCTGGTTGGAGTTTTGCCAGGGAGCCCTTTCCACCAGGCTGTCTTATTAGCATGGCTTGGTCCAAGTCAATGATGAAACTTAGTATGAGGCTGAAGACCTGAGAACCTGAAGGACTGCTGGTTCCAGTCCCAGAGCCTGAAACCCAGAGAGTTCTGGAGTTCTGATGTCCGAGGGTAGGAGAAGAAAGGTGTCCCAGCTCCAGGAGAGAGAGTAAATCACTCTTTGCTCTTTTTTGTTCTATCTGGACCTTCTGCCAATTTGATGTTGCCCACCCACATTGGTGAGGGTGGATCTTTTTATTCAGTCCACTGAATCAAATGCCAGTTTTTTCTGGGAACTTCCTTATAGACATACCCAGAAATAATACTTAACCAGCTATCTAGGTATCCCTTATTCCCACTGACGCGTAAACTTAATCACCATACATGTCTTAGGGAGCTCTTAAAAATAAAAATTCCTGATGCGGTGGTTCACACCTGTAATTCTGGCACTTTGGGAGCCCTAGGCAGGCAGATCACGTGAGGCCAGGAGTTTGAGACCAGCCTGGCCAACATGGCAAAACCTCATCTCTACTAAAAATACAAAAATTAGCTGGGTGTGGTGACACACACCTGTAATCACAGTTACTTGGGAAGCTGAGGCATGAGAATCAATTGAAACCAGGAGGAGGAGGTTGCAATCAGCCGAGATTGTGCCACTGCACCCCAGCCTGGGTGACAGAATGAGACTCTGTCTCCAAAACAAATAAACAAACAAACAAACAAACAAAAGCAAACAAAAAGAATTCCTATGGCCTGTGCTGACCCCCCAGGAGAAGCTGATATGGCAAATCTGGTATCTTTATTTCTGATAAGCTGAAAAGGAGATCTGTGGGAGTCTGTGACAACATTTGGCAAACTAAAATGAATTTTTGTGAAAAATAAAAACGGATCACATTTCTTTCTTGTTTCTCAATCTTTGTGCCTTCTCACTGCTAGCCCCATAATATTCCAATTCTTTAGCTTAATAGACAAAGTCAGCCCCATTCTGGCCTTTATGTCTCTTTCCCATTGTGTCTTTCTGTCACTCCTTGCCTCCTACCACATGGGCCTTTCAGACAGACACTGAGGTCTCCTTTCATGGCCCCACATCTGGCATATTCTGCTCTGCACAGGAAGACATCTTAATATAAGTCTATTCATCTCTCCATAGCGCTCCAGTGTTAACATCATTGAACCTTCCCTGTGGCTTCATTCCTTTGTATTTTCAGAGGTCATTTTGTTGTTGTTGTTAATAGTGCTGTAAAGCTTTTATCTGCTGTGTCAAAATATGTCAGTTTACTAGTTCCTCTCTTCCAGTGGACTGTGAGAATCCTTGAGGACAAGAATTATGTCTTATTTATCCTTATCTCCCCAGGACTTGGCAAAACACTTGCCAAGGTTAAGTGTTTGATAAGTGTTTTGATAAATAGAAAAATGATGGGAAGGATACTATTTTCATTGAACTTTGAAAAACAATGAGAAGACAAATAAAATAGAACAGGGAAAATGACATTCCTCAAATAGTGGGCAGAAAGGCATGGAAGAACCAAAGGCTAAGGAAAGATGCTTGTGGAAATGACAAGTGTTTAGTGAGAAGGAGCCTGCACTACTGGGGCATCAAAGTGGGACACAATAGCCTGATAAGGACGGGCTTTCCTTGCAAGTTGAAAATGAGGCATGAAAGTTCAGGTTTTGTTTTTAAGCAAAGTTATAGAGCTAAGGAGTTTGATTCTTTTCTCTTGAATATTAGTCCCATTCCTCCACTGAGGAATAAATGACTAGAATCACTTTGTCATTTTAGCCTTGTCAGCAGCGAGTGCTCCACTGCACCGTAAGTCTGATAACAGTGGAAGATACATTAGCTGTAAATGTTGGCGAGAATTACCATTGTTCAGACTTCTGCAACTGCTGTCATCAAGATGTTGGGGGAATTGCCCCACTTCACGGACAGTAAACCTGAACCTGGGTGGGGAATGGCAGGGGCAAGGGGATTAGAGCTCCTGATGAAAAGAAAGACTCGTGAGAATAAACATGGCAAACTCATGTGGGGGATAAGGAAATCGATGAATTTAAATCAGATTATACCCTTATTATCTACCAATATGCACTTGAATTGGTCCTAAAGGAAAACCATAAGAAATAAACTTTTACATGGTGCTGGCATGTTAAAATAGAGCCGTGGTTTCCTCCCTCCTCTTAATTGCATCTGAGGGCATCCAACATTGACGCTTCTCAGACGTTCTTTCTCAGGGCTGTTCAAGGCCATGCCTAACCAGGACACTGGTGTAGCACACACTGGATTCCAGGTAAACTTCTAACTGTTTTGGACACATTCGCTTACTTCCCTCCACAACAGTCCCGTAAAGCGAAGAAAGTGAGACTCAACTTGGTTAAGTGATATAGCAAGATCACAGATTTAATTCAGAGATTTGAAAGATGAAGGAGACAATCTGACACTTTGGAATCCCAGGTGCCTTGAACACCATATATTTCATCTAATTTAAGACCACAGATTTTTATGATTGACCATTATTTTATATACTATGACAAAGATTGGGGGAAAGGGGGCCTGCCAATTAACCTACAATGCACTATTGTATAATAGAAACATTTCTATTCAAATATGTCAAAATGTTATGAAAAATGTGTATTTTACAGTTAACGAAATAAGGTGTATTGGGCAGAATTATCTTAGCCTCTTTGTCTACAACTACCTGTCATGAGAACATAACTAGCACTAGCATGGAGCAGAATGTTATGTTCAAAAGAGTATCCCAGAAAGGTGAGCTTATTGTATGATTTTTTGTGTGGGTCCAGGGTGTTTTTTAAAATATATATTTTAAATTAAACTAGAGTTTGGCATGAAGTTTTTTGATTACGGATATTTCCATTTTTGGGGGCTGAAAAAAATGTTTTCTTCCCCTATCAAATTTAGAATACTTGGAATCTTTAGTAAAAAATAAAGCTAAAGATTTGGTTCTGATTGTCCAAAGACAGCATATCAGCAAAACATGCTTAATACAATAATTTGCATGAGGCAGAATGTGTCTCTGCATCTTAAAGAGGTTTCTGTAAATAGTGGATTGGTATAATTTCAACAAACTCCAAAGAGCTTATATACCAACCTTGTTGTCTGAGTATAGCGCAAAAAAAAAAAAAAAAAAAAAAGACATAACAACCAAATATAAATGAACACATTGTTGTTATTATTATTATTATTATTATTATTGTTGTTGTTATTAGAGACAAGGTCTGGCTCTATTGCCCAGGCTGGTGTGCAGTGGTGCCATCTTGGCTCACTGCAGTCTCCACCTCCCAAACTCAAGCCATCCATCCACCTCTGCCTCCTGAATAGCTGGTACTAAAGTTGTGAGCCACCACACCCAGCTAATTTTTGCATTTTCATAGTAGAGACGGGGCTTTCGCCATGTTGCCCAGACTTCTCTTGAGCTCCTGGGCTCAAGTGATCTGCTCACTTCACCCTCCCAAAGTGCTGGGATTACAGACGTGAGCCACTGTGCCTGGCTAACACCTAATTATTTTAACAACAACAACAACAAATCATGAAACAAACAAGAAATCAAATTATAAGTTAAAAATATTTAGGGGTAAAAAATAAGACTAAAATATGTCAAAACATGCAATAGAGTTAAACGGTGCTTGAGGAAAATTTTAGAACCTTGTATATAAAATTCAGAGTAAAAAAACTGAAAACATAATAAATAAAATTTCCAAGTCAAGAAGTTAGAAAAAGAACAGAAAGAAAAAAGGAGGCAAAATGAAGGAAATAAAAATACTGAGATCAGATATTAAGAAAATAGATGCAAACAAAAATAAATAAAACTATGATGTGTTTGGTTGCAAAGATTTATAAAATAAACAAAACTTTGACAATACTAATCAGTGCAGAAAGAGAGAAGGCACCAAAAAGTAATATGAGAAACTAGAAAAAGACGCTTAACCAAAGGTAACATTATTTTTTTAAAAAATACTATGAACAATTTTATAACACGAAATTTGAAATATTAGGAGAAAAGGTAACTTTGTTTTAAAAACATATTAAAAATCTTTAAAAATTCTAAAAATTATAAACATCAGATAAAATAATCAGTATTATAAAATCAATTCCTTAAAAAATAAAGCAAACAAAACAGCAATGACAAAACAAACTAGTTTTATAGGCAGCTATATAAAAACATCAGAGAAAATATATCATCTAACAATTGTTTTAGAATATAGAAAAATTAAGAAAGTATTCCAACATATTTTATGAGGAAAGTATATCTGATGATAAAAGTAAGTCAAGATCAATCCAAAAATGTACAATTTTAGTCATTCTAATTTATAAGACTAGATTCAAAAATTTAAATTTTTAGCACCCTAAATTCAGTAATTAGAAAATAAGGAACAATAATGTATAATTAATGATTAGATTTATTTTGGAAAGACATTTTATTTAACAATTGAAGAATTAATCAATGCAGTTTATCACATTAACACATTAAGTAACAAAAGAATCATCTGAATAGATTTCGAAAACATTTATACAATCAAATGCCTGTATATTATAATCTTATCAACTTAATTTGAGTTAAAGGTAACTATAAACTTACAATGCATGTGTATTATACATATTCTCATTAAAGTCAGAAAATTTTTTTTTTTATGAGATGAAATCTCACTCTTTTGCCCAGGCTGGAGTGCAGTGGCCCAGTATCAACTAACTGCAACCTCCGCCTGCTGGGTTTGAGCAATTCTCCTGCCTGGCCTCCCAAGTAGCTGGGATTACAGGCACCCACCACCACACCCAGCTAATTTTGTATTTTTAGTAAAGACAAGGTTTCACCATGTTGGCCAGGCAGGTCTTGAACTACTGACCTCAGGTGATCCACCTGCCTCAGCCTCCCAAAGTTCTGGGATTACAGGCGTGAGCCCCCATGCCAGGCCAAATGAATTTTTTTAATGATTTTTCTATTTAGCATTGAATTTGAGATCTTAGCTGGTGCAAAGACTTAAGAAAAATAAAATGCAATGTAAGAAATGGAAAGGAAAGAACACAAATATTATTTTTACACGCTAAGATTATTTGTTTAGGTAATTCAACATCTACATGAAAATTATGAGAACTAATCATCAAAATTGTTGGATACAAGATTATTACATTAAAAAATCAAAGTAGCCCTATACATTAGCAACTAAAAATAATGTTTAGGAAAAATAATATGCTTATAATATATATCAAGAAACATAGAAATAAATGTAACAAAAGGCGTCATTGTAAAAAGTAAACTAAAATAATTTATTGAAGTAGATAAATGAAAACATAGAGTAAATGGGATAATAAACCACAGTCATCTATTGGTATCCATGGGGAATTAGTTCCTGGACCCTCCATTGATATCCAAATCTGCAGATGTTCAAGTATTTTATATAAAATGGTGCAGAATTTGCATATAACCTGCACATATTCTCCCATTTACTTTAAATCATAGCTAGATTACTTATAATACCAAATACAATATAAATGCTATGTAAATAGTTGTTATACTACATTTTCTATTTATTATTTTTTTCCCAAATATTTTGAATCGTGGTTGGTTGAATTCACAGAACCTGCAGATACAGAGGGCCGATTGTATGTTAATGTGTGAATGGAAATGCTCAATATCATAAAGATGGACATTATTTTCAGATTAATCTTTAAACTCAATATAATTATAATAAAAATCCTACAGAGTTATGGACAGAACTTGACAGAATGAGCCTAAAATTTATATTAAAGAATTAAGAGTCAAGAAAGACAAAAAAAATTTGAAAGGAAAGAATAACAAGGGGAATTTATGTAATTTAATATTAATATTGCTTATAAAATTGTTGTATTTAAAACGGAATGTTATTGGCACAGATCTGGATCAAAAGAACAAAGTACCTTAGAAAGAGGCTCATGAATGTGCGATAACTTGCTATGTAACAAAAGTGGCATTAAAAATAGTAGGGAAGGGATAGATTGGTTTAAAAATGGTCCTAGTCTTCAGATTGGTTTAGAAATGGTCTTAGACTTCAGATGCATCTGATGCTGGATTGAGCAAACACCAGGCTATATCCGTAGAGCCTAGAGCTATTATTTGGTCCTGCTTACATTTCTTATGCACTGATACTGTGCCCTAACTGACTGACTTCCTTGTTTATCAACAGTAGCACCAATCTCACCTTATTCCAAGAATTCATAAACAGGGCTGTTCCAAGGATAAAATAGCAGGTAATTTTATGTCTTAACGGATTTTCCTTTAAAACCTCCTGTGTACATAGGTCCAAAGTTGTATATCTTTCATAGAAGCCCAATGAAGTGAATTTTGTAGCAAGTAGTGGGATATGTTTTTCGTGGCCTTTCCTGTTTCCCAAAAAAGCAGCCCCAGCCAGGCACGGTGGCTCACGCCTGTAATCCCAGCACTTTGGAAGGCCAAGGAAGGCAGATCACCTGAAGTCAGGAGTTCAAGACCAGCCTGACCAACATGGAGAAACTCCATCTCTACTAAAAATACATTAGCTGGGCGTGGTGGTGCACACCCATAATCCCAGCTACTTGGGAGGCTGAGGCAGGAGAATGGCTTGAACCCGGGAGGTGGATGTTGCAGTGAGCCAAGATCACCCATAGGATTCCCGCCTGGGCTACAAGTGGGAAACTCCATTTAAAAACTAAAACAAAAACAGCCTAACCCTAGAAGCTATTGAGCAAGGCTCCTTAGGAGTGAAGTCTTCCTATGCTAGTCTGAATCTGCTCTTTCCCATGCCTGGGGAGCAAGGGCACAAAGAGACCAAAAGGAAAACTCAAGTTGGAAGCAGTCATGTAGATTTTTGTTAAGGGATAACATATATGATATATATATTCCTCCCAAATTTGGTCCTGAAATAAGTGATTATTTGATTATTTTCTTAATGAAAATTTAAAAAATGAAGTCCCTATATCATACACATATATATACACATATACAGACATACAGTCAGGGTTCTCCAGAGGAACAGAGCCTATAGAATAAGTGTGGTGTGTGTGTGTGTGTGTACATAGAGAGAGAGCGAGAGATTATGGGAACTGGCTCACATGATTATGGAAACTGAGTCCCATGATCTGCCATCTGAAAGCTAGAAAACAAGGAAAGCCAGTGGTGCAATTCAATGAGTTTGAAGGCCTGAGAACCAAAGGCCTAATAACTCAATGGGGTACCTCCCAGATAAATTGGAAAGCCTGAGAACCAGAGAGATTATGGTGGGGGTGGGGTCACTGGTACCAGTCCTGGAGTCCAAAAGCCTGAGAACCAGGAACTCCAATGTCCAAGGGCAAGAGAAGATGGATCTCATAGCCAAGCAAAACATGTGACTTTTTTGCCCTTCATGTCCTCAACAGATTAGATGAGGCCCACCCACATTGGTGAGGGAGATTTTCTTTACCCAGTCTGCTGATTCAAATGCTAATGTCCTCCAGAAACACCTTCACGGGTACATCCAGAAGTAATGTTTTACCAGCTACTTGGGCATCCCTGAGGCCAGTCAAGTTGACACATAAATTAACCATCATACATACATTATTAGAATCCTTATCTTAGTATAGGAAAGAATTTGTCAAACAATATACAAAACCCACACACCTTCAAGGAAAATGTTGACATATAGATATGTTAAAACTTTAAACTTTTATATGGACAGAGAAAAAAGACAAGGAGAAGATGTTTACAATGCATATAACTAACTTACATGACTCCTACAAATCAATAAGAAGCCATATTGTCCATTAGAAAAGTATGCAATGGACATAAACAGGCAATTCACAAATGAATAAATATGTTTCCAATAAATATATAAAAACCTGCCTAAATTTATGACTAAGCAGGAAATCCATATTAAAATAATAAAAAGTTACCATTTTGTTCCCCCAAAATTGGCAAAAAATGTTTAAAATCTGATAATAGCAAATATTGGCAAAAGTGAAGTAAAAACATTCATTCAGAACTGATGAGAATATAAATGGATACAATTTATGTTCTATTTTAAAGAGGAATTTGGCATATCTAGTAAAATTGAGGAAATATCCGTAGGCCTTTTTTTTATGGATAACTCCTGAATAAGTACACAGAAGACAGGGAAAAATGTTCAAAGCAGTAGAAAAAATATAAATGGTAGTACGTTCACAGCACTTAAAACGAATCAGGATTTCAAATTTTATAATGCTGAGTTGAAAAGGCAACTTGCTTTTTCTTTCCAAATGGTGGATTAGAGGCTTTTAGCATGCCTTAGTTACTTGGAAATAGTAAGATAGTGCATAAAGGTCAACTCTTTGAGTTTTAATTCAAGAAGGAAAATGAGAATCTACCAAAATCGTGAAGGACACTCCAGATGCCAGAGAGGAGAACATGAGCAAACAGCCCCTGTCACAGCATCCACCTGATAAAAGTGAGTAAAGACCCAGTACTTGAGAGAGGCGGGAAGCCTCCCTCTGTGACTCACCTTTCCACGGGGATCCGAGCAACCCAGGCTGAGGAAGAGCGCTTTGTTCCTCCCAAGCCCCTGAGCTATCTTGGGGATAGACTTGGAGGTACTGAGAGAGAAAAATGCTGGGAAAAGCTGCAGGCATTTTCCCTGACCTGGGACATAAAACAGGAAGCCACTTTTAACCCAGGCACACACAGAGTCAGCCTTTCTTTGGTGACCCAGCGGTATAGCCATGCAGGCATTTTTGTCTCAGGCCAGAGATTGGAAAGTTGCTCTAAAATAGGGTAGGGACACCCACAGCCAGAATTGCAGTAAAAGCCTCAGCTGTAGGCACTGGAATGGTGCTTTCATAGGCCTGGGGCAGCTGCAATTTCTCCTGGGCCACGAGACCTGCAGCAAGAGCTAGCTTGGTAACCTAGAACTAGTCTGCATGTATCGTTGCTGGGTGCCCCAGTCTGCTCCTCTGAGATCATGATGCAACAGGGCCCCTCAGTTCCACCTCCAGGAGGATCTCCAGGCATTCTGTACTCACCTGGTTTAGCAGCCTGAGCCACTCTACCTTTCTTGGGCATAGATCATGGTGAAGTGGGCCCTTTCTGCTTCACAACAAGGCAGATATCCAGCCACTCGGAGCACCTGCTTGTATGGACTAGCAACTTGAGGTGCCACACTCTTCCTGTGTAGAGATCTTGGTGCAGTAGAGCCTTCTCTGTTCAATGTCCAGGCAGATCTCCAGGTATTCAGAGCACATGATCATCTGGATCACTAGCCTGACCCACCCCACTCTTCCTGGACATAGAATGTGGTACAGCAGGGCCTTCCCCATTCCACTCCCAGACAGCTCTCCAGGCATTCAAAGCACTGGCTCATCCACATTGGTAGCCCAAGCTGCCCCACCATTCTGTGCAGAGATTCTGGAGCAAGGGGGCCCTCTCTGCTTCATGCCCAGGCAGATCTATGAGTATTTGGAGCTCCTTCTTGCCTGGTTCAGCAGCCAGAGTCACCCCACTCTTCCTGTGCAGAGATCTTGGTGCAGGGAAGCCCTCTCCCCTCCATGCCCAAGCAGATTTCCAGACATTCAGGTCACCTGCTTACACAGATTGGCAGCCTGAGTGGCCCTACACTTCCTGCACTGAGATCATGGTGCAGCAGGGCCTTTCTACTCCATACTCGGGCAGATCTTCAGGTATCTGGAGCATTCACTCACCTGGACCAGCAGTCTGAGCCATCTCACCCTTCCAATGTAGAGATTATGGTGCAGCAGGGCCTTCACTGCTCAGTGCTCAGGCAGATCTGCAGGCACTTGGAGCACCTATTCCTTAGGTCAGCATCCTGAGCCAGCCCACTCATCCTGCACAGAAACTGTGGTGAAGCAGGGCCCCTTCTGCCCCATACCAAGGCAAATCTCTGGGCAGTTGGAGGACCCATTCATCTGGATTACCAGCCTGAGCTGGCCCACCCTTCCTATGCAGAGATTGTGGTGGAATGGGGCTGTCTGCACTCTGTGCCCTGGCAGATCTCTAGGCACCTGGAACACTTACTATCCCGGATTAGGAGTTTAGGGAACCCCCCATCCGTGCAGAGAATTGGGGGCTGAGGTTTTGTAACTCCATGCCTGAGCATACCTCAGGGCACTTTTTGGTCACCCATTGGATTCTCCCTTATTACTAGTGTTTGTGACTGCTATCAAGCAGCCTACATGTATGCCTGCTGACCTGGGCCTGCCCATCTTGCCTGCTGCCCCTCGGGCAGAGCAGAGCTCAGACCACTGTATACTCCACAGATCAGACCATTGCCTAAGCAACAGAAAGCACCTCTTGAAAACAAGGATCAAGTATATACGCAGCCATGTTGGCTGCAGCCAGCTCTTACTCATAAGTGTCATCCGCTGCTTTGTAGGTCAAAACACACAGCCCAATATAAAATCTGCCAAAAGAAGTGCATAGGGGTATAGAAGCAAAGCCAAAAGACCCTACCCAACATTCTCTACAGTCACACCTCCTAGGGCATGGAGGAAAGAGAAAAAGAAAGAAATAAGAAACAATAATACTACAGTGAAAGAAAGAAAAAGAAAAAATACTACCCACATGAAAATAATTATAAAAATTAGAAGTATCAGCATCTCCAAATGAGCAGAAAGTAGCACAAGAATTCTGACACCATGAAAATTCTGAATGTAGTGATACCACCAAAGGAAATGAAAACTCATAAATGAAAACTCATAAATGAGGGATAAAGAATTCAAAGCATGAATTGCAAGGAAGTTCAGTGAGATCCACGACAAGGTTGAAAATCAACACAAAGAAACTTATAAATCCAGAAAATGAAGGAGATAAACATCTTAAAAAAAAAAATCAATCAGAGCTTCTGGAATTGAAAAACTTACTTAAGGAACTTCAAAATACAAATGAAAGTTTTATCAATAGACTGGACCAAGTAAAAGACAGAATTTCAGAGCTTGCAGACCAGTCTTTAGATCTAACCCAGTGAGATAAAAATAAAGAAAAAATAATTTTTTAAAAATAAACAGTCTTAAAGAAATATGGGATTATGTAAAGAGATCAAATCTATGAATTATTGGCATTCCTGAGAAAGAAGGAGAAAAAATAAACAACCTGAAAAACATTTTTGAGGAAATTATTCAAGAAAATTTCTCTAATCTTTCTAGAGAAGTAGACATATAGATACAAGAAATTCAGAGATCACCCACATACAAAATGAATATCATCAAGGCATATAGTCACCAGAGAATCCAAGGTCAACACTAAAGAAAAAAGTCTTAAATGCAGCTAGAGAAAAGTGTTAGATTACCTACAAAGGGAACCCCAGGCTAATAGTCTACCTCTACCTCTCAGAAGAAACTTTACAAGACAGGAGACATTGGGGGCCTATTTTCAGCAGTCTTAAAGAAAAGAAATTCCAACCAAGAATTTTATATCCTGACAAGCTAAGCTTCATAAACTAAACTAAACTACAATCTTTTCCACATAAGCAAATGCTAAGGAAATTCATTAGCATGAGACTAATCGTATGAGAGACCCTTAAGGGACTTTTAAATGTGGAAACAAAAGAAAGATACCTGCTGCTACCAAAACACACTTAAGCACATAGCCCACAGACCCCATATAAGTATAAAGCAACCAGCTAATAACTTCACAATATGATAAAAACCTTACTTATCACATTAAGTTTGAATATAAATGGTCTAAACACTGACTCCACTTAAAAGGCAGAGAGTTGCAAGTTGGATAAAAAAATAAGACCCATCCATTTGCTGTCTCCAAAAGACCCATCTTACATGTGCTAACACATTCAGGCTCAAAGTAAAGGTTGGAGAAATATCTATTATGCAAATAGAAAACAAAAAAAAAAGCAAAGGTTTCTATTCTTATATCAGATAAAACAAATTCTAAACCAACAACAGGAAAAAAAGTACAAAGAGGGACATTACATAATAATAAAAGTTTCAATTTAACAAGAAGACTTAACTATCCTCATTACATAATAATAAAAGTTTCAATTTAACAAGAAGATTTAACTATCCTAAATATATATGCATCCAATATTGGAGCACTCAGATTCACAAAACAAGTACTTTCAGACCCGCAAAAAGACTTGGATAGCCACACAATAATAGTGGGGGACTTCAACACTCTACTGACAGCATTACACAGATCACTGAGGCAGTAAGCCAACAAAGAAATCCCGGACTTAAATTTGACTCTTGACCAACTGGACTTAATAGATACCTGCAGCATACTCCACCTATCAACCACAGAATATCCATTCTTCACATCTGTACACAAAACATACTCCTAGACTGACCACAGTCTTGGCCATAAAGCAAGTCTCAAAAAATATTTTTAAAAATATGGTCATACCAACCATACTCTCAGACCATAGTGGACTAAAAACAGAAATCAATACCAAGAAGGTCTCTCAAAAACCACACAATTACGTGAGAATTAAACAATTTACTCCTGACTTATTTTTGGGCAAACAATGAAATTAAGGCAGAAATTTAAAAAATATTTGAAATAAGTGAAAACAGACACAAAATACCAACATTTACGGGATACAGCAAAATCAGTATTGAGAAGAAAGTTTATGTCACTAAACACTTACCTCAAAAAGTTAGAAAGATCTCAAATTAATGCTGTAACATCATACCTGGAGGAATCAAACAAGAACAAACTAACTCCAAAGCTGGCAGAAGAAGAAAAAAAAAAAAAAAAAAACTACAATCATAGTGAAACAGAATGAAATCCATAAAAAGAATCAATGAAACCAAAAATTGGTTTTTTGAAAGAATAAACAAGATCAATATACTGTTAGCTAGATTAACAAAAGAAAAAGAGAGAAGACCCAAATAAGGACAATCAGAAATGACAAAAGTGGTATTACAAAAGATCCTACAGAAATACAAAATATCCTCAGAGATCATCATGGACGTTAGGAGAAGGGACACCTCCCTAACTCATTCTATGAAGCCATCATCACCCTGATACCACAACCTGGCAAAAACACAATGAAAAAAGAAAACTACAGTCCAATATCTCTGATGAACATGGAGGCAAAAGTCCTCAACAAAATACTAGCAAACAGAATCTAGCAGCATGTCAAAAAGTTAATTCACCACGATCAAGTAGGCTGCATTCTTGTGATGCAAGGTTGTTTCAACATATGCAAATCAATTAATATGATTCACCACATAAACAGAATTAAAAATAAAAATCATATGATAATCACCATAGATGTGGAAAAAGCCTTTTATAAAATCATATATCCCGTTATGATAAAAACCTGCAACAAACTAGTATTGAAGGAACATACCTCAAAATAATAAGAGTCGTCTATCACAAACCCACAGCTAACATCATGTTGAATGAGCAAAAGCTAGAAGCATTCCCCTTGAGAACTGGAACAAGACAAAGATGCTACCTCTCACCACTTCTATTTATTCAACATAGTACTAGAAGTCCTTGCCAGAACAATTAGTCAAGAGAAAGAAATAAAATGCATCCAAATTTGAAAAGAAGATGTCAAACTATTTTTCTTTGCTGATGATAGGATTCTATAGTTAGAAAACCCTAAAGACTCCATCAAAAGGCTTCTGGAACTAATACATGACTTCAGTAAAGTTTCAGGATACAAGCTCGATATACAAAAATCAGTAGTATTTCTATATACCAATAATGTTCAAGGTGAGAGCCAATAAAGAATGCAATCCTATTTACACTAACCAGCAAAAAAATTAGAATATCTAGAAAATCATCTCTCCAAGGAGAACTACAAAACAGTGCTGAAAGAAATCATAGATGACACAAACAAATAACAAAACATTCCATACTCATGAATTTGAAGAATCAATGTTGTTAAAATGGCCATACTGCCCAAAGCAACCTACAGATTTAGCACCATTCTATCAAACTACCAATGTCATTTTCACAAAATTAGAAAAAAAAAAAAACTATTCTAAAATTCATATGGAACCAAAATAGAGCCTGAATAGCCAAAGCAACCCTATGAAAAGAGAACAAAGCTGGAGGTATCACATTACCTGACTTCAAGTCATACTATAAGGCTATAGTAACCAAAACAGCATGGTAATGGTACAAAAGGAGACAGGTAGACCAATGGAACAGAATAGAGAACCCAGAGGTAAAGCATCACATCTACAGCAATCTGATCTTTGACAAAGTTGACAAAGGTAAGCATTGGGGAAAGGACTTCCCATTCAATAAATAGTCCTGGGATAGCTGGCTAGCCATATGCAGAAGAATGAAACTGGACCACTACCTTTTACCATATGCAAAAATTAACCAAGTTAAAGTAAAGATTTAAACATAAAATGTCAAACTATAGGAATCCTAGAAGAAAATCTAGGAAACACTGTGGACATAGGGCTTGGGAAAGAATTTATGGCTAGGTTCTCAAAAGCAGTTGCAACAATAACAAAAATTGAACAGTGGGACCTACTTAAAGAGCTTCTGCACAACAAAAGAAACTATCAATAGAGTAAACAGACAGCCTACAGAATGGGAGAACACATTCACAAACTATGCATCTGACAAAGGTTTAATACCTAGAATCTGTAAGGAACTTTAACAATTCAACAAGCAAAACAAATTACTCCATTAAAAAGTGGGCAAATGACATGAACAGACACTTCTCAAAAGAAGGCATACAACTGGCCAACAAACACATGAAAAAATATTCCACATCATAATCATCAGAGAAATGCAAATCAAAACCACAATGAGATATCATCTCACACCAGTCAGAATGACTATGATTAAAAAGTCAAAGAACAGCAGTTGCTGGCAAGACTATGGAGAAAAAGGAACGCTTATAAGCTGTTGGTGAGAATGTAAATTAGTTCAGCTACTGTGGAAAGCAGTTTGGATATTTCTCAAAGAATTTAAAACAGAACTACCTTTTGACCCAGCAATTCAATTACTGGGTATATATCCAAAAGAAAATGTGTTAAGCAAATGTAGAAAACAGAAGAAAAGACTTAAATGTCTAGCGTTGTCAATACGAATTAAGGGTATGAACTTTAAAAATGGAATGATTTCTGAAGGCCAGCTTAGCCTGTTTCATGATTTTGCTTAAGTTATATGGGCCAACAAAACACATTTGCTTGGCTGGAGAGAGCCTGTTAAGAAATATCACAAAACTTATCAGCCTAACCAGCACCTACCAAGAAGCTCCAGGACTCCCCAGCTGGAGAAGGGTTTCCTCTCATTTGCTTTAGAGCTCTGGAATTTACAGATACTACTATGTGGGCCTATTGCAAAATTCCTGGCTCAGAGTTGTAGCGTTTTGTGTAATGTGGAAAAACAAAGAAACAGTGATTTTTTTTTTTTTTTTAAGAAATAAATCAGAGAACACTGCAACTCTTCATCATCCTGCATTCTGTGTGCAGAAAGTACCTCAAATGGTTTACAAGAAACTATGCCCACAAAAACATAATAATAATAAAACCAACAATGATAGCTCCTGTTTACTGTATGTATACTACTTTATATGCACTATCTCCTTCTTTGTTCATATCGGCCCTGTGAGACAGGTGTTTTGTTGTCTTAGAGGAAACTAAGAATCATATAAAGTTTAAATAACTTGTCCTTAGTCAAACAGCCACTGAGCAGCCGATTTAAACCCACTTGATTCCTGTTCATACTCCTTACCACAAGTCTATACTGTATAATGTGTATGGGAATCTTTCTTGACTTCTGAAAGACTTCTGAAAGAAGGAATTTTAATGGCTTTTAAACTTGAGTCTTATCTTTTTGTTTCTTTTTCTAGTATGATTGCAGGACTACAAAGAAAGAACATTTGCAGAGCCATAATTTTCTACCATACTGATAGGCCCACTGATGAACCTTTACAGTCCTCCTCTTTGAGCTATGCTTCCTGCTTCCGTGGGCCAAGTTTATGCTTCTGAGGTCCTCACGAGTGCTTCTGCAACTGATCCACATGCCCTATGTGCATGTAGAAAATAAGCCAGACAGGGCATGGACTTGGCACTCTTAGCACAAAGCAGACAGGACAAAGTTCTGCAGCAAAATGCTGGGACCCCCCCAAAAAAACCCTCCACTCAGACTACGCAGCCAGAAACCTGGAGTAGCTGAAGGAACAGGTTTCCTTAGAGAGTGGTTCTGCATTTCACTTCCCAGGAGGAGGATGACCTCAGAGCTGCCATATTTGGAGTGTGACAAAGCAGAGATCAAATGGGTATGGTGCTACAGGGATTGATGGCTATCTTGCAGGAGTTAGAGGAGGGAAGGAGGGAGCTGCGCTTGGCTCAGATGTTGAGGATCTGAAGTCAGATCCTAGACCCCATGTGAGTGAGCAAGTGCAGAGATAAGCTGTGAAGGTTGGGCCCTTAAGGGATGCCCATAATCAACTGTTAATAAAAAGGGAAGAGAAGGAAGCTCAGAGCCTCAGCCAGCCCTGGTATCCTGGCTCTGAGAAAGACTTTGGTCCTCCCCAAGCTGTGCTGTCTGTGGGGACTCTATGGACCACTGTCTTTTCCAAGGACACAGTTGGTCCTGTACCACACAGCTGCCTTCATACTTATATTGGTTCCCTCCTTTTTTAGGACCAGGAGGATGGGGTAAGTCAACCCACACGTACTTATTATGCACTGTCTGTTTTCCTGAGCTCCAGGGCTGTATTCTCCACTGTTCATGAGGTATCTCTGTCTAAAAGTCTTGTTGACTCCTGAAAGTATGCAAAATGAAATTATCTTTCATCCCAAATATCTTTCCCTATTTCAGTGAAAGGCATCATAGTCATAGGTTGAATAACTTCCTAGGATTTTATTCCTACCTCATCATTGTCCCCACACCTGCTCAGTTGCAAATGTGACAGGTTTAGTGGTGAACTCTTTCTCACTTCCATCCCCCTTACCTCTGTTTCCATTGTCCGCAGGCTAACTCAGGCCCTCATTATCTCTTACCTAGACCATGCTGACTGCCTTCTAATTGATCTTGCTGCAGCACATTCTTCTGCCTCCAGCATATCTCATCCATTGTTGCCAGATAAATCTTACTAAAGCAGGGCCCAGATGGTGTCACTTCCCTGCTCTGATGCCTTTAAGGACTCCCCATGGCCTAGAGAATCAAGAACAAACTCTTCAGCCTGCTCTGTGAGGCCCTTGAGATCTGGGATCATTACTCCAAGACCTCTTCCTTTCATGCACTTTTGCCCCTCTGTATGTTAGTGTGGCAGGTCTTTGCTTAAGCTTTCTTTTACTCACGTGTTTTTCCACCGACTGTAAGTTTTTAAACCTTACCTATCTTTCAGAGCTATCAGATGTCATGCATGAATCCTTCCCTGAACCCCTCCAGTTACAGTTACTTTGGATCTTGTGGCATTTATTGCTTTTTTTTTTTTTTTCTGTTGCATTCATTTACTCAGGTAGCAAATGCCTTGATGATCTTTTTAAACAGGGGCTCAATGAATAGCTGTTGAATTCTTTTTTTTTTTTTTTTTGGCCATTTTACCACTTTCTCTTACTAATGAGGAAGATGTCATAAGTTGCTTGACTTATTTGGTATAATGTGGCTGTTTCCCTGAAAAATTATTGAATTAAACTCTGAAGTCAAGGGCTCAAACAAACTTAAAAAAAATCTTTAAAAGAAGTTTATAGTCCACCATTGTCATAGCATTGTTCCTTATGCTAACCATAGAGCAAAACATATTTCGAATGCTACTGACAAATCTGTCTTCCGTGACAATCTTCTCATTTTACTCTTCTTTCTTGTGGGTCCTATCTGTAGATGGAGTGTGAAGGAGAAGTAGTACTTACCATTCTAAGAATTCATGCGAATGTAATTTGGACAGGCATGACTTCAAAGCCTACAGATGCTTCATCATCACCAAACACTTCTGAAAACAACACAGGTCAGAGTTTTCCCTAAGCCATTTTTTAAGGTTGGCTTTGATCCTTCCAGCAGTCACTGGGTAACACTTCTAATCTTAATGTAACAGGAAAGATGCAATAGTATGTGCTTTCTTCAAAGCTGGAAAGTTACATATTCTGGTCATTATAGATTTTCTTTCTTCACAATATTCTGTGGTACTTCCTGAAAAGACAACTGGCCTTAAATTCAAATGTAACTCTGGATTAACTAGCATCTAATAGGGAAGCATTTTACAAATGTTACCACGATTCACATCAGCATTGTAGAAATATTTAGTAAATAGACTAAATTTATAAATAAGTTCCACGAAAAAGTTACTTTTTTTCCTTACAATGTCATGGCTATTAAAATAAATTTTTATCAGCCTAAAGCTTTGTTTTGCCTTTCATCATTAGAAATAATAATACTTGCCCTCTGAATAGTCACACAAATTATTCAGCTATAAATATTCACCTTTTTATTTTTTTAAGTGAAGGAGAGTATGCTGTAAGCTTTTTATAGAGGACAAGGCATAAATCAATTCTACACAACATAAGGCAATAAAATACTGGAACATTTTTATTTTACTTCAAATTTGACTAGCTCTTTGTCAGTTAAGTCTATATAACACAGATGATCTTGTACTCTTTCAGCAACATGTTACTATGCTATTTTCCTAAATGTACAGAACTGTTTTTTTTTTTTTTTTTTTGAGACGGAGTCTCACTCTGTCGCCCAGGCTAGAGTGCAGTGGCGCAATCTCAGCTCACTGCAATTTCTGCCTCCCGGTTTCAAGCGATTCTCCTGCCTCAGCCTCCTGAATAGCTGGGGTTACAGGCACACACCACCATGTCTGGCTAATTTTCATATTTTTAGTAGAGATGGGGTTTCAACATGTTTGTCAGGCTGGTCTCAAACTCCTGACCTTGTGATCCGCCCGCCTCGGCCTCCCAAAGTGCTGGGATTACAGGCGTGAGCCACTGTGCCCGGCCCCAGAACTGTTTTTATAATAAAGTTAACATAAACTTCTTATATTTGTTCTTTCTCTTTGGCAAACAGACCTTTTTAAACACACAAAATAAATCTAAATAAAATACATAAAAAAGAATTTAAACATAGGTTTATTTTGCTGCATTCAACAACCACAATAACTTTCATTTATGTCTGGTGTTAATTTCACTCAAGGGCAACATAGCAAAAATTACATGAGTGCCTCATAGACAATTCCTGTGTGGTATTTGTGTGCCTTCTAGGTAGTACCGTGTAAACATAATGGTGCTATTAAGATTACTGACATACGTAAAGTTTATATTTTCCCTTCACAGAATGCTTACAAACCAATCTACTTTTTTATTGTGGGCATTTCTAGAGAGGCAGGATAATTCCTTTAAAGCAATTGAAATATGAAGGGCTCCAACTGACACATGTTCCTTATTAATCAATTTTTATTGAGATTCTAACATACCTACAGTATAAGCAGTAAAACAACCTATGAAATGTGATTTATGTCAATAAAGAAATTATAATTAAGTTGAGAACCATTAGGTTGATCCTATGGTTATGGATCACAAAAAGGCTACATAGTCACTGTGGCATGATGTAGTTTGTAACTTATGAAAAAGGGAACTGGAGATAAATTTGAGGAGAGACGGAATTCTGGGAAACATGAAATATACTCCCAATAATGGACACCACTTGAGCAAGGGGTACTGAATGAGCAGAAAACAATGCCAATTCAAAGAACATTGCTTTAGTGACCCCATGGTGCTCTTGTTTGATTTTATGCTGGAAATGTCAATGATATTCACTACCACATATTTCCTTCCCACCTTCCTAAAAGAATTTCTCTACTCTTAGCCTAGAAGGAGCAACCTAGCTACAACTCGATAGCCTACTACCTACCTAGCCACTGCTGATTGAGCGAGGGTCTTCTAACACCCATGTTGAGTCAATTAGATTTCTGTCCCAGAAATTGAAAACAGAGTCTCAAAAGTAGAGTCAGTCAGGGTTGGACACATGAGATAGAAGTTCATGTGGATTTAGGCACTGGAGCTTCAGAACAAGAGGGATTAAGAGACATTTGAGAAGAAGCCGCCGATGCAACTGACTCAAGAGGAAAAGAGCTACAGAACAAGTAGTTGTTTAATGATTTTCAGTTCCTGCAAAGTCCCAATGTACTCCCTGAGCTTGATTTCCTTAACCTAGTCTAACAGAAGTGTTTTCTCCCCACTCTTACTAAGTCATCTCTAAAATGACCTTCTGGGTACACTGTAGTGGTCATCTCGTATTTTTCATTGGCCTCTCTCTCATTAGCTCTAAACTCTGCCACCTTTTCTGTTATCACTTCTCTTTTGTCTTCTGTTATTGTTTTCTTTTCATCTCTTATCTTTTCTCCCTGTTACTTCACCTGTACTTTTCAGCATTGTCACTACAAGGTTTAGTCATTTATTATAACAAGGATGGGCTACTTATGTTTGGCAAATGAACTGACCAATCATATCATCCTGTCAGTAATTTTCTTATCCTTGGCACTTGATTATTTTCATTATTGCTTAATATTTGATTTTTTAACTTAATTTGGATTGACATTTATTTTAATGTGATAAAATTACTAGTCATCCATTAATAATTCTCATGAATGGAAATGACGGCTTTCATTGCTTTTCTTAAGTAATCATGAAAATTTAATAGTTTTATATATACAGACAATGTGGGCAGAGGAGTATGATTTATTTCTGCATTAAAATAAGCAAGTTGAATGATCTCACTGTCTAAAAAAGCTATGTTTGAATCACTAGGTCATTCATTTCCACCCCTAGTAATCATGCTGTTGGTGAGAGAAGATGGGAGGCAGAGGCAAGTTAGAAGTCATGGAAACCCATTCAAAATAAAAATAAATGCATTTAAAAGGTTTCTATTTTTGCTATCATTTTCATTAAGTCAATCTTTCCTTCACTCAATAAAAACATGTTAAGTCTTTCTGATGTAGTAGGCTATGAGCAAGATTTTGAGAGGACAGCAATGTACAAAACAGACAAAGTCTCTTCTCTCCTGGAGTTTATATACTAATGAGGGAAGACAGAAAATAGATAAATAAATATAATATCCAACAGGTGGTAATGAATGTTATTAAAAAAACAGAGTGGAAGCGCAAGAGCGCTGAGGTATGGTGTTTCTTTCAATTGCATAGTCAGGAAACATGTCCTTGATGTACTGACATTTGAGCAGAGATTTTTATTTTATTTTATTTTATTTTTTATTTTATTTATGAGACAGAGTGTCATTCTGTTGCCCAGGCTGGAGTGCAGTGGTGTGATCATGGTTCACTGTGGCCTCTACCTGAAGGGCTCAGATGCTTCTCCCACCCCAGCCACCCAAGTAGCAGGAACTACAGGCACGTGCCACCACACCCAGCTAATTTTTTGCATTTTTCTTTTTTTTTTTTTGGTAAAAACAAGGTCTTGCCATGTTGCCCAGGCTGGTCTTGAACTCCTGGGCTCAAGTGAACCACCTTCCTCCACCTCCCAAAGTGCTGGGATTATAGGCATGAGCCACAGCACCCAGCCTGAACAGACAGCTAAATAAGTAAGGTAGTGAGCCATGATATTCTCAGAGGAATCATCTGGACTGCCTGCAAATACTCACTGATCACATAAAGAATCATGTCACTCTACATTTCATGTTGGTCTCATGGAAGAGGTTCTGTCATGGCGTATACTGTGTAGTGGGATATAATAGGTTAAATTATGACCCCCAAGAAGGTATGTTTAACTCCTAACCCTTGGTACTTGGAAATGTGACCTTATTTGGAAATAAGGTGTTCAAATAAGGTATTTGAAGATACAATCCAGTTGAGATAAGATCATACTGGATCAAGGGAACCCTAAATCCAATGACTGATATATCTATAGGAGAAAGGGAAGAAAGACTTGAACACAGAGACACAAAGGACACAGGGAAGGTCATGTGATGATTGAGGCAGAGACTGGAGTGATGCAGCCACAAGCCAGGGAATGCCAAGGATTGGCAGCAACCATCAAAACTAGGAAGAAGCAAGAAGGATTCTTCCCCAGAGCTTTCAGAGCAACCATGGCCTTATTGACACCTTGATTGCAGATCTGTAGCCTCCAGAAGAGTGAGAGAATAGATTTCCATTACTTTAAGCTACCTTGGTGGCAATTTCTGTGGCAGCCACAGGAAACCAGTACAGAGGTATGAACTAGAGGAAATCATTGAATAGGCTGTGTCAGATGGTTTTGAAACACACACATACATGCAACAACCACCACCACAACAGAAAATAATTAGCTTTTTAAATGGATAATTAAGGATACATGAAAATACAATGGATTAGATGAGAATCAGTGGAAAACTTAAGATCACTCTTTCCACGTGCTTATATAGCAGCCATCATGGGCCACATTGCTTCCCATTTGTACCAAGAAATTTTAGGTAGGCTATGCTGGTGACATTGAAACATTACTTCCATTCTTCCTTCATAAAATTTGTCTCTTCCATGTGGACAGGAAGCCAATGTTTGTCCTTTCTGAAATTGTTCTCCCCAGAAGAACTGTACTTCAGTGAGTTTAGCTTCAAAAGATGGTTAATTTCAGGACCTAGGTGTTGGTGCTTCTGCCAGAATGATGCAGTTAGTACTACTCTATAGCAACAAAGGAAAAAACCTTTACATCTTTGCAACATTCAGATGAGCAGAATGAAGACAATGAACAAGGTGGAGGGAGAGCCAAATTATTCCAGCAAATGTTGATTCATCATGGTTAACTTCTCTATTCAAAACCTGATGCTTATCTGGTGTGTTGGTAATGTTTGTAATCCCAGCACTTTGAAAGGCTGAGGTGGACAGATTGCTTGAGCTCAGGAGTTTGACACCAGCCTTGGCAACATGGCGAAACTACAAAAGTTTACAAAAAATATCTATCTGTCTACAAAAACAAAATAATAATAACAATTATCCAGGCATGGTGGTGCTTGCCTGTAGTCCCAGGTACTCAGGGGACTGAGGTGGGAGAATCACTTGAGCCCTGGAGGTCAAGGCTGCAGTGAGCCATGTTCAGCACTACAGCCTAGGCAACAGAGTGAGACCTTATCTCAAAAAAACAGAACAAAACAAAACAAAACAAAACCTGATGCTGAGGGAATTGTTGTTGTTGTTTTCTTTTTCCTAGTGAACATATCCTTTTCTAAGGCAATGAATTTCATATGTTGATGTTGCAATCAACTTATTGTGCAATTCAAGTCAACAGAATGTTCGTGCTGTGTTTGGGGCAATGTAGCAGGTTGCACCCCTGCTTGTCGTTCATATTCTTTGTCATGTTACTTGTATTTCCCTTCACAAGAAGTACGTGGAGTTCCCACTATATTGATTCTGCATTTGGTCTTTGGTCCTGTTTTGCCCAATAGAACATGGATGGGCATGAGAGATTTTCCATTTTAAGCTTAGGAGTTAGGAGGCCTCCCATGTTTAAGCTCATCCCTCTTGTGTTTTGTTTATTTATTTATTTATTTATTTTTATTCATTCCATTTTGTGTTTCTGTCATCACTATGAGAAAAACATGCTGTAGCTAGTTATGGTCCAAAGAGAATGAGACACACATGGAGAAGGCCTGAACTCAATCTGAAAATTGGAGTCAAGCTCAATAGACTAGTCTGGATTACTCAACCTGGAGCTGACCCAAAATTACATGTGTTAGTATAAAAGATGATTTGTTTTAAGCCATTGCGTTTTGGGATATTTCTTATACAACATTACTATGACAAACATTGACTGATATGGGTGGGTTCTGACAAGTGAGATATTTTATAGAAAGTATAAAAATTCATTACAGCAGCATCTATTAATGATTAGATTGATCATGGTCATGGAGAGCATATATGGTATTCCAGAAGGAAATAAAGACTGGCATACAGGATTACTAGTAAGGACCTTAGATATATATGAATCAGCCACCATCTCTAAGCTTTATTTTATTCACCCATTAAATACCTCCCTTATCCCAGAGTGGTTGGGTGAATGGCATGTAAAAAAAACTATTCAGAAAGACTTAAGTGCCATATATACACATGTAGTTATTATTAATCACCATTATCATTTGATCATCACAATATTATTGTATATATTATTTATTACAATTAATATGTAAGGGGGAAGATCAGGATGGTGATAATCAATTTTAAGGTAGGACATTAGGCTTAGGTAACATTCACTTGTAGTACAAAAAATTAATGGCAATATCTGGGTTTATATTTATCCCTAAATTTCTTATTTATTGTCCTGACATCTTGGTTTAATATTTTTCTTTCAAGTTCAGCTAATGCTGCATGTGGAGAGATGTAGATAACTTGGTAAAAGGATGAGTTCCTAAGAAGAGATGAGCATAGTTTAGTCCTTATCAAGAAAGCACCATTGCTGTTCCTACACACAGCAATGTGATTACATTTCAAGGAACCAAGTCTATTTTTGAAACAGATGTTTATATTTCAGTCAACCTGCTTAAAACAACTACTAGATTTGAAGTAAGAATCTATTGCCTTTGTGGCTTTGAAGTCTATGTTTTTTATATGATCTTCCAGAAGAAGCTCAGATTCTGGCTACAATGAAGACCTGGCAGAGCTACTGTTGAGGCAACTGGCTGGAGGGGAGGGGTTTTAGTGCCTGGTTCTGGAGAATAATTTTCTAAGCTTATCTTATGATGCCACAGATGCAGTTTATTCATTTGTTTGCCCAACAAAATCTTATTAAGTCTCTGCTTCGTGGAGGTTTCTGTGCTAGGCTCTGAGATAACTGTGGCTCCGAATCACTTGTGATAGCTCTGTGTCTTACCCATATGAAATTTAAAGTCATCTCCCTGTCCAAAGAGCACTCTAGTGAGACGATTCTAGTTTACATTTTACTCCTTGAGAATTCTGATCCTGGCAGTCTCATGTCTCCCAGTGACATGAAAGGGTTAATGTATGTTTTTCAGCACCTGTCGCAATTCTGGAGCAACTCAGGCAGTCAAAAGAAGAGGGCTCAACTGATATAGGCACAAGTGTGTGGGCATTCGGAATACTATTCATAGGTTGCTCTTTTATTCTCTCTTTCCTCCCCCCACCCCAGCTTTGGCCTGGGGACATGAGTGGTGACTTAAATGAACCATAAAACATTGCTGGGAAAATCTGCAGTGTGCTGAAGGAGAGAGCAAAGCATTGAGATGAATAGATTTGGGAGCTTTCTGAGGAGGAGAGAGATAGCACCTAATATTTATGGGATGATTAAACTCCTATGTGCTCTGGTACTATGAATCTGGAAAAGTGTCATCCAGTCATCAACCCAGTACTCCTCATTGACGTTTATCAAAGTCATGATACCTTCCCAATGTGAATGATGGGACACAGCCAGACAGTTCATCCAGAACTACATTGTCATAACTCTTGTTCCTTCCTAAATGCAAGGATGTATTTCATCGGTATGGATAGACAGTTACTTTTCTTTTCTTCCTTTTTTTCTTTACTCCCTTCCTTCTTTCTTCCCTCCTTCCTTCTTTCTGTCTTCCTTCCTCTCTCCTTCCTTCCTTCCTTCCTTCCCTCCTTCCTTCCTTCTTCCCATCCTTCCTTTCTTCCTTCTTTTCTTTCTTTCTCTTTCTTTCTTTCTTTCTTTCTTTCTTTCTTTCTTTCTTTCTTTCTTTCTTTCTTTCTTTTTCTTTCTTCTCTTTTTCTCTCCCCCTCCCTCCTTCCCTTCTTTGCTCCCTCCCTCCCTCCTCTCCCTTCCTTCCTTCCTTCCTTCCTTCCTATAAACCTTCCTTCCATTTCCTTCCTTACCTGAGCAACTCCTGTAAGTCTTAAGATTCCAGAGGTGAAAGGATCCTAACATAGACTCACAGAGAAACAGTCACAGAAGTAGGTTTTATCACCAGAGTGCTGCCGAATTCAACAGGAGCATCTGTGGAAAAGTAGAACAAGGTTTATTATTTTCAGAAGACTGGAGTTTGAACCCAGGCTTGCCACTGAGCAACATTTTGGCCTTGGGCTAGTTATAATCTTTCTGAACCATGCTGTTCTCATTGTCTTCATCTGTAAGATGGGCACATAAATGCCTGTTCTGGCTGTTCATTCCACAAAGTCTGGGTTCTTTCTATGTGCCCAGTGCTGTGCTACACACTAGAGATACCACTATGTTCCTGGTCCCATGGAGTGGAAAGAGAAATACTGAACATGTAAGCATGGTGACAGCCATGTAGAAAAAGTGTAGCACATGGCAGAATCAGGAAATAGGAAGTCCTAACTTATTCTGGAGAGTCTCCTTGAGGAAATACTGTTTGAGCTGAGATAGGAAGAACAAGCATTCATTTATTAGATATTGGGATATCAGGAAGATTCCAGGCCTAGGGAAGAGGATGTGTGAAAGGCATGGCAGGGAAGACAACAGTGCATGTTATTTACAATATGGTATTGTGAGACATTTTTAAAAAAACTGCATTTGGCAGAGCTGTATAAACTGCTATGGATATTTGCCAGGGACCATCAAGCCCTCTATGGAGCCATGAAAGAGACCCTAAAGAGACTTCATTCACCTAAATGCATGTGTATCCTCTAAGCTAACACTGCTTAGTGTTTGCAAGGCTTATTTCTGGATTAAAGAGGTAATAAAAACCTGGATATAGTGGGAATAAAACTCTGATCCTTGCCCAGATTTGATATCCTGGTCAGTAGAAGGCCACATGGAGGGTATGAGTCAAGGTATCAGCTATTTTATGTGTTATGATGCTTTCATTTTGTAGCGAGGTGGGGCTGTTCACCCCTTAAGTTCACAGTTTCTCTTGCGAGGTGTGGCAGCGCTTCCTGTTGTACAAGACAGATGTTGCCCTGGTGTTACATAAATCATCATGTCTCCCTCATTTAATTTAAGGAAAGCCAATTTTTAGTGATTGGGGTAGAAAGGAAGACCCATTTATTAGTGATGTCACCCACTGACCAATGTTCTAACCCAGCCACAACCTTCCAGCTCATGTCACTCAGGAGTGCCCTGTCTGCTCAGGCACACACACAAAGTTGGGGGTAGTCTTTGCCCTCCATCTTTATGGTTGTTAGACCCTGAGCCCAGTCTCCCAGCCCCCTTCACTGCATTTCCATGGGTCTTTGTATTAGTGCATTCTTACATTGCTATAAAGAAATACCTGAGACTGGATAATGTATAAAGAGAAGAGGTTTAATTGGCTCACAGTTCTGCAGGCTGCACAGAAAGTGTGAGGCTGGCATCTGCTTGGCTTCTCAGGGGGCCTCAGGAAACTTAAATTTATGGCAGAAGACAAAGGAGGAGCAGATACAACTTACATGGCAGGAGCAGGGGCGAGAGAGAGAGAGAGAGGGAGGAGGTGCCACACACTTTTAAACAACCGGATCTCATGAGAACTCACTCACTAACCTGAGGACAGTACTAAGGGGGATGTTGCTCAACCATTCTTGAAAAACCACCCCTATGAGCCAACCACCTCCCACCAAGCCCTGCTTCCAATGTTGAAGGTTACAGTTTGACACGAGCTTTGGTGGGGACACAGATCCAAACCGTATCAGTCTTGTGGATTATTATTCACGGCCTCCTGAGGATCAGCTTGACAGAGGTAGAATGAGCTCATCTTTGCTCAAAGTCATGCTAGAATTACAGGCACACTTTCTGGAAATTATGCAACCAGTATTTTTTTCTGGTTCTGTGATGTCCAAAAAAAGACTATAGGTTTCTAGTACAGGAAATGGCAAATATTTTCTTTTTTGTAGAAGTCCGAGGCTTTACAAGCCACTTATGGTCACTACCACATATTCTTTCTTTGGTTATGTTACAACTCTTTAAAAATGTAAAAAATTATTTTTAATCCAGCTGTAAAGAAACTGGTTACAGGCTGGATTTGGCTCATTGGCTATGATTTCCCATCCCAGGATCTAGGGCACAGCTGGACCAGAGCCAGGTAGCCCAACCTGATGAGCTGTCTCTTCCCTTACACTCTTTGGCATTAGTAATTGTCAAATAAATGTTTTATGCCTAACAGGGTCCATTTACATTGCAGTTTACATAAGATAATGAGGTCATTTCTGAGAATTTTGTTTTTACCCTGCTGGCAAGCTAATAAGTTAGACTGCCACAGTTTCATGAGACATGGTTGAATTCACAAAACTCCTGGCTCAGAGAGAAGAACGGATTATTCATTACAACAGCAGTGGACAGACTGTACATATTACAAGCTTGTTGTGATGGTTCCTCAAGCTCCAGTTCCCACAAGGTGAGGGCAAGAGGGCCAGATGATGTCTGCCTATGTAGTGGGCTACATTACAGAAGAAAAAATATTGAGTTTATTAAAAAGAATCTTTCATAATGGGCAATAAGCACATTTATCTTTTGTAGCAGAGGGGCAGACTATCTCTCCCATTCCAGGCTATAGCAAATCTGCTCTTTTTTCTCAAGGAAAATACTATCTCTATCTTCCAAGGCTGTTTACAAATATCCTTGAAAAGATAGTCCAGGAGGGAAAAAGGTAGTTGGAGCCTTACTTACTTATACGACATGCAGAAATGTAAGACATCCATGGAAAATTGTATTTCAATAGACAACTGGTATCTGCTTGTATTAGTGTGACATCCATTAGTACATCCATTTTGGAGAAATAAAACATCAAGTAACCCATTTCTGGTGTAAGTGATCTTTTCCTAGTGCCCTTTACTTATGATGTCATCTAAGGACAGATCTAAGATGCAATCTTAAGATTACATAGTTCTATGATAGCCAATCACTTTGTATAGGGATTTTGGCTCCAGGACAATGAAAAGGAACAACAACAAAAAAACAGCATGGCTCATTTGGGGAACTTTCAGGACACTTGAAATTTAAAGTGAAATCAGAAATACTCTCTAAGGAGACATTAAATGATTACTTCCTTCAACAAGCAGCATATTTTTCCTTCCACTGTGTCCCAAGTGATATGTAATTTGGCAGAATTGAAGCCAGAAATCAGTGGGAAAGGCTTGAATGTGGTCCATGAGTCATGAGACTACTATAGAGGACAGCCAGGCATGAATACAGGTGGTTTGATGGGAAACACTAGGAGCTAACTGATGCCTGGGTCAAGAACAGAAATGAAGAATCATGAAAGGGCAGAGCACACATCATTTGTGAATAAAGGTGGCTGAGAAAGCATCACTAGAGAGGTTTATGTTAATAACTCTCTGGTCCAGAGAGCTTTCCCTTTGCTTTTTTCTTTTAATGATACTGCCGAGTGATTGTAAAGATGATCCCTAATATAGGACAGCTTTGCACAATAAGTTTAGTACTGAAAATTGTGTCAGTTGAAGCTTTGATAGTCAAATATATTTTTCCCATGGTCATATTTCTATTTCAGTGATGCTTAATATTCATTTTTTGAGTCATCTTCTTCATTATTGAATTAGCATATCAGAGGTCCCAAGTTTCTAAACCCTTCACAAATACAATCTACAAACAAAATATAAAGTAACATTATACTTAAGCTTCAAGAGGCAAGATCCATTATCTGCAATATCAAAATTACTAATGAATCAAAATAAAATCAATTTCATCAATATTAATGCAATTTTTGTATTTTTAAACTTATAATAATAAATACTGAATATAAGAGAAAACAGTAGTGGAAGTCTCTTTATTGGAAATTGTGGCATAAATTATTCCTGTGTCCCCTCCCTTGATGGAGGAATTTGTGTGATTGGAGTAACGCAATGTAGAGAGGCAGTAATGTTGAGTGCAGATTCTAGAACCAGGTCAGGTAGCTTTACATCTAAGTTTCAGAACATATTAACTTCAAGGGTAGGTTAATTTATCTGTGTCTGATATCCTGGTCAGTGGAAGGCAATATGGAGGGTGTGAGTCAAGGTAGCAGGAAATAAACTGTTTATAGACCTAATGCTTCCCAAACTTCAATTTTTAAATACTCTAGAGACTACTATCTTCCAGAGAGAAGTCTCACTATCTCCAGACAGGCAGCTAGATTAGGACAGATCATCTCATTGAGATCCAGTGTTGGGCCAATGTGAGTCTGTGTTACAGACTTTGTAAGTCTCATCCTACTGCTGGTTTACCCTACACTTGAGAAAGAGTGTAGGGTTCCAGGTTCATAGCTGACAGCCAGCGGTATTTTCAGAGACAGTCCTCCATGGCATAGCTTGAACTCCTATTCTTTTTTTCTGTTAAGCACTTCTTCTTCATTGCTTTTCAGCTTGATTTTTTAGCCTCTTACCCTGGACAGCTTAAATGTCTTGGTCTTTCTGGCTGACACTTAATAAATAAATAACACCATCAGCCCTGGAGATTGCCCCATCCTCCATTGATTTTCTTGAGGGAGAGATTCAGTTTTGTCTGGGAAATAGGATTGACTCAGGACTCTGTCAGGATGTAACCGTGCCTGTTTTCTTGGCCTATTTCCAGTTTCAATACTGTCCAATAAAACTATCTGTGATGACAAAACGTTCTAGATCCATGCTATCTAATCAGGTGGCTATTAGTCACATGTGGCTGTTGAGCACTGAAAATGTGGTTAGGGCAGCTGAAGAAATTAATTTCTTATTTTATTTAGTTCTAATTAATTTAAATGTGAATAGCCACACATGGTGAGTGGCTATCCAATTGGACAGCACAGCTTTCCACACCAGTTTTAGGTACAGCATTTCACAGTTTTTATTCAATTGGAAAAACTGTGACATGAAAGGATTAGATCACTGCAGGTTGATTCTAGCTTGTCAAGGCTGCCTTTATGTGCCAGCCCTCCTTGCCTTAGAAGGGGTGTTAGTGAGACAACAGCACCCTTAACAAAGCCAAGAAAATCCACAGCCTGTAATAATATAATAAAAGAGGCAGATGCGTTGAAGACAGATTTTCCCCATTTTCAAGGTCTTCTCTTCTCTCGTGTACCTTCCAATTGACGTTTTTTAAAAACGCTCTTAGAAATTGCCATTCAATGTTTTCAAATCTTGTTACTATTACTCTTTTAACAGCAGGACTTTTTATGACACTAAGACTCTCATGAAACCCCAATATATTAAAGAGGTAAAATCAAGGATAGAGGACTCATAGCCATACCTGATCTCACATCCCCTTTTCCAACTACCTTCTCAGAGCTCTAAAGAGCAGTTTGAAAACCACAATTATAACAGACTACTATGGCTTTATACGTGAATTAACTAAAGGCCAGAGAAAAGGAAAGAAAGGAAGCTGAGATCACACCACTGTACTCTAGCCTGGTGACAGAGCAAGATCTGTCTCAACAAACAAACGAACAAACAAACAAGCAAAACAAAACAAAACAGAACAACTCTTTATTCAGGTTTCTTGTCTCTCAGTGCAGTGTTCTCCCATGTTGCTTCTGCATGAAGCTTTTCTAACTTCATTAATCTTTTTAAAGCCTCTAAAAATAGGGCTGGCCTTTACCGTATAACACAACAGGTCATCTAAACTCTGTTGGGAGTTGTTCACTATTGTAGGACATGCCTTTCTCTTGTTTCCTTGCTCACACTGCAAGTTCCTTAAAAGCAGGAACCATGCCATCTATTTTCTGTTAAAACCATGGTACACTTGGCAGAATGTAAATAAACCTACAGTCAACATCCATTTGAATGATGACTCTTGCTGCAAGTCATTTTACTGAAAGCTCGCTGAATGCCCAACAGTCCCTGGTGCCTTGGGAAAATACAAAGTATAGAAAACAGTTTCTCCCCTTAGGAAGCTTTGGGCTTAGGTGGAGAAACAAGACAGTACAGAGAAATAACTCTGATGGTGTCTCTCAACATGAGCTCCATGGATCACTTGCATCAGACCTACTTGAATAACTTGCTATGAATTCAGACTCCTGGATCTCTTATGCAGAGATTCAGATTAGGGAAGACCCAGAAATCATCATTCATGATAAATTCCTCAGTTGACTTTGCACATTTGCAATTTTGCAAACTGGAAAATGTTAAGTAAGTTAGTGATCGTTTATGTAGTAATGGTCTTGAAAACAGCATTACAGAACTTTGATGATCTAAGGAGAGAACTCAGGCTGTATGATGTCAAGTGGAGAAGCTGGGAGATGGAGTGGAGCAAGGGACCCACGCCTGTTAAAGCTGCCATGCTAACTGCCACTCACCCCTGAGAAAGTGTGCCCTGAGCCCTTCTGGATGATGGTGAGTGGCGTTTTCATACTCCTGATCAGCTTGTACTCCAGATAAGTGGGCCACCAGCTCAGGGAGATGGAATGGCAGAATGAGGCCGCATTTCTGGACAACCCACGTGGAGGAAAGCAGACAATATGATCAGCACTGGAGGGGATTTGTCAGTCACTCTACTGGGTATCTATTGTTACATAACAAAGCATCCTGAAACTTAGCACTTAAAACAACAAACATTAATTATTTCACAAGGTTGCTCACAGAATTCGGAAGCTGTAATACTTGGGCTTACCCCCTCCCATAAAGCTGCAGCCAAGATATTGGCCTTGACGGCCATCATCTGAAGGCTTGGCTAGAGCTAAAGTATGTGCCTCCATGTTCACACACATGGCTGTTGGCTGGAGGTGTCAGTTCCTCACCACATAGACCTATGTAGATCTTTCTAGAGGACTGCTTGTGACATGGTATATGGTTTCCTTAGAGAAAGTGATGAGAGAGAGAAAGTGATGAGAGAGAGAAAGTGATGAGAGAGACCAAATGAAAGCCACAATGTCTTTGATAATATAATCTCAGAAGTGTTGTATACCCTCAATTGTGCCATAGTCTATTAGCTACACAGATCAACCCTGGTAGGAGGAAATTATACAAAGATATGAATACCAGGAGGTAAGAGTCAAAGAGCAAGAAACACGTGGCAAGAGTTACATCTGAGTAGAATAACTTGAAAGTTTTACTTTGTCCAGAAATATTGCCTTTTCTAAGATGTAAGAGAGATTTGATGATCTTAAAAGCATCTTAGAGGTCAAGTTACTCTGAGTCTTTTCTCTACTTCTTTTCCCAGAACTGAGTTCATATATACCTTCCTTCTGGATTAGAATAGGTATCTATAAGAAGACTTCTATAAGAAGACTTCTGTAAGAAGACCTGTAAGATCTTCTGACTGAAATGGGAAGACCCTGGAAGTCTTGAGCCTCCCAGTATAGATTATAATATATGTCACACTTCTTAGCAGACTGTGCAAAGCCACATGATGCTAGAGTCTTGGGTAGGTTGGGAATGATGACCCTTGTCCCCATTCTCAGAAGATAACTTTATCTCATCCTTTACCGTGATGGCTATTCTCTACTTGACCCCTTCTACATGTACATTCTTTGCACTTCTCTGGGTCCCAGGCTCCTTGCCACCTGCCTTTTGTTTGAGTTTGGCCACTGGAAATCACTGGTAGATGAACAATATTCTGTGTGTCCTTCTGGTTTGCTGTTATCTCTAGTTGTATCTGCATCACTTCACGACTTCAGCTCCTGCTGGGTGGCCCCTGTTCCAAGGATTCTGATCTCACTGGCTTTCAATTGCACTTATTGTTCCCCTTGTCCCTTCAACACTAACAGTGTAACAGCTTCTGGTGCTGTTAGTCTCTGAATGCTTCTTTTTTAAAAATTTGTGTTTGTGTATTTATTTATTTGAGATGGAATCTCGCTCTGTCACCCAGGCAGCAGTGCAGTGGCATGATCTTGGCTCATTGCAACCTCTGCCTCCCAGGTTCAAGCGATTCTCCTGCCTCAGCCTCCCAAGTAGCTGGGACTACAGGTGCGTGCCACCACATCCAGCTAATTTTTGTATTTTTAGTTGAGACGGGGTTTCACCATGTTGAGCAAGATGGTGTCGATCTCTTGACCTCCTGATCCCTCCACCTCGGCCTCCCAAAGTGCTGAGATTACAGGGTGAGCCACCATGCCTGGCCTGAATGCCTCTTTTTAACCTTAGTCCCATATCTATTAAGCGGTCTCCCATTATGCACTCTGATGATTTGGTTTTTGCCAGGATCCTGACTCATGTATTTTTTTATCAGAGGAAACATTGAAAGTGTGCAGCATGCTGACCCCACTGCAACATATGCTAGTCTCCCTCCAGTCCTATCTGACTGCTCCCCTCACATGAAGGTGAACAAAGTGGCCATCTTCCTACCTCTGCCTGGGCTCCAGATCCCAGCCCCACCCTCTGTGTTGAGCATCTCACGCTAACAGCTGTGCTCTGTCTCTCCTGGATCTCCATCTCTCAATTTCAGTTTGTGCTTTCAGAATCTAAATATGCTCAAGACTCTCACAGAGGAAAACCAAAAATCACTCTTCTTCAACTCCAGGGTCCCTGTCTCTTCTTCCTTTACAGAGAAATTTCTTCAGCCATCTTTCTACTTAGCAGTCTCTCGTTTTTTTTTTTTTTTTTTGGAGACAGAGTCTTGCTCTGTCACCCAGTCTGGAATGCAGTGGTGTGACCTCAGCTCACTGCAACCTCCACCTGGAAGGTTCAAACAATTCTCCTGTCTCAGCCTTCTGAGTAGCTGGAATTACAGACACCCAACACCATGCTTGGCTATATTTTGTTGTATTTTTAGTAGAGATGGGGTTTCACCATGTCTGTGGGCTGGTCTCAAACTCCTGACCTCAGGTGATCCACCCACTTCAGCCTTCCAAAATGCTGGGTTTGCAGATGTGATGTCTCTCTTTATTAATCTCCCATTCTACATCCAGGAAGAGTGAGGCTTCTGCACCCATCACTCCCAAACTGCTTTTGCCACATTTGCCTACCACTTCCATGTCACTGCGTGCAATGGATTTTTTTTTGTCATCACTTTGCTTACAGCAAGAGGTTCTGGTGATAAGTTTCTTTTTTTCTGAAGTCCCTTCTTCCCTTGGCCTCCACAACCTCATATTTTCCTGGTTTTTCTCCTATTTCTGTGGGCATTCCCTTTTAGTTTTATAGCTTGGCTTTTCCTCTTGACTCATCCCTTAAATATTGGTACTTCTTTGGGTATTTCTTTGTTGGTTTTTTTTTCTTTTTTTTCTTTTTTTTTTTTTGTCTTAGGAAATAACCTCATTAACCACCAAACTGTTGGATGCAAAGTCCTCGGAGTCACTCTGGACCTCCTCCCTTCAAGAGGAAACTTCAAAAAAAGCCCTATACCTCCAGCCCCTCAGCCCCAGTGATAAAGCCTGTGCTACCATCTTCAGCCTTCTCTGCCCCATTTCCCCTTAAGATCTGAGATGCTCCCGCTCCACTGGGCTAATTTCAGCTGCTCACGCCTCTGTCACATGCTCCCTTGCCTCCAGGCCTTTGCACATCCTACCCTTCTGTCAGGAGCACTCTTACTTTTGTTCATCCCCTCAAACTAAAATGTATTTATTTTATGCTTTGGTTTCTCTTCAGAATAAATAAATCTTTTGTCTTTTAAAATGTATTTATTTTTCAGCTCTTAACATAAGAGTGACTTCATCCAGGAGTCTCTTCTGGATAATTTAGACAAGCTCAGAACCCCCTCCCACTGCTCTCTTCTCTCAAGTCCGCATCCTTCCCACAGTATAATTTTATATTCACATTTATTTAACAATTCATCTTCTTCTCTAGACTCTGTTCACCACTGATTCCCCTCCAGGCACATGGAAGTTACTCTAGTTAAATGATGAAAGAAAGTTAGGAGAACCAGAAGTTTCCCATGTGTACAATGACCATATTCCTAAGGCAAGTTTTGGGGCATGAATATTTAACAATGTTTGATGTATATGATATTTGACATGCGGTCTGATGGGCTGAAGATTTGGAATCAAGACTACCCAAACTGTTAAAGAAAATGAAAGTGTTGTTTTTCTGTTTGGGGTGTGTGTGTGTGTGTGTGTGTGTTTCTTAATCTGGAATGTGTTCTTAAGGGCATGATGTGTGTATGAAGGGGAGGAGGCTCAGAAAACCAGGACCTGGGTCATTCCTCCTCTCTCTCCTGTCTGTTTCTACCCTCCTCTGTGCAAGCTTATTGGGCCCTTAATTATTTTCTATCAAGTTAATCAAACCTGGGGCCAGAGATGATTGAAAAGTAAATGCAAAGAGGCCAAGGCAATTCATGAACTGGGTCCCCTAACACATCTGCACACTTCCCTCCCAGCCTCACACAATCTTCCCTCTAAAGTCAAGCTTCCCATTCCCTAAGCTCCCCTACCTCCACTCAGCTCTCAAATATAGGATGTCTTAAGTCATTCATCCTCTCGCCCCTCACACCTTTCCTGGTGGCTCCATTCATGCCCATGATTTCAACCTCCACTCCCGTGTGGAATAATGCCGACGCCCAAATCTTTAGCACTCGCCCTCAGTACTCGCTGGGGTGCCAGACCTGTGTGACCAGCCAAATGCTGATTAATGATTTCCAGTTGGGTGTCCTCTGAGGCACCTATTGTGTCCACAAATAAATTTATCATTTTTCTTTTATTCCGCTCTCTCTTATCTTTGTTCTACAATATCCCAATAGAAACCTTCTAGTCACAATAGTGATAATGAGAAATATTTTTTAATGTCAACTATAAGCCAGGCACTGTTCCAGCAGTTATGTATGTATAAATCTGTTTTATACCTAAAACCCCATTTTACAGATGAGCAAGTGAAGCATAGACAGGTAAAGTAACTTGACCGAAGTTTAAGTCAGAAAGTCAGGATTCAAACTCTAGTTTAGGTGGAGAAGCTGAACTCATAACCACTATGCTATGTGCCTCTAGAGGATTAGATGTCTTAATATTGTTCCTTTCACTAGGGAGCAGGATTACTGAGGATTAGGCTTCTGACTGAATAAACTTTTATTTCCATCACCCAGTTTCACGCTTGGTAAATAGTGGTGTATATTGGATAAATAAATAAAGAAATGAAGGTGTGAAGAAGATATTGGAAAAGTAGCTATGAAGTTAACCACAAGTCCAAAAAAAAATCCATTCTAGAAAGGGATCCTCTACAGTCTCCTACTTCCTCTACATTGCCCCTTCTATTTGGATATTAGGGTCTTTAGAATCCCAGAAGACGTCTATAAAACATGGCACAATAGAAGTGGAGGTGGAGAAGTGGAGGGAAAGAGAAACAAACAAAAAGCATCTTCCCTTCTCTTATAGCAAGACTTTCCACTTCTCCTGGCTTTTATTTGTCACATTACAACAGAGTTTGGTATTTTCATTGTAATTATACAAGTATAGTTTGTTAATCTCAAGAGGAATAAAATATAGCCATATAATTTTATTTCCCTAGTGGAGAACCAAATAATAATAGCGAATTCTTAAGGAAGTATTTTGAGGTTCCAGGTGTTATGCTAAGCAGTTTCTAAGCCCATGGGTATTATTATTATAAGTTCTAATATGCAAGTGGGGAAACTGAGGCAAAGAGACTTGTTAAGGAACTTGCTCACGATGACAAGGCAAATACATGGAAGATAGGGATTTGGACACAGCCGGTGAGCCCATGAAGCTTCTGTCCTTCACCCTCAATGCTGTAGAAAGGCTTCCCAAGAAAATGGGCTTCTAAATAATCTGAACAGTGATGAACTGGGGATGGGAGGTGATGTGTCATTGGCAATATTTTCCCATTTTGTGAGGTATGGTGAGAAAAGCTGTTTCTCAATTCCATGGCAGAGCTTTCCCCATTTATTTTCTTGTGGTTTCATCAGCATACAACATGGGAAGGCAAGGGAAGGGAAAACAGCCATAAAAAATGAAAACAAAACCTAAAGTAAAGCCTGTTCAATCAGCTGCAGCTGCCATTAATTTCAATAAATATTCAGTTAAATTCATTGACAAGCAGCTTATGAATCTTGGAGAAAAATGGATCACTTCAAAAAATCTGCAACCTTTTGGAGGCTTGCTGAGTAATGTTATTTTTCAATGTAATGATGTTTAATATTAATTTTAATTTGCTGAATATGCCCTGGATAATTTGGAGCATCTACGGGGTTTAGTTTACAGGTTGCTTTTCCTTTTAAGGGGTTGAAAAATGTAAAAGAATTGATTAAACTGAGCATTCATTTTAAATATACTGGCAGAAAATTGTTTACTCCTCATGACTTCAAGCATCTGAATATCATGTCTCATGATCAGGGTTGCTTCTGGTTTGGTTTTTATTACTAGAGAATAGTCAATCTGAACAAAGCCTGAAAGAAAAGTCTATTCATTTCTGTTCGATTTTGACATTAAAGCCACTGCTCAGAATCAAATATACTTTTACTAAATGCTTGAATTTAGGTAAGCTGTGAGGATATAGGAAAAGATAAATTCAGTTTCTCCCACTATGCTTCTGACACCAGCTGAGTGTGTATGTTGTAGGGCTGGGGGTTCCCCAAACACTGAGAAATTCCCTGGCAGAATCTCCCATGGACACCAGTTGGATATCCTCCAATTCAATTCTGACACTACCTACCTGGAGATAGGGTCAGACTTAATAGGTTGAGGGCTCAGTCCCTAAGACTGTCCCCTCCCCCCTCCAACTTAGGATGCCAGTTGCAAGTCCAAGTTGTGGCCTGTGCTTCTGATCACTTGGCTGTAAATCAGCGTTCCCACAGCACCCTACTTGATCTGACGAATTTGCTAGAGTGGCTTACAGAATTCAGGAAAACACTTTGCTTATGTTTACTGGTTTATTTTAAAGGATATTATAAATGATAGAGATGAGCATCCAGATGGAAGAAATGCATAGAGTAAGGTATGGGAGGAGTGGCATGGAGTTTCCACGCCCTCTCTGGGTGAGTCACTCTCCAGGAACCTCCATGTGTCCAGCTATCTGGAAGCTCTCCAAACCCTGCACTGTTGGGTTGTTATGGAGGCTTCAACACATAGGCACAACTGATTAGTCATTGACTATTGATGATCAACTCAAACTTCAGCTCCTCTCCTCTTTCCAAAGATTGGAGGATAGGGCTGAAAGCACCAAACCTCTAGTCACCTGCTTGCTTCCCTTGGAAACTGGTCCCCATTCTGATGATATCTAGGGGCCCACGAAGAGTCACCTCATTAGAACAAAAGATGCTTCTATCACCCACGGAATTCCAAAGGATTTAGGAGCTCTGTGTCAGAAAACGGGGAAGAAGACAAATATATATATTTCACAAAACAGCATAAGCTGAGACCAAGAAAACAGCAGCCCTTTTTATATATTTCAATAGCCACTTTTATAAATTTCTGTATTCTATAAGAGAAGAATGTTTCTAAAGCAACTAAGGAACATTTGACTTCTTAATTATAATCTCTCATTGCCCCTATGATTTCATTCCCCCCACCGGTTTTCTAAAATTGTATCAGAAGTCCAGGAAGACCTCAGGGTACATGTATTTACATTCTTGTAGAGGTATCCAAGAGCACCCAAATATAAGAAATGGCGACATAAATTCATCTACTTTGGGTCCTAGATATAATTCTGTCATTTCCCCCATATAAATTAATGTATATTTGGGACTTAATCCACTTCAACTCCACAGACATTTTACCAACAGATCATCCTGTTATAACTGTTTTCATGTTGCCAGTATGACTCTCTTACATCATTACACACACACACACACACAAATGTCAGAAAACAAACCATCCTTGGTGAAGAAAATCATTTGCTCTTGTCCTCTTCCTGTTCTTTAATTCCTGGAAGCCTAAAGAGGAATAGGGATGAAATGTTTGTGTAAAAATGTACAACTATGAGGAAGGCATACTTTGGTAGATATCGTTTGTTGATACTTAATACTAACACATTACTTTTCAACTGTCACATGTACTATAGAGTCTTAAAGTATAGAAACTACATTTCCCAGACTTCTTTTGGGTAAATTCCACCAATGAGAGGTGCTTACATGAGATACAGAAGGTGAAGGAGAAGATACTATTCTACTATGGATGTTACAGGAAGATACAAGAGGGGTTTGCAGATGATTTTTCAGAAGACCTCCTGGGAATCACCAGGAGGTGATTTTGTTGCGACAGGTAGCAACAGTTCTCGGCTTTCAGTGCTTTGGGCATCCTCCTAAGAATCACTCACATTGCTAGTAACTCCCCTGCTATTCCAGCACTTCTTGGTATTTATAAATCAGCTTTACTGACTTTTCCTCCTCCAGCCTTCCTAGAGATGTGTAAGCCTCTAACACACTGTGTTAAACTTCTTTTACCTCTAAAAATCTGAAGTCATTTCAGGTTTTTATGACCAAACCCTAATGGATAACAGGTTCCCAGATTTCTTAATATTTGAAGTAAAACTCATTATGAGATAATACTTTAGAAAGAGAAGGAACTCTTCAGTTCTTATAAAATGGGTTACTGAGATATTTTGTTATCCCTAAGTAAAATGATATAAAAACTAACAGTGAATTGCTAACACAAAACTCTTCGCAGACTAAGAATTCAAAATAGATATGTTTCATACTTAGGGAGAATAAGTGCCTCATTTGAATGAAAACCTTGCTGTGTGCCAGCCTTTTATCTCTTTCTGAATGTCTCTGCTTTCTCTGTTTTGTGTTAGTATTGTTTGTTATTGTTATTGTTCCAATATCTCGATGGCTTAGCTTATTATATGGCTTAGAGTTGCTGTACAATAAATGTTAGTTGAATAAATTAATGAATGAATGTACGAATGAAAGTTGCTATGTTTCAAGTGCAAACTCATCTTACAATTTCTTCTACATTTTCCAGTCTTCTTAGTTCATTTGAAATTCTCTGTCTTGGGGAGTTCAGGGACAGCTAGTGAACCTGGGGATTGACTATGAGTACGCAATGTTTATTTATTCATTCTTGTATTAAACACACTGATTATGTATGGACACCATTCTAGGAAAAGGAGATACAGCGCTGAGTGGGGTACAGTCCCTGTCCTGGAGGATTGGGTGGAATGCAGTGCACGATGGACACATCATCACTCAGCTAACACTTTTATGGCCAGATAGAGTTCAGCATAAAGCATAATTACAGATTTAGAAAGATAATCTGGTGCCTATATTGTATATTTTTAACACCCCCGGTGGAATCTCACACAGCCCTCCACAGCCACACACAATTTTTCAGCAGCAAAATGCATGACTATTCTCACCAAATGGAGTAGGTTTGCACTAAATTTAACATTTATCATATCTAGATTACAGGGATTTGGGGATGTTTTGCTTGTAGATAAAGTGTTTGGATTTGTACAGTTTTCTATAATGCAGTATAAAGAAGGTAAAGGGAGGCAAATTGCCTAGGCACACTGTGTGTGTGAGGGGGGCGGGTGGCAGAGAGAAAGAGAGAGAGTAATGGGGGAGTATTCCAATCTTGAGTATGGAGAACAGGCTTCCCAGAGCCCAAAAGCTAAGTGGGAGTTGGTCAGATGGAGGTAATGGATTTTATGGGGAAGAGAAAGATGTTCCTGGCTGAAGCAGCATAATGTAGTAGGTGTGTCATGTGTAAGGTTCTGGGGAAAATGGCAACACCATGTATTATTGAAACTTCCAAGTGTTGTGGTGAATTGAAAAATGGGAAGTGTGAAAAGATGAGGCCACATTCACCGACGGTTGGAGAAATTAAGGGTAAGAAGTGCTAGATCTTATTCCTGAAGGAACTCCCACCGATCTGGCAAAGTTCCACCTCCTCAGTAACAGATCATGGTAACATCTCTAAGCTGCAAACAAGCTGCCTCCCAACTACAAGATGGCATTGCCATGAGCTAGCAACGTAGCTTTCCCTGAACCCAAACTTTCTCTCAGACTCAACACTGCCCTGCAAACTCTCATTTCTGCTTTTCTAGCAACGTGGAACCACATTTTTCCAACTATCTGCTTTACAACCCGGCTCTGAGATAGACTTGTCATTTCAATGTCTTTATTGTCCAGAGTTTGAATTCATCCACTGCAGCTTACGACCATTGATGTATATAATTCAGCACTTTAATCATCTTTGCAATTTTAATCATAGGGTTAAATGATTCTATTTTCCCATCCACCCCATTCACCTTTAAATATGCCAGGAACTGTGTATGTAAGTTGAGTTTTGCACCCATCTTTGAACATATTCTTCACTTACAATTTCATTTTTATTTTCAACATTCCCCCGCCACTTTTTGAATTAAGTAGAAATAATGGCAGCTGGTGCTACTTTTGGTGTTTGAACCTGAGTTAATCATGAATTCATCACTTACTAAGAGTAACGTCAGGAAAATTATTTAACCTCTTAGATGATTTCTGCTTTGGTACACCAACAATGTAAAAAGGCAAGATGCACCTCACTGGGTTGTCATCAAGATGACCCAAGTGAAGTGCCCAACTCATTCTGGGTGCTCATTAGCAGCATGACTCATTAGCAGCAGATCTCTTATGTAATATAAGTACCCCTCCCTTGTTCATTAGAGTATATATTGTGTGGTTCTTAATGCTCATATTTTCTCACTGGACTCATGGTATAAAGTTTCTTCTGAATTAACTTGTGTCAGTCAAATTGGGAGAAATTAGTTCCTCCAGTAGAAAATCAGAATTTGGTTGACAAATCTTGTACAGGTGGGTGTAGACATTTTTATTTTCCTTTGATCTGCATTCCTCAGGATTCGGACTTTTTAAAGACTGGTTTCTAAATGTGGACTTCAGCCTAGTGGATAATATGCCGCCATAGGAGGTAGATCAGATATATGGGAACATGCTTAAAGAAAGTCATGTCTGTTAAATGAGATGATCGAACTCTGAGCTCACGTGCATGGCGCCCACTGCAGTTGGACAGTGCAGTTTATGCCACTATAATGTGACAGTGTCACCTGGGCTTAACTTTGTGTTATCCCTGATGCTTTAGCAAAGTTTCATTTCACTGTCCTAGACGTGAGTTAGCTGTGCTAGAAGGAATAAAAGTAAAAGCAGGAGCATCAAATGAGAAACAATCCTCCATAAACCACCTTTCCAAAGCAGGTAGGTGGGAGCAAAGTTAATTAGTGGAAGGAGATGAAGAAAAATCTTGGAAAACAAGGGTTGGGGTCATGAGCTATGGCTTCTCCTTCCTTTGTAAAGCCACTACTAGTCACGGTGTTAATAATTTTTGTACTTTCCTGTTAAACATCTTCTTCCACAACTTTTTTCTTTTTAGTTCTGTGAGCACTTTCTCATCTGGATCCTGCTTCTAACAATGATCCTAAATAGGTTCTTTGAGGGAAGCTAAGCTTTTTGTTTTTGATGGAAACAATCTCTAACTCATGGTCTTAGAGCTTGCAAACAGGGTAAACATCTAACACGATTGCTATGGTTCCAGTGTATATGTCCCTCCACAATTCGTATGTTAAAACTTAATTGCCAACGTGATAGTATGAAAAGGTGGGGTGTTAAAAGTATTTTAATATTTGATAGTATTAAAAGTATTTGATCACCTCCTAAAGAGGTAGAGCCTTGTGAATGGGACGAATGACCTTATAAAAGAGGTGTAAGAGGGCTGTTGTCTGCATTTGCACTTCCAGCCCATCTGCCATGGGAAGACACAGCTTTCAAGGTGTCATCTAGAAAGTAGAGATGGGGCCCTCACCAGACATAAAATCTGCTAGCACCTTGATCTCAGACTTCCCAGCCTTCAGAACCATGAGAAATAAATCTCTATTATTTGTAAATTACCCAGTTTCAGGTATTTTGTTTTAGCCACACGAAAGGACTAAGATAATGATTTATTGAGATCACATCTCTGTGCTCTTCTCAGCCTCTGACCTGCTTTATTATCTCTGCTTACTACAGTCTAGGAACAAGCACTACTGTTGTTGTAGGAAATGTCAGCTCTTTAGGAACCTGGCGAGCGACCACAATGACTGGACTGTGGCTATCCTCAGTGGAGCTTGCTGTCCTTCTGGAAGTGGATTCTATCTCTCAATTTCTACTCTGTGGAAATATTTCCAAGGAAGAGTTGGAGTTTTCCTCCAAAGTTCCTATGTATCCTGCACACATTTTTTTGTAGTTTCTCTCAGTAGCATAGAGTTCGAATAAATAAAACCTACTGTTGAGAGGAGATCCCGCATTCATAACTCTCTTTACTGTGCATCCTAGAAAATAGCATATATCTTACCACTCTCCCCAGTATAGCTCCATTTTTATACACACAGTAAAAAAAAATTAAAATCTTTATTCCACATATTTATTATTTATCATGCACTATTTTACATATATTGTTTTATTTAATACAACCTCCCTATGATGAATAAACTCTTACTACTCTCAATACAGAGATAAGTGTCAAAGAATTTAACTGCCCTACATAAAGTTAGCAAGTGGTTGAGAAAGGGTTCAACCACATATCTAATTGATCCAAAGCCCATACTTTTAACTTCTATACTTTTCCTAAATACACTACTAAAACAAAAACGATCTGAATTTAAATGCCTCTGTTTATTTGCATCAACAATTGAATTTGCTTGTATAAATGTTACGGCATTGAACAAAATTAAAAAGCTCCAAACGAAGCTCAGCCATACAGACTTCATATACCCATTCATTATACAATACATTTTTCTACCATTCAACATTTAAAGAAACATCCCTTTCCTGACTGGGCATGGTGGCTTACGCCTGTAATCCCAGCACTTTGGGGGCCTAGGCAGGCAGATCACTTGAGCTCATGAGTTTGAGAGCAGCCTGGAAGACATGGCAAAACCCCGTCTCTATAAAACACCCAAAAGTTAGCTGGGCATGAGTGGATGAGGTGGGAGGATAGCTTGAGCCTGGGAAGTGGAGCTTGCAGTGAGCCGAGAGTGTGCTACTGCACTCCACCCTGGGCAATAGAGTCAGATCTTGCCTCAGAAAAAAGAAAAAAAAGAAAGAAATTTTCCTTTCTTTTAGTGGCAGCACATCTGAGCATTCTGCCTCTCCCATCTACCTCTGGGTATCTGGCACAAGGTCTCCTGGCTTGATGCAGTGTGAAGTTCACTCTGGATTCAGTCACATCTGAGTCCTTGTAGTGAAGGCTTGAAGTGACTCTTCCAGGCTATATGTGCATGAGGAACCTAGGAAACCACTTGTGGGGAAAAAACTAATCTAAAGAATTAGAGTCCGGCCTATAAACCTGTCCCGGTAACACTTCCTCAGTCATTAAAGAAAGATGCCAGAGAGACCAATTCTGAACACTGGAAGGTATTCCATGACTCTTTTCTTCGTTGGACTCAACTTCACATCCTCCAGGCTGACTAGGGGGGAATTTATGGTATAGCTCTGCAAGTAGCTAGGTCAAAATGAATTGTTTTCACTCATATCTATGAGACACAGAGTCCAAAGTAATGTGGCTTTTGGTACCCAGGGATCACAGTACAGCGAAAAAGACATGTGTTCACTGGTTGCAACTGATGCATGTAGGATTTGGGAAACCACGGTGCTGCTTGGATCTATTAAGGCTTTGACTCATTAGCAGTACACAAGGCCTGGCTACAACAACTGTGACAGCAGGTCCCACTTACAGAGGTAAGGGGCAAAGGCCACAGTGGTAGTAGCTATGTTCCTAATGCCCCAAGGCAGAAGCCAGGGTGACCTGTCAGTGGAAGTGTGTGTCTCACTTCCTCATGCACTTCCACATGGCTTTGCTGGCAAGAGTGTGAGGGACTTAAACACGGCTTTGCTGGCAGAGAGTGGGAGCATTTGAGAGGCACCATTTGCAATTATGTAGGGATAAGTATCATGCTCAGAGAATGGTTGGATGTTCTGCAGGACTTGAGAGGTGGGAAAGAAGAGAAGTGCTGGAGAATTGTTTGAGTTAGATATGTAACATTAACTTGCATAGTTATTTCTCTTTGATTCTTACAAGTATCCACAGAAATTTGGGTTATTGTTTCCATTGTATTTGTGAGGGGGCTAAGGCTAGGTAAATTGTCCATGATCAAATAGCTGGTAAGTAATGGAGAGAAGATCAAAACTTAGATCCTCTGACTTACCATTCTTTCCTATAACCTTCCTCCTTTCACAATCTCATGAAAATTATTATCTTCAATAAATTGTGTTTTTTTTTTTTTTTTTTACCAGCAAATTAGGCTTATGTAATCATAATTTTCCTTTTTACATTGACCATTAGAAATCTGAGTTGAATTTTTAAAAATTCTACTGGCAATATTAATCCAGTTAGTTAATATGTTTACCACAATTTTTTCCTAAAATTTTTCTATTTTCTGTTTTTCTTTTAACTGCTTTTTGTTACACCTCTCTTTTGTTGAAAGCCACTTCAGACCTTCTTGGAAGCAAGTGGGATATTCTCTTTATGTAAGTAAAGGAAGAAATCTGGAAATCAAACTTCCTACCTTCAGAGTGTGAATCAGATTGGTCATTCCCAGAGAATAAACTGAGAAATTCCAAGTGAATTGGGAGATATCACATAAACTTTGATTTTTTTCCCATAGTCTTAATGAATTTTGCTGATGTCTTGATATTCCCACTCAATCTCCCCTTTTAATCAATGTTATATGTTGGAGATAAATTCGGCAGAAGTTGGAGGATCAGACTTTAGTCATAGAACACAGGAAAGAATATCTAACAATTTAATAAATGCATATAAATTAAATGCATAATGTGCAAACCACTCCAGATTTGAAGTATTGAAATCTGGGGAAGAATCACAGTTAAACTGGCTGACTGGGCACTTCTTGACTTAATGAAAATTTGTCAGCAAAAGGCTACCATACGAGTTTGGGAAGGTGTACCTTAAGCACATCTTGAATGGCATGACCTTGTGGGTGAGGAAGATAGCATTTGCTATGAAATAGTAACAGGAATACACATGTCACACACAAGGGAAGAATAGCAATTGTTCCTAACTAGAACTGACAGTATGGTCCAGGAAGGTATGGAGATGAGTTAGAAGTTCTGGGGGGAAGAGAAGAAGAGCTTAGAAAAAAAAAAAAAATAGGAGTTAGAAGTGCCTGTGAGGAACTTAAAGCAAAAGCAATCTGAGAATGGAAAACCTCATAAAGGAAGGATGAATAGGAGTAGGAAAAACCACTGAACCACCATTATCTACAAGACAGGTGTATCACCTATGCTTCAGAAGAAATCTCATTAAAAATGCATGTCAGGATTGGACTGTGAATTGTCATTAAAATATTTACACAGAGGAAGAAAACTAATTTTTTTAAATGATAATGTGATTCTGTGAGGGTGATGACACTGGTGGTAGTATAGATTTTGGATCCTCCTGGATTCCCACCTGAAAATAGAAAAAGCAAATAGCAAGCAAGCCAGTGAAAACATGTAAAGCATTTATAACGTAAAGAGATGTCAAAGTAGCCCCAGGAATTCCAAAATACAAGCAGTTGGGAATTAATGGCCGACAGCCAGAAGACTGCGTGATATTGACACTGTGCAGGAAAAATAAAAAAGGAAGCAGTGGAGATTCAGATAGATAGACCTGGGAGGAGGAGAATCCCTAATTAGCTAAAAGGTATTCACCAGAAAGTAATGCAGACAATTTGACTTCTAGCAGGGGTTTCACTGTTCCACAAACAGCTAAGTGCAAGGATCTCTGCTAAATTTCTCAAGGGGTAAACATATAACCTAGTCCCTGCGAACTTTTGATCATAGCCAACCAGGACAGCTCTCCATGACAGAGTGCCAGACTTACTGGGGGCAGAACCTAAACTATTCGGAGCAGAATTAAAATGTACCAGCATAAACAACAAAGAAAAAGGAAGGTTTCCATGAAAGTCATGTGGGAAACAGAGCCCTCTAGTTCCAACGTTTCACAGAAGCAACAGAAGAAGGAGCTCTGTAAGGTTAAAAACGGTAATAAAAGCTATCTGAACCCAGCTTTTGCCTAAAAGTGCAAATAAATTAACTTCACAGGAAACTAAACAACAGAAAAGTATAAAAGTCAAACATCGCACAGAATTAATATAATAAAAAAGAGAATAAGAATCAGAATAACACCTCTACAGACAACGAAATCTTGCCAGAGACATGTTCCAAGAATGGATTAAAATTTTAATATATTATTTTAAAACAAAATAAATTTTTAAAAGTACATTACATAATACACGAAGGACACATAAGTAAAAATAAAAACACATAAATAGGAGACATAAGAAAGACTTCAAAATAAAAGAAAAAATACTTTCAGGAAATAACAAAACTAGAAAGTATGCAACAGCAAATAAACATAAGAAATAATGCCTTAAGAGAAATAGAAAATGAAAAGAAAAAAACTGTAAAAACATAAAAGAATTAAAGTACTGCCAGTGCTGTAATTCCAGCACTTTGGGAGGCTGAGGCAGGAGGACCACTTGAAGTCTAGAGTTCGAGACCAGTATGGCCGACATGACAAAACCCCGTCTCTACTAAAAATGGAAAAATTAGCCTGGCATGGTGACGCACGTCTGTAGTCTCAGCTACTTGGTAGGTTGAGGCACGAGAATCACTGGAACCTAGGAGGCAGAGGTTGCAGTGAGCTGAAACCACACCACTGCACTCCAGCCTGGGCAAGAGAATGAGACTCCATCTCAAAAAAAAAAAAAAAAAAAAAAAAAGAAAAATTAAAGAAAGTTGTAAAAGATTTTTGACAAGTATCAAAAAAACAAAAAAAGAAAAAAGACCTAATACAAAGAAACAGAGGTCTCCCAAGGAGAAAATTAAAGCAAAGAAATAGAACAATTAATAAATACTATAATTTAAGATAACTTACCTAAAATTAAAATATTCTTTAGAGAGTAAAACGGTGGCTGCCAGGGGTTAAGAGAAGGGAGGAGTGGGAAATTATTGTTTAAAGGATACAGAGTTTTAGTTTTGCAGGATTAAAATAGATGGATGGTGGCGATGTTTGGACAACAATGTGATATGCTTAATGTTATTGAACTATGCACATACAAATGGTTAAAATAATAAATTTTATGATATCTATACCTTATTATAACTGTAAAAATTAATTAAAAATACAAAACACGTTTTATAAAAGCAGGTACATCTAAACCATAGTGTCTCAGTGATGAAACCCTAAGGAAATGCAAGGAAGTTATTACTATAAAGCATGCTGGCTATGTAGGAAAGATGAAGCGGGCTGTGACTGGCTAATGTGATGAAGTAGCCAGAAGAGCGTTTTGAGGAGGTGGGCAGGAAAGTTCTACATATTGACAGAGATGGGAGTCACAAGAGTTTTGACCTGAAAATAATTCACTGTGCTATACATTTGTATTGTTTATTTTTCTATGTTCATCTTTTATTTTAAAATAGAAAGGGAGAAAGAATAGAAAATAAATGAGATAACTATGAATGTGTTCAGATACACAAAATCTAATAGAGTATTTCCATTTGCTTTGGTTGCATCCCAGCTATAGATCTTCACCGTGAAGACATTTATCTTGTTTATAGGTTTTTCGTTCAACCTTTCTCTCATTTATTTAACTTTCGGATTAATGTGCTTATGTTCTAGAAATCAAATATAAAGTGCTGAAGCAGGAAGACAGATACTAGTTACCCTCCCTTCCCCTGCCCTTGCTGAGGCCCATTCTCATCACCTTCTTTTATCTGCTCTGTGCTGCTGGAGATAATCCTTGTAGACTGAGTCCTCCAGCTCCCAGGTCCTCTGGTTTCCATTTGTGTTTGGCCAGCCAGAGACACCATCAAGAGACTGAAGGGCAAGTCGGGGAAGGAGAGGTCAAGGTATGTCTTGCCTCACTTTTCCCTCTACTTCTATGCTATAATTCTGGCAAAGGTTTTATTTATCTATGATTACTACTAGGATTCTTCTGTTCCAAGGCAACACTCCCATTGAGCCCCCATGACATTGTTTCCTACTCTTCTTCCTTTAAGCCTGGGGTGGTAATGGCTTCACACTGTTGCTATTCCCTTGGTGCCTCAATGCTCCTATGGGGTTCTTAAACCCCCATAATTATTTTATAATTATTATTTTAAATAATTTTTATGTCACTGCCATAAATAATTATTTTATGTCAATGCCATAACCACTTCAACATGTGTGGAAAAGAGGTTTTTGCGGATGTGATCTGGAGATGAGATTATCCTGGATTATCCATGTGTGCCCTAAATCCAATGACAAGTATCCTTATAAGAAACAGAAATGGAGAAGACATAAACACAAGGGGAAGGCTATAAGCTGAGGGAGGCTGAGACTGGAGTTATGCAGCCGTAAGCCAAAGAACACAGAGAGCCACTAGAGGTTGGAAGAGGCAAAGGAGAATTTTCCCCCAGAGACTTCAGAGAGTGCATGGCTATGCTGATGCCTTGATTTTTTGTTTTATTTTTGGCCTCCAGAACTGTGAAAGAGTAAACTTCTCTTGTTTTAAGCACCAAGTGTGTGTGTGGCAATTTGTTACAGCACCACAGGAAACTAATACACCATGTAAGTGTGCCTTCAGGATCCTGAATGAATTAGAGATTATAGTTTACTAAGGAAAGCAGACATTAAATAAATCAGCCCACATCTCCAACTCAATATTCTTCACACTATGCCTTTACTTCTCATCCAGGGAAAAAAACTGAATGGCCCTAAAGAAATTATTGCTAGACACTGACAGTTGAGGTTCCCCAGTGAAAGATAAGGCATCCCTCCAAACCATATCTCCTCTATCCCCACTTATCTCCCTCTACCCCACAGAAATTCCTATTTTTCTTTAAGGTCCTATTGTTAAACATGAATACACAAAAAAGGTTTACCAGACTTTTGAAAAATTATTTATCATGCAGACAGAGACCAAGACACCTATAATGCACATTACACAATGCACACACATACAAATACATACACACAAATACACACACACAAATACACACACAGAGAAATTCAGAAAACAAAAAAGAAAGAAAACTTTAGAAAATGATATGTCCTCAAAAAATAAGACAGGATACTGCATCCATGAAACAAGAACAGATTACTACTTAAAAAGAAATCAGAGAACAAGGAAGCAATTCTGAAACCACTTTACATGTTGGCTAAAATCGAACAAGTAAATATTAATACATAAATTGTAGATAATGAGAGTCAAGGTTCTCACTGTCAAAGAAAGAAGTAACAAATAAACAATGAGAGAAGGTTAGAATGAATCCCGTGAGGCTAGATTAGAGTCAAATAATATGAGCTTATGATTATGTATATATACAGCACACACAAAGATCTAGAAATATTTAAAATGTATATAATATGTATGTATATATGCATGGTATAAATACATATATCTCCTATCTCTATCCACAGAGTGACCTAGAAACAATAACACCCCAGTAACAATGAACACACCCAGAACCCATACCTTGGCTTCTAATACTATTCTTCAATAATAGGAACCAGGGATACTTGGAGAAATGGCTGACTCTAGGGCTATGGCAGGAAATATGCAAGATGAATCTGCAGCTTCTTATTAAGGTGTCATAATGTAAGGAAATGCTCAAAACTACAAAATAATGGGGATATGTCAAAGGGACACAGAAGCCAACTTAAAGAGATTCTAAAGACTAAAGTTAGAACAATCTGAGGAGCAAAATAAACAACATAGTATTTGATTATAATCCAGAGAATAAACTATCACAAACCAATACTGATATCAATACATGATTGAATAAATAAATAGGGAAAAGAGACAAATATCACATACAGATAAATTCCAAATAATTTTTGTTATTTATAGAGATGGAGCTTAATTCCCCATCACTTGAGTGTAGGCTGTGCTTAGTGGCTTGCTTCCAGGGAATAGAGTATAAAAAGGGCTGGGGACTTGCCATGGATGGGGTTGTAAATTCACAGTTGGGAAACCTAGAAAACACTCGGTTGGCCAGATGACAAGGATTAACACCATCAGGGATGAGACATGTGAATATCGAGCATCCTTTTACAGGATGTAATGAGAATAGCACTTTACCTCTGTGGTCTTCTAAAAACCCATAATCTCAAACTGATCATGAGAAAAATATCAGAGAAACCCAAATTAGGGACATGCTACCAAATAGCTGACCAGTACTCTTCAAAAATGTTTAGGTCCTAACAAACAAGGTTAAAATGGAGAAATTGTCACAGATTGGAGGAGGCGAAAATGATAGGATGACTAAAAGCAACATGTTATCCTAGCTTGAATATCAGAACAGAAAAAGGATGTTTATGGAAAAATCAGTGAAATCTAAATAGACTATTTTGGTTAATGAGAATTTCTTTGTTTTGATAAGTGACCATGGTTGCATAAATGTTAACATTAGGATGTGCGATGTGGAGCTTTCTGAACTGTCTTTGCAACTCTTCTGTAAATTTAAAATTATTCCAAAATAAACAGTTTGGAATAAGTATGGTTGGTTAAACAGGTATGAGTTGAGAGTTGAGGTTTTCTGAGAGCTTCCCAAGGGCTTGGGGATGATGGAGAAAGATATTCCTGAAGGAGAAGATGGTCATGGGATGAGATTGGAATCACATAATTTTAGTGACAGAAATAATAATAATAAGAGCAATCAATATTGTTATTCAGTTCTTATTGAGAACCAGACACTGACTTGGGGAGCTTATTTATAATATTTCATATAATCCTCACAATAGCTCAAAGAGGTTAATATTTATTTTTGTCCTTGTGGATGTGGCTGCTCAGTTGACAGAAAGGAAAAATAACTTTGCCTGGATTGTTCATGCAGGGAGTAGATCTGGGATTGGAACCCAGGTCCATCTGAATCCAAAATTCATACTCTCAATACCACATTTGATTTTAATCTCCAGTCCAACCAAAAACCAAGGACCACAAAACAGAAAGGACTGAGTCACTCTAACAGTTAGCTTTGCTGCATGGACAACAGACTAGCTTGGCCTTAATTGCAAGGTCCTCTTAGGGTTTCAATTAGCATCAAGAGGGCAAATCCTAAATTGCAGGTGTTTCTCAAGCCTCTGCTTGTACGATGTTTGCTAACATCCCATGTGACAAGGCAAGTTCCATGGTCTATGGAGGTTCAGTGAGTGGAGAAACTGACTCCAGTTCCTGGTCAGAGGACCGGCAGTATCACATTGCAGAGGACTGGAGCAGGGTGGAACACAATTGATGACCTCATGGGTACTTGGACGAGAAAAAGAGAGGCAGTGCAAATGCAGGCCTTTGGAGTTCTTTTCGGAAGGTTGTTAATGATCTACCCTGCCTCTAGGCTGAATCCTGAGATGTGGAGATTTGGACTGTAAGGACAGAGAAGGGTCAGGGAAAGCCTGGTGGAAGATGTGTGATCAGGCTGAACTGTGAGGCTGCCAAAGCTCAAAACAAGCTAAAATAGGACAAGCTGTGGGAAGAACAGTTGGGAGGAGCCCTTAAATGCTAAGCTCAGACACTGGGCTTGCTAGGCCAGGAAACCCCCGGCCAAGGATAGGTTCTAACTGGTTTCTGTGTCCTGAATAGAGCCTGACATCAGGTAAGAATAAGACTGTGTGTTAGTAAGTAAATATATGAATGTAATGTAGTGCATGGGTGGTTATAATTTATACAATCATATTTGAAAAGAAGCATGAACAATTTTAATTTTAAAAGATTAAGTTACAAAAATTATGCTAAAAATGAAGATTTCATTTTAGAATAAAATATCCTTTCTGTTACATCTTGCAAACTACCATTCAATAAATTATACATGCATTTTTTTTACTTATTTGAAAATAATTGGCTTATTTAACATTTTGTATCTTCTTGAGGTGACTTTCTTTTCATCATAAAAATCCGGTTGAGTACTCTGTAGCAATTTACATTTTCTTCCTTCCTGTTTATAGAGTACAGAATGAATATAGGCTCTTAATCTTACACCAAATAACTACATAAAATGCCAAGACTCTGGTTAATTAACAGTGGATCTTTAAATAACACATGTCCTCCAAATAAGGCAAGTCAGAACCTGAAGTGCCCAAACATGTCATAGATGATGGATGAAGTGTACCTAGTGATCCAGTAAATTGATAAGTTCACCATGACAACCATTATTTCAGATAACTGCACCATAGGCAAAGCAGAAACTGACCAGAGACCAGATATTTCTTACTCTCCATGCACTGTCTCAGAGAAGAGCACAGCAACCAATAACAGCAGAAGGTATTGGTGCTTGATAGTGCTGCAGCAGCATTGAGTTTACCTGAAACTCATGCTGCTTGGTTTCTGCCCACGCTGGATAAGGGGGTGTAATTAAAACACTGAGAGCAGAAAATGCCATGCCAAGGACATTAAATTTCACATTGTAATGTGAATTTAGGATTACACCTAAAGTTACAGGAATCAGTGTTGAGTTATACTCTGGTGAAGAAGGCCTTCTCGTGGCAGAGGGTCTGCATGGCCATAATCACCAGTGTAACGATGGCCTTAATCAGCTGATGGACGCCTGTGGATTTGCCCTGCAGAGAGAGGTTGGTGAATACCTTGTAATCACCGAAGCAGGGCCAGGAGGATCTTGGGGTGGCAGACATGTTGAGGCAAATATAACCAATTTCTGGCAGATGTGCAAGCCCAGCCAGGTGACCACAAGATGCCCCAGGGTCAGGGTCATGTTAAGGATCCTTTTGTTGAGGAACATGATGCAGATGGATACCACCAGGTTGCGGAGGGGCCTAGTGATGATGCTTGCTTTGGGCCACTGGGTCCTTGCTCCCCGAACTCCCAAGATGGTGGTGGGCCACTTCCAAAATGGCAGCAGGCCACTTCAAAGATGGTGACAAGCCTCCTGTTCTCTGAGCTGGGGTTCTTGGCCTCACAGATTCCAAGGAATGGAATCTTGAGCCATGTAGCGAGTGTTATAGCTCTATTAGAAGCCGTGGGTCACGGAAGAGAACCGTGGAATCCAGTGACTGGTGTTCAGTTCGATTAGGACAAACCTGGGCACTTAGCTGTGCAGGAACAATGGCAAACCTTTAGCCCAATCGGGAGCGGCAATGGGCGCCTCACTGGATCAGGAGCAGAGCGGACACTCTGCCGGATCTGGAGGGGTGGAAGTCAGTGGCTGCTCTGCCATGGCGCCAAACAGCAGTGGTGGATGGCAAGTGAAAGCTCAGCTCGAGCTGTAACAAACACGGACCAAAAGTGAGTGCAGTTGCAAGATTAATGGAGTGAAAACAGAGCTCCCATACAAAGGGAGGGGACCCAAAGGGGGTAGCCATTGCTGGCTCAAATGCCTGGGTTTATATCCCGATCATTGTCCCTCCCACTGTGCTCTCAGGCAATAGATGATTGGCTATTTCTTTACCTCCTGTTTTTGCCTAATTACCATTTTAGTGAGCTCTCTTTACTATCTGATTGGTCGGGTGTGAGCTAAGTTGCAAGACCCCTGTTTAAAGGTGGAAGTGGTCACTTTTCCAGCTAGGCCTAAGGACTCTTAGTCGGCCTAGGAAATCCAGCTAGCCCTGTCTCTGGCCACCACGAAGAGGAGTGCACTCATCATCTTCCAGGCAAGCAGCCATCCCTCAGCACAGCCCCAGTCCAATCATGGGTACTCTTGAAGACACATGGTTCTAATTGGTAAGAGATCTGGGCCTTATGGTAGGACAGGAGTAGATATTTTAGTTCACAAAGGATTTGAAATTCCTCAAATCACTTTCTTGGGGAATCTCTTTGCTTTGCCCATACAGTGACCCTTTGGGAAATGGCACCAGGTGTCCCAGGCTGGCACTTACAGTGGGAGTATTAAGGTAGTATGTGGCAGATTCTACCAGATAGAATATCACTATGCTTCCTTCCAAACAGAGCCTTATTCCTTCTACCAGATAGAATATCACTATACTTCCTTCCAAAGGGAGCCTTATTCAACTCCTCTCTGCAATTGTTGGTATACAGAATGTGCCAAAGGTCCCGAGGAGAATTCTAAACTCTGACACCACATGTGACCCAATGGAATGCAGAGGGTAGGGCCTCCTTCCAGAAACACATCAGCCCCAGTCCTAGCTCCAGTCCTTCTTGCTGAGGGGCCTCAGCTCTGTTACCTACACCCTCTATGTCTCAGTTTTCTTATAAGTAAAATGCTAATATTAATAGTAGCTAGCTCATATGATTAAGAGGATTAACTGAGTACATAAAGCACACAGAACATGCCTGGCACAGAGTGGGTGTAACTGTCTCATTAGTGACCATGACTTAGAATCATCAATTTCAGGAGTCCTCCTGGGTGGCAGGACTATCCTTTACATATATTCCAAAACTGCTTAATGAGAAGAAATACATTTCAGTTAAAAATAATTTACATTATAATATCCTTTAGTTGGGTTTAGTTAGGTTTCTGTTGTTGATCAAAAGTGCCCCATGTATGTTCACTGCAGCACTATTCACAACAGCAAAGACATTGAATCAACCTAAATGCCCATCAATGATAGACTGGATAAAGAAAATACGATCTATATACACCATGGAATACTATGCAGCATAAAGAAAGAATAAGATCATTTCCTTCACAGGGACATGGATGGAGCTGGAGGCCATTATCCTTAACAAACTAATGCAGGAGCAGAAAGTCAAATGCCTCATGTTCTCATTTATAAATGAGAACTAAATGATGAGAGCACATGCACACACACAGGGGAACAACACACACTGCGGCCTGTTGGAGGGTGGAGGGAGAGAATCAGGAAGACTATCTAATGGGTACTAGGCTGAATACCTGGGTGATGAAATAATCTATACAATAAACCCTCATGACACAAGTTTACCAATATAACAAACCTGCACATGTATTCCTGAACTTAAATAAAGTGTGGTTCTCAATCAGGGACAGTTTTTATCCCATGGACCTTTGTCAATGACTGGAGCCATGTTTGCTTGTCACAACTGAGGGTGTTACTGGATGTAGTGAGCAGAGGCCAGGGATGCTGCACAGCACTCTACAACACATAGATAGCCCCTGATGACAAAGAGTTATCTGGCACCAAATGTCACTAGTGCCAAGATTGAGAAACTGCTCTACAGGACCTAGTAAAAAGAAATAGCCAGCAAACAATTTTATTCCCATTAGGCAAAAGAACATTTTCTCTTCCAAAGGAAGTTAGAGGACGGGGAGGGTGGCTCATGTCTGTAATCTCAGCACTTCGGGAGGCTGAAGCTGGCGGATCATGAGATTAAGAGATTGAGACCTTCCTGGCCAGCATGGTGAAATCTGTCTCTACTAAAAATACAAAAATTATGCAGGTGTGGTGGCACACACCTGTAATCCCAGCTACTAGGGAGGCAGAGGCATGAAAATCACTTGAACTTGGGAGGCAGATGTTGCAGTGAGTCAAGATAATGCCATTGCACTCCAGCCTGGGCGACAGAGTGAGAGTCTGTCTCAAAACAACAACAACAAAAAAGGAAGTTAGGTAAAGCCAAACATGCAGCCTGGATTTGGGCTTGTTGTGCTGATTTTTTCTGTTGCTGATATATGATTCTAAGCTTTCTTTCCACTGATGTTTTGTGGGGAGGGTGTCTGAAGAACAAAGGGAAAGAGAACAGAACAATCAGAGAAGAAAATAAGTGTTTTCAGCTAATTATCCTTCCAATCCTAAAAGAGTAAAATGTTTACTTCCCTGATGAAAAGAAAAAAAAAAAAGTCATTCATAAATAAAAAAATCATTTACAAGAGTTTTTGACACCAAGATGATTAGAGATCTCAAAGCCATCTTGGGATATCTCTAAGCCGAAGATTGAGTTGAAATAAACATTCCACTTACCAATTCCTTATTAAAATATTAACCATATCCACTATAAAATGAAGCAGAGAGCTTTAAGAAGAAATCTCTAAATGAAAACAAACTGCTGGAGAAGTAGTTACTTTAATTAAATATCATTATATACTACAGATTTTTAATAAGCACAGTACAAAACCTAGAAAAAGTGTCCTACTAGAATCAGAGATATACAAGCTCTTATATTCGGGCTTTTAAACATCTGAGCTAAAGATGTTTAAAATAGTTTAGTTTTGTTTAGTAAAAAGTATCTCCCTTCCTACTAAGGATGGAGTTTATTTTCCCGTCCTTGGACCCATCTTGGACCATCTATGTGACTTGCTTTGACAAATGAAATATTAGCAGAGACCTGAAATGTGCTTATGCAGTTTGTTTTGACCTGTGTCTTTAGGCGATTTGCCACGAGAAGGACATGGCCTGGTGGCTACTGCACCTTCAGCTTCAGCACACGTAAATATATATGGAGCACACTGGACCCAGTCTCTAGCCTGGAGCCATGCCTGCAGCATGAAGCAGGGCTAACTGGCCAGATTCAGCCTCCATCAGCTGAAGCACAATACACCTGCACACCTATGAGTCTGAGAATAAAGGTTTGTTATTGAAAGCCACTAAGATTTGGGGTAGTTTGTTATACAACATTCTGATGGCAACAGCAGTAATAGATCACCAGGTCTTTGTGATTTTGCTTTTAAATAAATTCACTAATTCTAAATGGAATTCTCAATAGATATTTGCAAATTAATCTTTTTTCTATAGAAAAAATGACTACTGCTTCTTTGTCTTGAGTTGTTAATAAAAATATATGTTTCACAGAGCATAAAATTGGCTACATGAGGGCAGACTTCTACAAGGATTAATTTCTATAAGATGTGGAAGTGTCTTTTATATCACTTTAGAACTCTCCCAGGCATTTAAATAAGAGTAGTCTTTTCTTAAGGAAGTTCTATTGGCTGCATGTAAACTTTGAAATAAAATGAGCTCCAAGTTAGAAAACAATTGGTATAGCAATTTATCTACGGCATTCTTGGAAAAAGTTGGGTGGCATGATTATTTCAGTCTTTGAATTCCCAGAAACATTTCTTCCATTTGGCTTGTGATATTAGGGATTTAGCGAAGAAGTAACAAAACAGTACTTAGATAGGCAACGGATGAACTGCTTAAACAAAGATTTCTAATTCATTGTGATCGGGAATCTCATTTACATAAAATGAAAAATAATTAAATCGCATCTTAATTGTGATCTTTTCCAATTTAATTGAGTTTCAACACTTAGGTCAGTGACTGGAGTACAAAGGCAATTTCTTCCTGAAAAGTTGTATTATTATTTTATAATTAATTTTTTTCCTTATTCACAGGACGGGAGTGAGAAGCCCAATGTGAATGAACTACTAAGGGGCTATATTAGGTTTTGGACAAATACATTGACTTGGGTCCAATAAACTTGCAAAGGTGGCTAAGTGTATGTATTTAGTTGTCACTGGTGAATTTGCATGTGCAGGCAGATGCAGAAGGAAGGTTGTGATATAAGCTATAGACTGTAGTCATTTCTTTCACTCCTGAGGATGGGGTGAACAAAATGAGCTTGAAAGCAGTATTCTGAAGTTAGGGGTCACCGGAATTCAAAAATGCTAGAATTTAAAGCTACCCAAGAAGTCCGTGAAACTACTTCAACCTGCCATGTGAGGAAATGGAAACTCTCAGAAAGGCAGTGATCTACCCAAGACTGAAAAGATAGTGAATTCCAGAGCTGCGTGGTCCATCTAGATTCTCTGATTCCTAATTCTGGGTACTTCTCAAGCAGATTTAAGGAAGATTATCTGATGCAAAGTTACCAAAATTACAGAAATTGTTTATTATGGTCATATATACAGGGTCTGACTTACTAGCCTTTAAACACAAATGTGGTCGTTGCCTATACTTTACCATATCATCAGCGCATACTTGGGGGGCTTACTGGGTGGCAGAGCCCCCAAAGACCAGCCTCTCCCATTGGGAGTTCTCCAAGATCATTGTCCTTCTCATTTAGGAGTCCACATTCCTACAGGGCCTATTCTAACAAAGCTGTCCTGGGTGCCCTGTGGCCTCACAGTCATGTCTGTCAAGGTAGCATGGTTGTCCAGGACAAGCACGTGTATCAGTGGCTCCTGGCAGGTGACGATTTACATAAGCATCCTGCCAGCCACCCGAGTGGAAACGCTGGCCCCAGCACTTCCAAGAGAAGAGAACATGCCAGGGGTGCAGCGTGTGGCTGGGGTGCACATGCTTTCTGGCCTGGCGGAGATCTTTTCCAGTGAAGTGATTTTTCACATTGCGGGAGGAAATACGAGAAAAGGTTTCTTCATCTGCCAGACTCAGGGTGCCTTAAAACACAAAGTGCTTCAACTGTGTTTGAGCTTTGAGGGGGTTGGGGCTTGTTTATTTTTACAGTTATTTATGCTTTACTCTCATTTCAAGAGGCAAACACTTTATTCAGTTTTCTCAGTGGAGCAAGAACAGACTGATTGGCCCTCTGGGTGTCCGGGAATGAAAGGTCACTCATCCACTTTGCAAACACATCCACTCAGGCGGAGAAAGCCCAGACAGCCTGTGACCTGAAAAAGCTCCTCATGCGATGCCCCTCGGCCAGGCCAGATCCAAATGCTTTCCTCAGAGGGCTGAGACATCAGGGAGAATCACTGATAAGACCATCTAGCAAGGATTGGACATGGACAAGGGTCTTCACTGAAAAGAGAGAGAAGATGGGAGCAGGGGGTTAATACATACAGAAAGAGAGAGAAGCTTGAGACAGGAGGGATGTGGAAAAGATTGTGGAGATGGTAGAGGAGAAGGTTGCTTTTCCTTATTTGAGAGCTATTTTTATCAGGATAGCATCTAGGCCAGAAGAAAGCAGCTCTTGTTTCCAATGTATCAGGTTAACACAAAACATGTTTGTTCACCTCCAGAAGCATAGTTTTGTTTCCTTACCAACGTTCTGTGAGGAGTATCACACAGTGGCTAAAAGGTCAGGCTCCTGAGTCAAATGGACATGGATTTGAGTCCCAGCTCGAAGATATACTACCTTCCCTAAAGCTCTATTTTATCATTATACTGTGAAGAAAGAACAGTAACTACTGTATAGAGTTATTTTGAATATGCAATGAGATAATGCATGGAAGTACATGGCAAAATATCTAACACATAGTTCTCAAATATTAGCTATCAATAATTAGTGAGTATTGCAATGGACATAGCGCCAAGAAGATGTAGAGACACAAAAAAAATAGAAACTGCTTTCAAGGAACTTACAGTCAGCTTGAGGATATAAGAAGAACATACATGAAGCACTATGGAATGGCCCAAGGCAGCATGAAGCGTATGAAATACACTAAGTTCTGCATGACTTTACAAAGCCCACTGTGATGAAAAGTTGTGTAATAATTCAAGATACTATGGGTAATCATCAATGAAGTGGTATATTTAAGTAGGTGCTAGAAGTGGAGATGAAATATGAGTGTTTTTTAAAACAGTGCTTCCCCAATTGTAAGGTGCATATGAATCACCCAGGGATTTCCTGATAATATAACTTATAGTTCAGTCCTGGGGTGGGGCCTCAGAGCCTGCATTTTTAGGAAGCTCCTTAGGTAATGTCCATGTTATTGGTCCTCGGACCTCTCATTGAGTAGAAGGACTTAGAGAAAAATGTTGGAACATGTTCCTGGCAGGTAATGTGTTTACCCAGTGACCTGTTCCTTATTTTATACCTATTAAATATTAAACATGAAGGATGAAGAAAAGAGAAGAAAAGAGTGGCAAGAGAAATAGGCCACAAGGTTCCTACTCACAAAGAGTTTTGGGGTTGTTTTCTCCTAAATTCTTATTGATCAGAAAAACATCACCATTACCACCACTCCAACACCATCACCACCATTACCTACCCAAAACAACTGGTGCAAAAATACCCATTGAACAAGCATGTGACAATCCAGTACCAAAGCTTTAATAAGCTTTAATAAGCCCTAAATAGAAGTGGAAGAGAGCAATCACCATGGGGCAAGGTTAGTTAGGGAAGATTTCCTAGATAACTGACATTCAACCCAAAAGCTAAAAGAAATGACAGCAAGGAGTGAAAAAGGTGGATGGTGACAACACCCAGGAACAGGAGCTCCCAGCTCTCCTTACTTTTGCTTCTTACTCTTATTATGGCACACTTACTTATGTGCTGCTCTCTGATTGTTTTTGAGATAATTCATTCAAACACATTTGTAGCCACCCCCTCATTCCCCAACAAACACATACAGTAGATTCTTCTATCCTCATATAGACATAAAAATTATATTCTTCTTAAACCTTCAGTTTATGATTAGTCTAAATGTAAGCCATGCTTGCTCTTCCAGAAAGAAAATTAAGTGTAGAGAAGTCAGTGCCTTAGGTTGTAGATCATGAAAATGTTCTAAATATTAGAAGCATTACAGAAATGCAGAGATAGCTGATATGTTTACATGGCTTGTGTAATTCTAGGTAACCATGTGTGTTCCTTCTGATTTATAATAACACTAGGTATACAGGAGGAGCTTCTTTGATGAGGAAATGAAATCTGCTTTGCTATCTTATTTAACTGAGCAGATCTTAAAATATATGCTTTGAAATGTCCGCTCTTCCTTGGTATTTATCCAAAGTCCTGCAAAAAGAGTTATAATCCACTTATCTCCAAGAAGCAAGTTGAGGGAGAAGTTACATAAAGTAGTTGGTTTATTTATAGATGTAGATCTATTCTGTAAACCCATATGTGAAGACCAGAAGGGCATTTTGTCCCTAAAACCAGGACAAATAGAAAATTTGTAGAGGGAGGCCAGGTCATCAGCAGCTTCTGCTTTTATAGAAGATGATTTCTTAGACTACAAAACTTGCCCCATCATGCTTACTCGTTACAGATATTTGTATAAGTATGGAACAAGAAGTTGGATTTCACAATTAAAAAGATTTAAAATGATCACCTGCATTTTGGAGTCTTTCGCACATCAATGGCCTCACAACAGCCACACCTGGCAATAAGTTCTATAATAGTTTGTTTTTTTGAAACTATTTTCCCCAATATTGGCTTTTATATTTTGTCACTACTTTCCCTTTAACTATCAGTGCTTCAGTGGTCAGATGGAGAAATCAAAGAACCTGCCTTTTCGAAAGAGAGTGGTTTGGATTTTTTGTTTTCTTTTATATTTTCATTGTTTGACCCTGCTTGCCACATCATTTGGAAACTAACCATCCTAGAAAAGAGGATCCTGTGTTCACTGACCAGCACTGGTGTTTGACATCTGCTAACTGGTCCCATCTTATGCAATGCTTGAAGCTGGCTTCTCGTCCAAGAACATGTTTAAAAAGCTATCTATATAAAAACAAAAAAAATCCTTAATGTCTGGTTCTTTCAAAACACCTGTTGAGGTTTGAACATTTTCCCCAAGTAGACCTAGGATAGGGATATAAAAAGACATAATGATATGGGAGAATGGTAGATTTTATCACCTCGAGAAACAATTTTTACAATTTTGCTGGAGGGTAACATCCCAGGGCAAAAGAAAGGGTCATCACTCCCTAGATTCCCCCAAAATGAGATGGCTCAGATACTGGAAATGGCTCTGGCTTTGGTCACTCTATTCTCTCTGGCAAGAACCTCGAAAGCCAAAGATCAGAAAGGAATTGATTGACAAGCTAGGCCTGGATCTCTGACCTCCTTTCTTCCATTTAATCACCCTTCATTATATCTGAGAAACAAGGAAGGGACAAATTGACCCTACTGAGTGGAGTTACCAAGCTAGACTATACTACGATAACTGCATAGGGTGGCTTTGAGAAAATTTCTACCAAGTCAATGGGCCATCCCTGAAGAGAAATTACCTATCCAGCATTGGGCTAGAATGACCTGGCTCTTGAATCCCCACTATTTTCCTAATAACCTCACCATTTCAGGCATTGCCTGGGAGCAGCCTGAGGGAATCTCCACAGAAGTGGACCTGAAGGAATAGCAGCCAGGACACTGTCAGTCACTATGCTCCTTGCCACAGGTTTTCTGGAAGGAAGAGCTGAGTGCCACATCATTAAAGGCCACCCATGGGTTCTTAACTATGCATAAAGTTCATCCCATGAGGAAAGGGAAGAATTATTTTAATTAGATAAATCAATGTGAACTCATGCAAACAAAGATAAAAAGATCATAAAAGCGGCCGAGCGAGGTGGCTCAAGCCTGTAATCCCAGCACTTTGGGAGGCTGAGGTGGGCAGATCGCAAGGTCAAGAGATCAAGACCATCCTGGCTAACCTGGTGAAACCCCGTGTCTACTAGAAAATACAAAAAACTAGCCGGGCGAGGTGGCGGGCGCCTGTAGTCCCAGTTACTCGGGAGGCTGAGGCAGGAGAATGGCGTGAACCCAGGAGGTGGAGCTTGCAGTGAGCTGAGATCCGGCCACTGCACTCCAGCCTGAGCGACACAGAGAGACTCCTTCTAAAAAAAAAAAAAAAGAAAATCATAAAAACTATGGATTTTATCTTTAAAAAGGAGTACAACATGCAGGCAGGCATAATGTCAGAAAAGCTAAAGCTTAAAAAGAACTCAAGGAAGAAAAAGGACTCTTTTTAACATACATTTGGAGCATGAATAAGAATGAGAACACTATGGTTTCTTTTACTGGAAAAGAGGGAACAACATTAAGAGGGAACTAACATTAGTCAGTTAACCAAAATGTATTGAGTATCCCACTACATACTGAGAATTCTACTGCTAAACACCAGGGATAAAGATAAGAGACATTTTCTCTTTTCCTTTAACATATTAGAGGGTCATAGATCGCTTTGAAAATCTGATAAAGCTGTATAACCAAAGATGGCAAAGCGTTTAGGAGGAAGCAAGTGGGGAGAAAAAGGGAATGTTGGGTGGTGAAGGGATAAAAAAAGAGGAGAGAAGCAATGTATGTTATAGTAAAAATGCACAAAAATTTGCACGCAAATTCATAAGCCCCCTAAAATGGGGAGCCCTTAGGTAATTTAATTCATTAGATTTTAAACTCCTAATCTTAAACTCCTAATTCACATCTGTTTTCAGTTAGGGGGATGATTTTTCAGACAAAAACAAATAGAACAAATATTCACCAAAATAAATTTTAAAAAATGTAAGAGAGTATGCTGCTCTCAGTGTGTTTATAGCTATTGATTGTAACAAATGTCATCTCAGGATACTCAGGGGTTATATATTAATAATGCTGCCAAGTCAAGATCTGTTTTCTTCAAGAAAACATGGAGAATAGGAGACATTTTGGGTAAAGGATGGCATATTTCCAAAGGAGAAAGATGTAGATAAACCAATAAGCACATTAGTAATCCCAAGTAGGATTCTAAAACAAGTTGTGTGTGCTTAGAAATGGAGAAGTGGTCACTAGTAGCAAGTATGGGTTTAGTAAAAGCAGAGCATAACAAGTTAACCATATGTTCTTTGGTGACAGGTTATCACTAGATTGGTAGGTTAGGGGAATAAAGTAATCATGTGTCTGTAATTTGTCAAGGATTTCATAGTGTATTGGATAGAGCAGTGCAACTGAACGATAACACAGCTGGAAGAAAATACAAATGCTTAATGACTAAACCCAAAGGATCTTTATTACCAGACTGATGTCTTCATTGGTGCTCCTCAGAACTCCAACTGACCAGTGTCCAGTTAAACTTTATATTATGGACTGTAATGAGTTCAGAAATAGCATGGTATTAAAACTGGTGAATGGCATCAAGTTAAGAATGTAGCTAATACGGTACTGAAAGAATCCGGATCTAAAATTCATGGATTTTGTTATTGTTAAATTTAGGGTTGAAGGAAACAGAACACTGCAAACATAATAGTGTCATTTTATTTTGCATGGGTTAGAGCACACTTTCAATAACACATTGTACTTCCAGGTACACTGTTATTAATAGTACATTGAAAGACTCAACCTGTCCTGGTAAGAAAGATAACATAATAAAGGACCTCAGAATAATTCAATGTAAGGAATGACTGAAAGAACTAGAGAGTGTTAAACATGGAGAAGCTGAACTTAGAGAGTTCATGTTGTTTAAATTATTCAAAAGGATTACATAAAAAGAGAATGACACTTGTTCTCTGTGGCTCTGGAGAAAAGAATAGGGACAATTAAATATACATTACAGAAAAATGTTGACTTCGCTTAAAGAATAACTTTTTAATCACTGACTGCTGAAAAAAAATAAAAGAAAATGTTTTCCGAGTATGACAGGTTTTCCATTACTAGAGGTATCCCAGTAGATAATCAGATGGATAACTCAAAGACCACCTGGTAATGTCTTCAAGAGACATTGTCAAACTAGGATTTAGTTGGACAAAATGCACTCAAAGTATATGAAGGTAGAAAGAACCCAACCAGAAAACCTGGCCCTCAACCTCCTTCGTGCAAAATTATCTCTTGGGCTCTTTCTAATTAAAAAGCTCTAATGTTATTATGATGTATAACTTTTAAATTCATTTCTGTGATCCTGCATCAGTCAAAATAGGTTACGCTGCAGCAACTAACAACTTCAAAATTCTCAGTGGCTTTTAAAAAAACAAAGATTTATTTTTTGCTTTCAGGTTGATGGGGAGCCTTAAGAATCTGAAGGAACTTGCTCGGGTAGCTAGCAGAGTGAACTCAGTAAATTCTGCACTTGCTCTTGATGGCCTCTAGTCTATCTAGAACTACTCTCAAAGCTCACTCAACCTTGAGAGTAAGCCTTGAGATGGGGATGGGAGGAACAGGCAATGTAGTCTTACATGTACTCAGAGGAGAGGAAAGACAGATTTTATGAGCAGTAACTGACAACCGTCTGAAATTAAAATGGGTTTAAGACCTCAAAAAACAAAATAACCCAAAGAGAAAGCACTGCTGTCTCTTCCTGGATCAGGTCCTGCTCTCACCATGAATCTTTTCTGGGTAGGTCACTTCACCTTTCTATGCCTCAGTTTCTATAAAACAAGGATTGGAATATATTTTTCTCAGGATTGTTGTTTCAATATAATTAATAAATAAAAATGTAATTCAAGATATTTTAATAATCTTTGTTAAAATAAATACTTTACGTAAATTAAATGTATTAATTTTCTTTGAACATTATTAAATAAATTCATGCAGAGTTTATTTGAGCAAAGAATGGTTAATGAATTGGGCATCACTCAGAACCAAAAGAGGTTCAGAGGGCTCTACCCAGACAGTGTGAGCAGCGAGCTTGTTTGGCTGAACACAGAGGCAAAGAACAGAAATCACTGGATTGGCTGTATCAGAAATCACAAACATTTGCCTTATTTAGGTTTGGTGCGATGCACTGGCTGCCTGTGATTGGCAGAAGCTCAGCTGTTTGCGTTGGCTGAAACCCAGCTATTTGTTACAAAAAATATACTTCTAGTTAGGTTTTGATTTGTCTGACATACTAAGTTAGGCTGTGATTTGTTACCTAGGAACTCAAAGTTCAGACAAAGCCTCAGATAATAGCCTCCTGCTAATTTAAGTTAACGCTACACAAATTAAGTGGGTAATTCATAAATACTCTCTGCCAAAACCTACGATAAAGAACCATGCAACTGAAAGTCTCCTGTATATCGAATACATTTTTAGCAATTTTGTAACCGAAGGAAGCACTCCTACTTGTGCAATTTAATATTGTTTTAACGGTCTTCCCAATTCCAGCTAGCTAGGGACAAAAAAAAAAAAAAAAAAAGTTGCTCCAATCCATGTTACAGAGGCCAGCTAAGGCATAGGACCCAGCAAGGGCTCCTCTGAAAACATCCAGAGCCGGTGTCAAGATCAAGAATAGGGCGCCCTGGCTCCCCACGCCTACCGGGCCAGTTTGCGTACTCTTCCTCCTCTCCTTTGGCCTTGCTCCTCCCTTACTCCCATTTCAATACCTCCACAAACTCTTGGCGTAGAGAACCGAGAATGTGGGGTACTTGGGCAGTGGATGAGGCGACCTCTGCCAGTGGCCTTCTCAAAAATAGTTTCAGTTCCCTGCCGACCTGCCATGCCCCCTTGGGAAGGTCACAAGAGGGAAGCTGGGCACATGACCCAGACGTTTTGGTCCAAAGGCAGCCCAGATGTTCCAGACACCCACGTTCCCTGTACAGATGCCGAGTAATAATCGCGGCATCCAGGAATGTGGGCCCAAGTCCCTGTGCTTCCGGCCGGGGAAAACTCCCCCGTCAGGGAACTAATTGTGACTTGGACGGTGAATTGGAATGTTTGGAGGCACAGGTCATGGACTAGATAGGGTGTAGGCAGATCCACAGGCAATGAATGCTCTCTCATCAAGGAGTCACTGACCTACCATGGGGTAGGAAGCAGCTGTGGAAGAGACGGGCTAGCGTCACGGTGTCACAGTGAGGGCGAGGATGTGTGCACATACTCAGACATCGAGTGCACACATGCAAGGCCGATTACTGGCGTTCTTAGCAACTGCTTGCCAAGCTCAATCTAAAAGGATTTACTAAAGACCCAATAAGAGATCATCAAAATTTAGACAGTTACAGTGCCTGCCCTTAAAAAACTCATAAACTGAGGAGACCAGGCATAAACACATGTAACAACTAGAAAAAAAAAAAAAAAAATCACAAAGCAGTGCAGAATACCACCAATATGGTAGAATTCAGATGAGGTAGAGCAGAAGTGGGTCTGAATTATTGGGAAATTTTTCATAGGTAATTTATATTGTGGCTCATGTCTAAAATCTGTCTTTTTCACGCTACTCCAGACAATTCCAGCTTCTTGCAATCTAAATCTACTTGCTTCTCAACTAGCTAGATCGCTTTCTCCTCCAAACAAACCAGTATAAAGAAGCAGCCTTGGCTGGACATGGGAGTTCACCCCTGTAATCCCAGCACTTTGGAAGGCTGAGGCGGGTCGATCACAAAGTCGAGAGCGAAACCATCCTGGTCAAAATGGTGAAACCCCGTCTCTACTAAAAATACAAACATTAGCTGGGCATGGTGGCGAGCGCCTGTAGTACCAGCTACTTGGGAGACTGAGGCAGGAGAATCGCTTGAACCCGGGAGGTGGAGGTTGCAGTGAGCCGAGATCGGCCATTGCCCTCCAGCCTGGAGACAGAGCGAGACTCTTTCTAAAAAAATAAAAAGAAGAAAGAAAGAAAAGAAAAAGAAAAAAAAGAGAGAGAAAAGAAAAGGAAAAAGAAGCACCCTTTCATGGAGAAGCAACTAACCACTCTACTAAAAGATTAAGACATATATACATACACCAGGCATTGGAAATGATTAGTGACATTTTTCTTAAATATTGCTGTTCTACTCTTTGTAATTTTTAATAGATAATCAAATATCCAGCTGCTGTTCTGCCTAATTGTGACTCTTTTCCATGCTTTCATTTAGCAGTAAAAATAATTCTGCTTGTCATAATATCATGTCAGTTATGAATTAGATTATCAAAGCAGAGAGATCTGGAGTGTGTACAAGGGAAAATACCACCTGTATAATCCCTTTATGTAGGACTTGCCATCACTCTAAGTTAAAGATGATGGGGGAACCCTTTCCATGCTGCCTAATGCAGCAGAGCCTAACAATATGGCAAGTGATCAGTCTAAATGGTTGCTAAATGAACAACATCAGCATTTTTTGAGTTATCCGAACTTATGTTCTCCTTGAACACACCAAGATAAGGTACTTTCCTCAGTCTAGAGGGGAACTATGACTTCTCCTTGTTTAGTTGTTCTGGCTTTAGAATTTATTTCCCCAAATCAACTCCTATAGAAACATTCTTTAAAAAAAGAGAGAGAGAGAGAATATTTTATTCTTTAAAAAAATAATTCAGGTTTTACTTTAGATACAGAGGGTATATGTGCAGATTCCTTACGTAGGAATATTGAGTGATGCTGGGGTTCTTTTTTCCTCTTGAAAATGGGATGAAGGAAATGACAGTCTAGTGTTTTCTTTCATCAGAATTATCAAAACAGTCAGCAAAAATTCCTTATGTTTGCAGAAGTTTCACAAATGAAGGAAAGGTCACAACCAACGAAGGCTGATAGGAGAGGAGAGGCCCCAGGCAGAATTTGCCTTAGAAAATTGAAAGAACCAGATCTCATCCTGCCAAACACGTTCAGTCTTTTCACCTTTTTTTTTTTTTTTCTTTAGGAGATTTCTGATGACTAAAGCTGCTTAAGAGATCCTTAAATAACATTTTGGTCCATGTAACTAGCAGATTTTTTAAAGAGCTCAATACAACTGTCAGTATGGACACGGGCAATATTATGTTAAAATAGTGTTCATTCCACTAAGTGTTCACAGGGTGAACATTTTATTATATGCCACTGAGAGGTCTAGGTATGAGACCCTTTCTTTCTCAGCCCTATTTTTAGAGGGCACATGTGATACGTGGCACTTGCACCTGTCGTTAGTAAGCTCAACAGCCAACGGCCTGTTTGTGCTACTACTGTACGTGTGTCCAAATGGTGAGACCAGTGCTGGGGCTGAGGCTGCGTAAAGGTCATGATCACCCGTGGCCTTCAGAAAAGGACATGCTTGCTGGTCCTTTTAACCTGCATGCCCTTCGCTCAGAGTCAAACCCTAACATCCCAAGGTAGTAATTACAATTGTTTTGCAGGAAGAAGACGGTTTCCCCAGTTTATTTGTTTAAAACAAACAAAAACAAAACAACATACATACATACAAATACGTAACATATACACATATGTATTTACATATGAAAGATTTAAAATTATGTACCAAACTAATCATTACAATATATAGGTAGAGTAGAATGGGATTTAAAAATAAAGGAAGAAGAATATTTTAACGTAACTTTTACTCTATGAACCTTGGTATTGTTTGAATTTTTAACGATTAGAATATTTTCATTACCACTACTGTGATTTTTAAATTTCTTGGCACAGAGGCTGTTATATAATAGGAATTTAAGGGAAAGAAAGAAAGAGAATGAGAAAGAGAGGGAGGGAGAAAGGAAAGGAATAGAAATAGAAAGGAAGAGTATGTACAAATTGTCAAGAGCCGCATCCATCAGCTCTGAATGAATGGAGTGATTAGAGATGAATGGAGCTAATTCAGAAAGACTTTATGAAATGGTTGAATTTCAGCTGCATTTGTAAAACAGTTTAAAAAATAATGATGTACTTACTATATCCTGTAACATGTTTATTCCAAAAAAATTGGATTATATAGAGGAGCACAAAGAAGAAAATGAGCATACCAGGAACCCAGTCTCACAGAGAAAACCACAGCTAACATTGCACTGGCTTTCCTTTCATTTTTCTTTTTGTCTCTTTGTTTTTTTCTTGGACTACATTTTGAAGGGCAGCAGAAACAAGGTGTAGCAGAGAGAATGGGGTAGATGCGGGGAGGGCATTCTAGAAGAGCAATGAAAGAAGGGTGTACCTGAACCTCCCTTATCTCAGGGCTGAGAGCTGAGAGAGATCTTGTCTGGACCTGGAACACTGGTATTGTGTCTATCCCTGAAGTTCTGCCATAGGGACAGGATCTCTTGATCTTAGGTGCCTCCCATTCTGTAAAATAGAGATATTCTCTTTATCCTACCCACCTTGCTGCATGAGATACAACACACAAAGACAAAGCATACCCCCAAAAGTTCCTGTACAAATCAATTTTTACCTGCAATCCAAAATAATAATATTATGCAGGTTTGTGAACTAGTTCCCAAAAGTCTATTTAAACCAAAACGTAGCTGAAATTCTATACTGGGTATTTATAGCGATGTATCATTTTATCACTATGGGTGTACCATTTTTAGTCACCATATGGGCACTTTAAGGCAAATTCTGTGTATTTATCTAGGAACCCAACCGACATTTATTCATCTGAGAAAATGCATTTTATTGGCTTATACAGGGGACTACTGTTAGCCTTACCTACAATTCTGGGGCATCTCTTAGAAGCATTATTAGGAAGAAGGGAAGATTGCAGACTGGGGACAGGTTTCATTTTTTAAGAGCGCTCCTCAAACAGAAAATGCATAGATCTATTTGATAACAGAATAATAGCCACAACAACATGTGAAAGCAGTAATGATCACAACTATCTTTTATTGAGGAACAACTATACTCCTGAAATACTTTATGTACCTTATTGTGTTTAACTTTCAAATCAACTCTATGACAGTTAGAATTCTCTTCTCCATTTTATAAAGGAGGAAACAAAGCACAGAGAGGTGAAGTAACTTACTCAAGGTCATTCCATTTAGATTGAGGCAGAGCCAGCATTTTCACTCTGATATTCTGGCTCCATAGCTGAAGCTCTTATCACTTGTTAATACACAGGCAGATAGATGAACCTAGGTTACCGTTTGTGATCGCCATCACTAGGAAGTTGTGCTAGGCTATTTTAAAGATCATTTGGGCCTTTTGTGAGTTCTTCTGAAGGGTAAGAAGACAGCAACGGTGGAAATCTGACCTCTCTCCCAGAGATGTTTAACAGGCAATTGCCCAACCCTACTCACACTCCTTCCAGAGACGATGCCCTGGGCAGCCTGGCACTGGAGAAATGTGTTCATTCTGCTTGAAGTGGTGATTCCGTCACTACCTGTCACTAGGAAAGTTCATTTAAGGTTCTATGAACAAAGACTCTGATGTTAGGATTTGGTATGTGTAGGGGTGGGGGGATTTACAATCATCCCATTCTCTCCCTCAGTGCCCACTTCTCTGCTGGATCCATATTTCTGAGTCATCTCTCAGTTAGAATCAACCGCCCATAACATGCTCAAAAATGCGTTTTGATGCTAGCCTCTACACATTTTTTTTTTTTTTGCTATATTCTTATAATGTTTGTGCAGCTGCTTTGAGAGCTAAATATGCAATCAATGTGATGCAATCATGTTCCTTCCTTATCAGAGAAGGGAGAAAATGTCAACTTGAATTTTAGGCAATTGTCAAGAACTCCACGATACAAAATCATAAGTGTATTTAATTGATGTGATCTTAATTGGAATCACAAGGAAAATTGGAATGTCCATGCAGTTCACTTGTTTGTGTTTTTAATAGCTCTGTTTGGCTGAGATTGGACCATTATCTGTCTCTGATTCACCAAATGATGGAGAGTTTGTATTTCTAAAGTTTGATGAAAACTGAATGCTATGTTACAGTATTTTTTTCTGGCCTTTTTTGTTTTGGGCTTCTTATGAGATTTGGATTTTGTGGGTTATGATTTGAGAATGAGCTACCATAAGTAGGCATAAATATGTACTTCTGTTCATATTCTAGCAACTAGAATACATTGATAGTCATTTCCTATTTGTTATTATAATTGGTGATATTTATTTATTCACTTGTTTATACAGACATTTATCCAATCAATAAATATCTGCTGATCCCAAGCCATCTCTTTGTGTGATAAGAACAGAAAATGGATAAATGAACAAAACTAAATCCCTGCTCTCAAGGTCTGACCATAGTTGGAGAGATGAGCAAGTAAAGCACGTGGAAGTCCTGGGGTAGAAGTATGCAGAGGGTGCTGAGGGAAGAGAGAGAGAGCTACAGCTAGACTGAGGAAGATCAATAAATTTAAAACATAGGGCTAAGTTTTACCAGAGAAGGAAAAAATGATGACCCCAGAAGCCAAAGTGATTGGAGAGATTTTGCTTTGTTTTTAAGTTATCTTGCCTATATTAATCAAACTGAATAAACTTTTAAGAACTCATTCATTTTTCATCACTGATGTTCTTCCATTAAATTCGAACTGGACGAGCTCATTGAAAAAGAGAAGAGATTAGGCAATTTAGTTTGTTAAATTGGTATGTATTATCCTAGGTTTTCAGGTACCAATGTTGCATATTTCTATTGAAAGCATTTTTTACAAAGCATCATATCACATGGACTAGAACTAGGATGTGGTTTTGTCCAGAGGAGTGCATTCATTCAATAAGTCCAAAATGTGTTAGGTATGGATTTTACCTCCTTTCTGCCCTCAAGTTAAAATCTAGAAAGGGAAGATATATCAGTTACCCGAATTGATTTGTTTAACATTCAAGGAGATCTTTTAACTGCATTTTCAGTCCTATGCATTCATAAATAACATCACAGAAAAGCCTGAAGATGCCTAATGTCAAAGCCCATATTGCACTTCTTCAAGTGCGAGTAAAGAAGCAAAAGTGATTCCAGCATGGCATTCTAGTGTTTGTTATCTTCCTTTGGGGAGACCATAGGCCCTAGTCACACCCTGAAAACATAGAAAGTTTCAATCACTCTGAAATGGCTAAAAGATTTAGGAGAGAAAATGGCACTGTGATGGAACAAATACTGAAAGAAAAAAAAAAAGGAAACAAAAAGAGAGATTGGTTCTGTTCTGTTCCTAGTTCCTAGCTCATCAGTCTCTATGTGTATGATATGACTTTGAAGAATTTCTTAATGTTTCCAATCCTTAATTGCTTCATCTAAGATATGGGGGAATGGAATACATGATTCATAGACTCTAAAATATGAATTACAAGAGAAACACAACATTTGAGATGACTCTTGGTTACTTAGCTTGAATCGGTCAATAAAGATAATTTAGTTAAAAGGGCTTTTGATAGAGAATCAGAAGACCAGATTTCAAGTTCTAAGTCTCCTACTAACTTATCTGTGTAATATTGGATGAGCCACTTCATCAGTCCATAGTTGCCTCTTCTATGAAATAGTATGGGATATGTGGTGGGTGGGGAGTGGTTTGGAGACATGAACTATATTACTGCTGTGCCATATTCTGGTTCTAGCCTTCAATGGTTACACAGATGTGCCAAGATTCCCTGAGAAATTGTACAAGTGCTTCTCTAGTTTCCCTAAAATAGTACACGCTTACCCTCTGTGGAAGGGAGAAGCAAGGTGGCCATTTTCATTTTATAAAGCCAAGTGATCTTTCTAATACAGCTTAGATTGTGAAGTTCTAATGAAATTGAAATTAACTAGGACAATTTATCTTGTTTAAGACCTCATGATAAATACCTTCATTCACAGGCTAAGACAGGAGGTTCTTTCTTCTATTTTCTTTGATTATTTCCAAAACTAAAAGGCTTCTTATCCCTTTGAAGATTGTTTACGTCTAGAAAATGAGTTCATGCATCCTACAGCTTGTTCTTTTCTGGGAGTCCTCAGGCTTGTAAATTGAATGGATATAGAGAAAAAACAGATGTTCTTGTAAGCTTCCTCCAAACTGTAGAAGACTGTGGTACACATTAGAGGCCCACTTGATTTGCTTACTTGAGGGTCCAATCACAACAGATTTTAAAGAGCTATTAGAAACCTTTTGAACTCTCATTTATACCTTTATTAAATGATAGTCTTTCTTGCATGCGTGAGCCCAGAGAAGAAATGTAATAATTTCAGAAAATTTGGAGCTGATAACACTTGTTGATATTTTTATAGCCTGTCCTTTACAGAGAGCTTTCATATGTATTATCCTAGCAAAACATGCAGACTGTGTAACAGTAGTCCACTTACCTAATGAGAAACCCAAAGCATAGGTTAGTAGGTCACATGTCCAAGGACACACAGCTAAGGAGGACTGCAGCAGGAGTTGAAGCCAAATCCCCTCCATCTTTAGCGATAGCTAGTTCAGTCTCCACTACTTAGTATTGATCCCCAAGTGGGGGCCCCCTGTGACCCCTGGGGAGAACTGTTGAGTATGATAGTAACAGTAGGCTTCATATCACGAATAGGGGGATTATTAAAAGATTCTCTTTTAGCTTTTAATCTCTACTCCTTCTTTCCTCATCCTTAACACATACTGCGACCTTGAAAAGAGATAGAAACTAAAAATCTTCAAGTGGCTTTTTGGTTAATGAATTACTTTGTAGTACTTCTTGGAGATTCTTGGATGTTTTCTTTCTGTTTTAGAAGGTGATACAATATGCAGTGTGTTTCTTCTCTCCTGGGTTGGAAGACTTTGCAGCTCCTTAGCCAGTGACAGAATTTCTAATGCAAGGCCATGGCCTAACTGGTTTTATTTCTTGCTTGATTCTCCCAACCAGGGTCAAGGTCAGAAGTAGATTTAAGTGGAAAAAGCCCAATATTCATCAACCAGTGAAAGAATAAACAAAATGTGGTGCACATATACAGAGGATATTATATTTGACTACATAAAGGAAATGATGTTAGATGCTACATTAACGTGAATGAAACTTGAGAACATTATCTATCCTAAGTGAAAGAAAGCAGTCATAAAATACCAAACATTTTAAGATTGTATTGATCTGAATCTTCCAAAGCAGAGAAATATTTAGAGACAGAAAGTAGATAAGCAAATAAGGGAGCAATAGCTAGAATAAGGGGTTTCTTTTTAGATGATAAAAATGTTCTAAAGTTGATGATGAGTATGATTGTACAATACTGTGAATAAAGTAAAAACTATTGAACTTTACACTTTAAATGGATGAAATACATGGTATATGAGTTATATTTCAAAAAAGTTATTTTGAAAAGAAGGAGATTTATAATAATATAGCACTGTCTCTTTTGTATTCCATTACTATGTAAGGCGCCCTGATATTATTAGTCATTAAGAGCACCTGTTGCCTCTACCATTCACTTAGTTAAGGACTGATCAGCAATCATACTGGCTATGCAACCCTTTCCTTGAAACACACAACCACTGGCTGGGTGTGGTGGCTCACGCCTGGAGTCTCAGCACTTTGGGAGGCCGAGGCGGGCCTGAGATCAGGAGTTTGAGACCAGACTGGCCAACATGGTGAAACTCCGTCTCTATTAAAAATACAAAATTAACCAGGTGTGGTGGCAGGTGCCTGTAGTCCCAGCTACCCAGGAGGCTGAAGTAGGAGAATTGCTTGAGCCCTGGAGGTGGAGGTTGTAGCAAGTCGAGATTATGCCACTGCACTGTAGCCTGGGCAACTCTGTCTCAAAAAAAAAAAAAAAAAAAAAAAAAAAAAAAGTTGCAACCACAGTGTATTTCTTAAAACAAATAAACTTTTCTCCCTCAAACACCAAGATAGTTGATTCAAATCTCAGCCCTACTTACCGCATATTGCAGTTATATTTTTAGTTCTAAGTTTTTTGTACTCAATCATCAGCTCAAGGAGGGCAGGGGACATTTATTTGTCTTTGAATTCCTATTACCAACCATAGCGCTTCATAGCAAGTAGGTTCACCATAAAAGTGGAGAAGGGAAGTAGGAAAGAAGGGAAGGAGGGAAAACAACCATCTCATTTCATCAGGAGTCAGTGAATTCCTGAACATCTGGAGTATAGTAGCTGCTTTGTGCATGAGGTCCTAAATCACACTCAGGTTAGTGATGTCTTTGAACAGCATGCAGTTGAGTGATGGGTTAGACATGGGTTAAATTTATGCACATCTTTGGAAAAAATGCATTCCATCAGAATGTCTGAATTTATCTAAATAAACCATTTAACCTTGGTTTATAATAAATATAATACTACTCTTTAATTATTGTCTATTTGTGGTTTACACATATGAATCCCAGAGTGTATCTTTCACTCGGTCTGTGCTGGTTATAAATTTAAGTCCAGGAACCTTAGATTCTACATCTTACATGTCTCTCAAAGCATAAACCACAGAACAATTTATTAATAGAGACTTGTTCTCCGAATAAATGGCTGAATGATAACATTAAATAAATATTCTAAAAATTTTAACAGTGTGGCAAGTCTAAATAGCGAGGTTAGGTTGATTTTTTTAAATGTACCATTAAGTAAACAACCTGATTCTTCATACACTAGAATTCCAATTACTACCTGCCTGGGTCTATATGATAGGCTATTTTGTGGTATTGATGTAAAAGAAAATATTTAACTGAAAAGACTTTTGCATCTGCAATACAAGGAGATGCAGTTATTTTATCCATAATTTCTGTGGTCATCAGTGGCCAGGTACAAAGATAAACCTTTTCTCTGAGCTTGTGACTCCTGGCTCCCGGGCACACCACTCCTTCCCTCCCTGGCTGCCAAACTGTTATATGTGTGAGGGAATCAATTCTGCTCAGCAGTTTCTACAGTAGCATCCTCTTAGGTCCATGCCAAAATGTAAATTATTATCACCATTAAGCACTTATTAAATGCTTCCGTATGTATGATGTGGGAGAATGGGTTTCATAGCCAGAGTCCTGGTCTTCTATGAATTTATATATTCTTTTGGGCAAGGCAGTTGAAAACGACTGAAAATCTGATGGTTTACCTACATAGGGACATTTGTAGCAAGGGTGGCAAGAGTAAAATTTGTCATTTTGTCTACAGAAAACTTTTTTTTGTGAAGCAGGAAGCAAATAATCAGGCCAAGTGTGTGAATTTTAAGGCAGTACTTGGGCTTATTGGAGCTGTCTTATTTGTTCTCTACCGGGACATTTGATCCAATGGGGAGGGATTAGGATGGGCTCAGGTCCAAGAATTACGGCTGCTATTTCCAGTGCTTCCAGCAACTCAGCAAGGCTGTCTTCACTGTGCCTGGGGCAGGGCCAACCTCAGGGCAATGTGAGGCCACACTGAGTGACCCTAGGTGGCCTTATGTATGAGAAAAAACTAGTTCTCCTGCAAACTAATACATTTCTGTATTGTGCAACTCTTCAATAGACCAGGATCCCAGATGGAGGACATGTGATGGAGACTTTGGGGAGAAAAGGGAAGCCAGCACGGGCAGAGTTGTTTTGAATTTTCTTCAACCCAGACTAGCTTCTCCAAAGTCACTCATTTGATTGAAGGAGTGTTTACTAAGCAGCTACTATGTGCCAGGCACTATTCTAAATAATGGGAGTACTATGAAGCATAAAACAGACTCTCCCATGGGACTTATTTTTTGACAGAGGAGTCGTACACATATGGGCACCCTCTCAAAGAACCCATTGAGCTTTCCTAGTTTGCTGCAGCTGCCCAAGGACTTCCCTTCTAACTGGACATTTTCTGGGCCAGAGAAATTCATTTAAGAGAGGACATAAGACATAAGCAAGAATGCTTATTACAACTTAACACAATCAAAGTCCTCATCTTGAAGAGTAAAATATTATTTCTGATATCCCTTTGTGATAGGCAATGACTATGTAAGAGGTAAGGCCTCAAAGTCAGACTCTTTGGGTTTGAATCCTGGCTCTTCCACTACTAGCTACATGTTAGTAGGTAAGTTAGTTACACTATATGCATCGCAGCTTCATTTGTAAAATGGGCATAATGTTAACAGCCACCTCATAGAGTAACCATGAAAATTAAATGAGGTAAAGTACCTGGAATGTTCATGGGCCTGTTTATTTTTCAGTATTAACTTATTATAAATATGCCAGTTTGGAATGTGCCCCAGCTGTCTTACTGGACAAGTACTTTCAGCTCTATTCTAACTTTCTCAGGGTAGGGGCCTTGTTTTGTATATCATTGCCTTTCCTATAGTAATTCTTCCAAGGGTTCTACATGCAATAGGGGATCAGTCAGTGTTTGCTGACTTCTGCTAAGAAGATGAATTGAAGGTCATTTATATGGCTTTGAAATTGCTGAGATGAGCACACAGTACATATTAAGTCATCTTACCTTCCACCTTCTTCGATTCTGTTCAGAGTCCCCATATTCTTCCCTATCACCCAGAGCCCAGGTCCTAGGCATTTCTGCCTCCTTCCTTTCATTAAAAATAATACCCAGTTAAACTCCAATGATCAGTTCTTGGGACAGTGTGCTTTGTCATATCTTTTTTATTCATTCTGCTGCTTTTAGTCCACCAATAGCTTCCCTGTCTAGAATCTTATCATCTTATGATAACAACTTTACCTCTGTTGGTAAAGTTGTTGCCTCTGACTCAGATTATGAATGCTGAATATTTGGTTTTCACCCATTAACAAAGAGCAACCCGGAATCATTTTATTATCTTATACCAAATATATGTTAATGGAAAGTTCTTACCACCTATGAATCCCAAGGCAGAGGAAGAAAGAAGGTGGGGATAGATACCTGAGAATTGTTTTGAAATGTGGTCCTTTTTTTCCCTCCATGAATGAGAAAAGCATACTCAGCCTCTGGTTTGTTATCTAAAGCAGGGGTCCCTAACCCTCAGGCCATGGATGGGTACCGGTCCATGTCCTGTTAGGAATCAGGCCGCCCAGCAGCAGGTGAGCAGCAGGTGAGTGAGCATTACCACCTGATCTCGGCCTCCTGTCAGATCAGTGGCAATATTAGTTTCTCAGACGGGTGGAAACCCTATTGTGAACTGTGCATGCAAGGGATCTAGATTGCGGGCCCCTTATGAGAATCTAACTAATGCCTGATAATCTGAAGTGTGACAGTTTCATCCTGAAGTTACTCCCGTCCACCATCCATGGAAAAATTGTCTTCCATGAAACTGGGCCTGGTGCCAAAATGGTCAGAGACAGCTAATCTTAAGGAAGTGAATATACTGTCATACTAAGAAACCCTTCTCATGTGTGAAAGATACTACTTTATAAGATGAAAAGCAATTATAAAGCAAAAGTTGCCTAATACTGAATTGATCAGAGTTCAAGAAGACTCCCTTTGCCTCCCCTCTCTCAAAAGATTCTGAAGCACTCGCCCTCTTACATTGGGAATAAGTGACTCTGACAAAGTTTTTTTTTCTGATAGTTGAATCCATATCAACATATATTTATCAATTCATTCCATTTTATTTTATAGGCATGCTGCCTCTGTAATTGATTACAGTAAGAAACACTTAGGAAACTTTAAACACAAAATATATCCTGAACTTCTGGAAAATATGAAGTAACAGGGAGTAGATTTATCCTCCTGAATGAAACAAGTAAAAAGTGAAAAAATATACGGAACAGTGTCATTCAAAAAAAATGGTCTCAGACAATGAAGGATCATGATAACTGTTAAAAGAAAAAAGCTTTAGACATATTAAATTTAGCGAAGTTTATTTGCACAAATAATGATTAATGAAACAGGCAGCACCTTTAACTGAGAAAGATTCAGAGATCTGCACCCAGCAAGGTGGGCAGGTAGTATTTTCTGACAGAAAAAGGACTTACTGAAACAACTTGATTGGTTACAGCTCAGCATTTGCCTTACATGGCCATGGTCTGCTCAGTTAGCAGCCTGCGATTAGCTGAAACTCAGGTACTTGTTATAAGAACACACTCTTAAGTTGGTTCTTATTGTTTACATACTAAGTTAGGTTGCAGTTTGTTTACATACTAAGTTAGGTTGTAGTTCACTATGTAGGAATTCAAAGTATAGAGGCATCTTTAAGACAAATTCAGTTTAATTAAACACAGCTAAGATGGGAAACAAGTGAGAGAAACCCAATGACTACTCTGGCTTGCTGACTGGGTAAGCTTCAGGAAATGACACAGACAAGGGGAACCTAGGCAGAGCTCTGCATTCTCTTTGATTAAAAGTCTTAGAGCTGAAACCTCAGGGATGTCAACAAAGCTATAGTTTACAGTGAGAAAGAAAGTACAGGACAGAGCTTCCGGGAAGGAGAACCCCAGAGATCTGGAGAGGGTATTCCAGGAGAACTCTGCTGAATACTGACCTGCACATGAATATAAAGAAACTGCCCATGGCTAGAGAAAGAGTTACTGCAAAAGATTAGGAGAAATAGTGCCTAAACTCACATGGGGTTGGATATATTGTCCCTAATAATTAGAGGAAAGCATACTTTAGGAAGCATTGATTAAAGTACTAACAATGGTCTTACCTCAGTAGTGAGAAAAATTAACCTTAAACTAAAATGCAGGCCAAGCGCGGTGGCTCATGCCTGAAATCCCAGCACTTTGGGAGACTGAGGAGTGGGGGTCACCTGAGGTCAGGAGTTTGAGACCAGCCTGACCAACATGACGAAACCCCGTTTTTACTAAAGAAAATTACAAAAATTAGCTGGGCTTGGTGGCAGCCACCTGTAATCCCAGCTACTCGGGAGGCTAAGGCAGGAGAATCGCTTGAATCTGGGAGGAGGAGGTTGCAGTGAGCGGAGATCATGCCACTGCCCTCCAGCCTGGGCGACAAGAGCAAAATTCCTTCTCAAAATACGAAACTAAAATGCAGCCCTGGTCCAGCTTAATAAAGCTTAAAAACAAAATCCAAGGGGATCAAACTGTTTTCAAGTGACTTAACCACCTCCCAGGACAAAACTCCCTAGAATAACTATAATAATATAAAAATAAATAATACCAAATAAAATTTTTTTTAAAAACCTGACATCCAACCAAAAATTACCAGGCATTCAAAGAAGCAATAATGGACAGAAAAACAGATCAATTGACCAGGCGCAGTAGCTCATGCCTGTAATCCTAGCACTTTGGGAGGCCGAGGCAGGTGAATCACAAGGTCAGGAGTTCAAGACCAGCCTGGCCAACATAGTGAAATCCCATCTCTACTAAAAATACAAAAAAAAAAAAAATTATCCGGGCATGGTGGTGGGCACCTATAGTCCCAGCTACTTGGGATGCTAAGGCAGGAGAATTGCTTGAACCCAGGTGGCGGAGGTTGCAATGAGCTGAGATCGCACCACTGCATTCCAGCCTGGATGACTCAGTGACACAGTGAGACTCTGTCTCAAAAAAAAAAGAAAAAAAAAAAAACAGAAAGAAGAATAGATCAATTGACACTGACCCATAAATGACACAGATGATAGAATCAGAAGACAAGAATATTAAACAGTTGTAATTTATTCCATATGTTCAAGAAGCTATAAGAAAAGATTGAACATGTTAACTAGCTACATGAAAGATATACAAAAGACCTTAATAGAACTATTAGAGACAAAAAATTACAATGTCTGATAAAACACACTGGATGGAAATAATAGCATATTAGTTATTGCAAAAGAAAAGATTAGTGAACTTGAAGACATAGGAATAATAATTTCTCAAAATGTGACACATTGAAAAAAGTGAACAAACATCAGTTAACTTAGGATAATTTTAAACAGCCAAATAGATGTGTAATTGGAGTCTATGAAGGAAATGATTGGGTGAGATATTGGTAGAATAAAGGGCAAAACTATAAATCCACATATCTAAAAAGTTCAACAACCCTTGAGTAAAGAAACAGGAAAGAGGTACAAAAAATAAAATCTTTATTGAATTACTTAAACCAAGTGATAAAATGAAAAAGTCTAAAGCAGCTAGAGAAAAAAAAGATAGACGAACAGGAGAACAAGGATAAGGATGACAACCGATTTTTGTCAGTAGTCATGCAAACAAGAAGAGAGCAGAGCAACATTTTTTAACTATTAAGTTAAAATTATTTTAAGGGGATATAAGCTTGTTAAACTAGAACTTCTACCTAGAAAAAAATGCATTTCAAAATGAAGGTAAAGACCTTTTCCATGCATAGACAAGCTGAAAGAATAAATCACCAGCAAACTTGCATCATAAAAAAATGTTAAAGAGGGGGGCAGAGCAAGATGGCCGAAAAGGAACAGCTCCAGTCTCCAGCTCCCAGTGCCAGCGACACAGAAGATGGGTGATTTCTGCATTTTCAACTGAGGTACCGGGTTCATCTCACTAGGGAGTGCCAGACAATTGGTGCCGGTCAGCTGTTGCAGCCTGACCAGTGAGAGCTGAAGTAGAGTGAGGCATCACCTCACCTGGGAAGCGCAAGGGGGAAGGGAATCCCTTTTCCTAGCCAGGGGAACTGAGACACACAACACCTGGAAAATCGGGTAACTCCCATCCCAATACTGCACTTTACCAAGGGTCTTAGCAAACGGCACACTAGGAGATTATATCCCACACCTGGCCAGGAGGGTCCCATGCCCGCAGAGCCTCCCTCTTTGCTAGCACAGCAGTCTGCCATCTAACTGCAAGGCAGTAGCGAGGCTGGGGGAGGGCCGCCCACCATTGCTGAGGCTTAAGTAGGTAAACAAAGCCGCTGAACTAGGTGGAGCCCACAGCAGCTCAAGGAGTCCTGCCTGTCTCTGTAGACTCCACCTCTGGGGACAGGGCACAGCTAGACAAACAAACAAAAAAAGCAGCAGAAACCTCTGCAGACGCAAATGACCCTCTCTGACAGCTTTGAAGAGAGCAGTGGATCTCCCAACACGGAGATTGAGATCTGAGAACAGACAGACTGCCTGATCAAGTGGGTCCCTGACCCCTGAGTAGCCTAACTGGGAGACATTCCCCTACTAGGTGCAGACTGACACACTACACCTCACACGGCAGGGTACACCCCTGAGACGAAGCTTCCAAAACAAGAATCAGACAGGTACACTCGCTGTTCAGCAATATTCTATCTTCTGCAGCCTCTGTTGCTGGTACCCAGGCAAACAGGGTCTGGAGTGGACCTCAAGCAATCTCCAACAGATCTACAGCTGAGGGTCCTGATTGTTAGAAGGAAAACTAACAAACAGGAAGGACACCCACACTAAAACCCCATCAGTATGTCACCATTATCAAAGACCAAAGGCAGATAAAACCACAAAGATGGGGAAAAAGCAGGACAGAAAAGCTGGAAATTCAAAAAATAAGAGTGCATCTCCCTCTCCAAAGGAACGCAGCTCGTCGCCAGCAATGGATCAAAGCTGGGTGGAGAATGGCTTTGATGAGTTGAGAGAAGAAGTCTTCAGTCCATCAAACTTCTCAGAGCTAAAGGAAGAATTACATACCCAGCACAAAGAAACTAAAAATCTTGAAAAAAGAATGGAAGAATGGATAACTAGAATAATCAATGCAAAGAAGGCCATAAATGAACTGACAGAGATAAAAACCATGACACGAGAAATACGTGACAAATGCACAAGCTTCAGTAACCGACTCGATCAACTGGAAGAAAGAGTATCAGCGATTGAGGATTAAATGAATGAAATGAAGCAAGAAGAGAAGTCTAAAGAAAAAAGAGGAAAAAGAAATGAACAAAGCCTTCAAGAAGTATGGGATTATGTGAAAAAAACAAATCTACATCTGATTGGGGTGCCTGAAAGTGAGGGGGAAAAGGGAACCAAGTTGGAAAACACACTTCAGGATATCATCCAGGAGAACCTCCCCATCCTAGCAAGGCAGGCCAACTTTCAAATTCAGGAAATACAGAGAATGCCACAAAGATACTCCTCAAGAAGAGCAACTCCAAGACACATAATTGTCAGATTCACCAAAGTTGAAATGAATGAAAAAATGTTAAGGGCAGCCAGAGAGAAAGGTCAGGTTATACACAAAGGGAAGCCCATCAGACTAACAGCAGATCTCTCAGCAGAAACTCTACAAGCCAGAAGCGAGTGGGGGCCAATATTCAATATTCTTAAAGAAAAGAATTTTCAACCCAGAATTTCATATCCAGCCAAACTAAGTTTCATAAGTGAAGGAGAAATAAAATCCTTTACAGATAAGCAAATGCTTAGAGATTATGTCACCACCAGACCTGCCTTACAAGAGACCCTGAAGGAAGCACTAAACATGGAAAGGAAAAACTGGTACCAGCCATTGCAAAAACATGCCAAAATGTAAAGACCATCGATGCTAGGAAGAAACTGCATCAACTAACGAGCAAAATAACCAGTTAATATCATAATGACAGGATCAAGTTCATACATAACAATATTAACCATAAATGTAAATGGACTAAATGATCCAATTAAAAGACACAGACTGGCAAACTGGATAAAGAGTCAAGACCCATCAGTTTGCTGTATTCAGGAGACCCATCTCACATGCAGAGACACACATAGGCTCAAAATAAAGGGATGGAGGAAGATCTACCAAGCAAATGGAGAACAAAAAAAAAGCAGGGGTTGCAATCCTAGTCTCTGATAAAACAGACTTTAAACCATGAAAGATCAAAAGAGACAAAGAAGGCCATTACATAACGGTAAAGGGATCAATTCAACAGGAAGACTTAAGTATCCTAAATATACATGCACCCAATATGGGAGCACCCAAATTCATAAAGCAAGTCCTTAGAGACTTACAAGGAGACTTAGACTCCCATACAACATTAATGGGAGATTTCAACACGCCACTGTCAACATTAGACAGATCAACAAGACAGAAAGTTAACAAGGATATCCAGGAATTGAACTCATCTCTGCACCAAGTGGACCTAATAGATATCTACAGAACTCTCCACCCCAAATCAACAGACTATACATTCTTCTCAGCACTACATCACACTTATTCCAAAATTGACCATATAATTGGAAGTAAAGCACTCCTCAGCAAATGTACAAGAACAGAAATTATAACAAACTGTCTCTCAGACCACAGTGCAATCAAACTAGAAATCAGGACTAAGAAACTCAATCAAAACCGCTCAACTACATGGAAACTGAACAACCTGCTCCTGAATGACTACTGGGTACATAATGAAAGGAAGGCAGAAATAAAGATGTTCTTTGAAACCAATGAGAACAAAAAAACAACATACCAGAATCTCTGGGACACATTTAAAGCAGTGTGTAGAGGGAAATTTAGAGCACTAAATGCCCACAAGAGAAAGCTAGAAAGATCTAAAATTGACACTCTAACATCACAATTAAAAGAACTAGAGAAGCAAGAGCAAACACATTTGAAAGCCAGCAGAAGGCAAGAAATAACTAAGATCAGAGCAAAACTGAAGGAGATAGAGACACAAAAAAACTCTCCAAAAAATCAATGAATCCAGGAGTTGGTTTTTTGAAAAGATCAACATAATTGATAGACTGCTAGCAAGACTAATAAAGAAGAAAAGAGAGAAGAATCAAATAGATGCAATACAAAATGATAAAGCGGATATCACCACCCACCCCAGAGAAATACAAACTACCATCAGAGAATACTATAAACACCTGTATGCAAATAAACTAGAAAATCGAGAAGACATGGATAATTTCCTGGCCACTTACACTCTCCCAAGACTAAACCAGGAAGAAATTGAATCCCTGAATAGACCAATAGCAGACTCTGAAATTGAGGCAATAATTAATAGCCTACCGACCAAAAAAAGTACAGGATCAGATGGATTCACAGCTGAATTCTACCAGAGGTACAAGGAGGAGATGGTACCATTCCTTCTGAAACTTCCAATCAATAGAAAAAGAGGGAATCTTCCCTAACTCATTTTATGAGGCCAACATTATCCTGATATCAAAGCCTAACAGAGATACAACAAAAAAAGAGAATTTTAGACCAATATCCCTGATGAACATTGATGCAAAATCTTCAATAAAATACTGGCAAACCGAATCCAGCAGCACATCAAAAAGCTTATCCACCATGATCAAGTGGGCTTCATCCCTGGGATGCAAGGCTGGTTCAACATATGCAAATCAATAAATGTAATCCAGCATATAAACAGAACCAAAGACAAAATGATTATCTCAATAGATGCAGAAAAGGCCTTTGACAAATTCAACAGCCCTTCATGTTAAACACTCTCAATAAATTCGGTATTGATGGAATGTATCTCAAAATAATAAGAGCTATTTATGACAAACCCACAGCCAATATCATACTGAATGGGCAAAAACTGGAAGCATTCCCTTTGAAAACTGGCACAAGACAGGGATGCCCTCTCTCACCACTACTATTCAACATAGTGTGGGAATTTCTGGCTAGGGCAATCAGGAAAGAGAAAGAAATCAAGGGTATTCAGTTAGGAAAAGAAGAAGTCAAATTGTCCCTCTTTGCAGATGACATGATTGTATATTTAAAAAACCCCATCATCTCAGCCCAAAATCTCCTTAAGCTGATAAGCAACTTCAGCAAAGTCTCAGGATACAAAATTAATGTGCAAAAATCACAAGCATTCTTATACACCAGTAACAGACAAACAGAGAGCCAAATCAGGAATGAACTTCCATTCACAATTGCCTCAAAGAGAATAAAATACCCAGGAATGCAACTTATAAGGGATGTAAAGGACCTCTTCAAGGAGAACTACAAACCACTGCTGAGTGAAATAAAAGAGGACACAAACAAATGGAAGAACATACCATGCTCATGGATAGGAAGAATCAATATTGTGAAAATGGCCATACTGCCCAAGGTTATTTATAGATTCAATGCCATCCCCATCCAGCTACCAATGACTTTCTTCACAGAATTGGAAAAAACTGCTTTAAAGTACATGTGAAGCCAAAAAAGAGCCTGCATTTCCAAGACAATCCTAAGTCAAAAGAACAAAGCTGGAGGCATCACGCTACTTGACTTCAAACTATACTACAAGACTACAGTAACCAAAACAGCATGGTACTGGTACCAAAACAGAGATATAGACCAATGGAACAGAACAGAGTCCTCAGAAATAATACCACACATCTACAGCCATCTGATCTTTGACAAACCTGAGAAAAACAAGAAATGGGGATAGGATTCCCTATTTAATAAATGGTGCTGGGAAAATTGACAAGCCATAAGTAGAAAGCTGAAGATGGATCCTTTCCTTACTCCTTATATGAAAATTAATTCAAAATGGATTAGATATTTAAATGTTAGACCTAATACCATAAAAACCCTAGAAGAAAACCTAGGCAATACCATTCAGGACATAGGCATGGGCAAGGACTTCATGTCTAAAACACCAAAAGCAATGGCAGCAAAAGCCAAAATTGACAAATGCGATCTCATTAAACTAAAGAGCTTCTGCACAGCAAAAGAAACTACCATCAGAGTGAACAGGCAACCTACAGAATGGGAGAAAATTTTTGCCATCTACTCATCTGACAAAGGGCTCATATCAAGAACCTACAAACAACTCAAACAAATTTACAAGAAAAAAACAAACAACCCCATTGAAAAATGGGCAAGGGATATGGACAGACATTTTTCAAAAGAAGACATGCACACAGCCTTCAGACACATGAAAAAATGCTCATCATCACTGGCCATCAGAGAAATGCAAATCAAAATCACAGTGAGATACCATCCCACACCAGTTAGAATGGTGATCATTAAAAAGTCAGGAAACAATAGGTGCTGGAGAGGATGTGGAGAAATAGGAACACTTTTACACTGTTGGTGGGATTGTAAACTAGTTCAACCATTATGAAAAACAGTATGGCGATTCCTCAAGGCTCTAGAACTAGAAGTACCATATGACCCAGCCATCCCATTACTGGGTATATACCCAAAGGATTATAAATCATGCTGCTATAAAGACACATGTACATGTATGTTCATTGCAGCACTATTCACAATAGCAAAGACTTGGAATCAACCCAAATGTCCATCAGTGACAGACTGGATTAAGAAAATGTGGCACATATACACCATGGAATACATGCCAAAGTGCCGACCTACCTGCCTTCCTCCTTTACCCTACCTCCACCCTACCTACTGTTAACATACCCCAGGCCACAGTCTCTTATTCACAATTCGGAGTAAAAAATCTGAAAAGCCAAAAGTATTTTATTCAAATTTGGTGGCAAGATCTAACACTAGGCTTTTCACAATCTTTATTTTCACACTTAATATGCATACAATTTACTGCTGATTGATATATTAATGGTTGAATATGGGGAGCTGTCCTAGATTCTGAGGCGTGGGATTTCATATGCAATGTGCACAAAGAAAGTTAGGGCTTCTAAATTGTTAAAAAACAATTTGTGGCATTATTCTTCATAAGCATTTCTAATACTACAGGTTTTATTTTGTAACTCAACTTTAAGTTTTCTTTAAAACTCATCTCTAAAAGTTTGTTTTATGCTTTCCAGTCCTTAATAGTTGCCAAAGCAAAGGATTTGCAGTCTCTTTTAAATGTATGATGCAATCCATAGTAAGAAGTACATTTTTCTTTATTGGGATCAAGTCCACCCATTTGAGTTCATATGTGAAATAAAAGTTTAATGAATGAATATTCCTTTGTGCAATGTTCTCTGAGGTTTCCTAACTTATTTTAGCAAAGACAACTAGCCCCATACTATTAAAATGATCATGGAACCTGCATTTTGAAAAATATTGTTGTTTTTGTAATTGCTAAATCTGGTTTACATTATATCAAAACTTTTCTTTTTTTAACTTTTTCAGGTTCTGGGGTACATGTGAAGGTTTGTGACATAGGTAAACATCTGTCATGAGGGTTTGGTGTACAGATTATTTTATCACCCAGGTATTATTCTATGTGTAAATTTGAAATTTTTCATAATAACAAGTTGAAAAGAACAAAAAAGGAGTCAAGCTGCAGACCGAGATAAAATATTTTCTGATTACTTACCTGATAAAGGACTTGTGCTCCAAGATTTGTAAAGAAATGTCAAGACTCTATAACAAGAAAATAAGCAATCAAGTAAGAGAAAAGATTCGAACCATACTTCATTAGACAAATTATACAGGTGGAAAATAAACACACAAAAAGACGCTCAACATGAATAGGCATTGGAAAAATGCAAATTAAAATCGCAATGAGAAATTGCTTCATACCTATTACACTGTTTAAAATTGGTGAGAATGTGGAGGAATTGGATCTCTCTTAGACTTCTTGTAGGTGTGTAAATGGCTACAATGAGTTTGGAAAACAGTTTGTTTATTAAAAAGTTAAACATACATCAGATGTATGATACAGGTATTCCACTCTTAGTATTTACCTAAGTCAAATATCCATATCCATATAATACTTGTACCAGAGGTTCATAATAGCTTTATTTGAAATACAAAAGTGGGAAAACCCAAATGAGGGTGATTGATATTTGTTATCTTGATTATGATGTTGGTTTCACAACTGTATTCATTTGTAGAAGCTTATTAGACTGTGTACTTTACATTTCAGTTTATTATATGTCAATTATAACTCAACAAAATTATTAAACAATTATTCCTGTGACACATTCATATGATTAATAACTTTTGGTAACTTCTGAATTAGACCTCTTTGGACTGTCATTACCTTATTGGCTATCATCTGAGCTATTATTCAACTCAAATTATGTCAAGAACTATGCATGGCATTAAAGAAAAGTATGATAAATATATGCAAAGGGTGATAGAGGAATACAGGAAAGGAATGCTTTGGCCAAGCATGGCAGGTCAGGAACATCTTCCTAGTATGGTAAACTTTAAACTCAGAGGTAATGGAGTCAGCCAGACATCTACTGGCAAGATTAGAGAGGCATTTACATGCAAAGGGAACAATGTGTATAAATGATCAGAGGCGATAGAGAGAATGGGATTTGGGGGAATAGAGTGATTCAACACGACTGGGAGAATGATTGTCAGGGAGTGTGGGCAGGTAAAAGGTCAGATCATGAAAGACCCCATGCCATCCTAAGGAGTTTGTGTCTGTCACCAAGAGTAATAGAATGCCACTGAAGGGTTTTTATTAAGGATAAAGTGTGTGAGATGTAGAAAACACACACACACACACACACACACACACACACACACACTCTGCAGTGACTAGGATTGAAGGCAAGACTAGATGTAGGAAGTGCAGTTAGGAGAGTTAAACAATGAATCATCAAATTAAAGGGTGATTGGAGCGTCAACTGAGATAGTGAATGTGGGATTTGAGATATGGATAATTTGAGAGTTATTTCTTCTGCTGTGAGAATACAAGAGGGGAGTAGTTGAATGGAAAGAATGGTAAGTTCAGTTCTGAACACTTTGAGATGCCTGCAGAACTCCAAGAAGATGTGTGACTCAGGGAAGCTGCCTCAAAAGTATCTAAGATGTTTTCCTCAAACAGAGTGTGATGCAAATAAAACTACATTAATGCTATTTCTTATTAATGTAAACCAGTAATACATATAACATGCTTTACTTATTTTCTTCATTTTACCATAAATCTGAAACATTTCAAGATTTAAATTAAAAAAATGAAAAGATACACGATACAGTGTATGGTAAATTTGAAGTCACTCTCCTATAATTTAACTAAAAATTGGATAAACTGAACAGGTAAGCTTTTAAGACTGAACTCACAAAATAGAGAAATGTTCAAGCCCTATTTCAAAAATTGTTCCTGGCATTTAAAATTTAATCCTGAAATGAATCTAAGACCTCTTTGTTATTTAGTGGCCCTCAAAAGGGACTAAAGTGGTTGGCAGATATAAACCCAAATCCTTTCTGGAGGAAATCAACCCCAATTTAGGGTCTCAGGATTATCGTAGATCAAATTTCATAAAATAAGAGCTTACATACCCACACACACATACACAACAAGGAAAAAGACAGAAAAAATGACAGCAAAAACAATAAATGATTTAGGTCCCCAAGTACTTCACATATTAGAATTATCAGGTAAAGAATATTTATGCTTAAAATGTTAAATGAAATAAATTATTACATTTTGTAAAAATGAGTAAAGAACAAAAGTCTATCAAATGCAATCCTACAGATTTGAATAAGAACACTCACAGAAGAACATTTCTATGAAAAGTAAAATATTGTCATTGCAATTTAAAAGTCAGTGAATGAGGTAAATAGCATAGTAGAAATAGCTAAAGAGAGATTTGGTAAGCTGTGACACAGAGCTGAATAAATTACCCCAAATAAAACAGAAATACTGAGACAGAAAATATGAATAGAATGAGAGGGTAACCCCACCAGATATTAAAATGTATTACAAATCTCCCATAACTAAAACAGTGTGGTACTGATGCATGAACAGACCAAAAGAATAGAAGTTTAGAAGTGAACCAAAAACATTAAACTCTGATGCATTATAGAGGTGGCATCTCAATTACTGGAGCAAAGATGGTCTGGTGTCATATATATCTAATCAAATACAGGGAACCCAAAGAATGAAGAAAAGGCAAAAGAGATGATGACTGAGAATTATCCAAAAACTGATTAAATACATGAATAAGCAGAATGAATGAATACAATGTATAACAAGCAGGATATAAAAAGAAATGTATCTGGTACATCGTAGGGAGACTAGAGAACACTGAAGAAAATAGTAGTACAGATTACTTTCCCCGCAAAAATTTCAGGTAGCCTAATAGCAGACATAGCCATAGCAATAATAGAAGCCAAATAATCTCTTCTGCTGAGAGAAAATGACTGTCAATTAGAATTACTTACTGAGCAAAATTATCCTTTAAGAGTGAGACTGTGTAAGTTACTAAATACTTAGAAAAAAATCAATTAGGTAACTGTGTGAGGAGTATAGTTAAAAAAAAAAGGAATGACTTCAGAAGGAATATTATTCTAGTAGGAATGATGAGAAAATGACTAGTAAATAACTATAAAAATATAAAGAGGCAATTATAAAATGATGAAACAATAATGTCTAATCTATGGGTTGATTTTTAAAAAATGACAGAATTCAAGTATTAGACAGGAGGAGTTTAAACACCAAGAAGGAATGCCTGGATTTAAACTGTTCGAAGCCTTTTATTTTGTTGAAAAGGAATTATTTTGATTAACTATAGACTTTAAACATTGAGAATGCATAGTAAAATTTTAAGTAATCACAAAAATGCACATATAGTAAAACATCAGCTAATTTAGAAAATTTTTAGGGAAAAAAATGAATTGTCTTAAAATACTGAGTAATTGGAGTAGATGGGCATTACCAGATGTTATGGATATCATAGCATATCATAAATCACCAATTACTTAGTATGGTATCATTTAAAACATATTCTAATATGAAAAAAAGGGAATAAAAGAGTTACTCAACAGATAACTCTAGAGGAATTTCCACTAAGTCAGGAACAGGAAAAGATGCCCACTATTTCTACTAAAATTGAACATCAATCTGGAATTATTGCTCAAGGCAATTAAATAAGATAAAACAACTAGAGCATAAGAATAGGAGAAAAAAATCTCTCTTTAGAGATAACAAGATAATATATCTGGAAACCCCTAAAGAATTAATGACTAAAAAAATACAACAACTAAAGAATTCAACAAGACAGTCTGTGTCTTTTTATTATCAGACTTTCAGCTCACTAGACCACATCACTGGTAAACAGTCACTGATACCTCAACACATACATCCACACATACACATGCACACACACATCAACTAGTCTGTAAAAACAAAAACAAAAACAACTCCTGATGCACGAATTACAAACTGGGGACTTTTACAGATGAATCAGGATTGTACTCTGACTAGCCAGTGTGGCTATACGCAGAGTGAGCAATGGATTTCAGAGGCCCAGAGCACCCTTCTGACCCCAAACATGTCCATCTGACATCCTGAAATAACTTTTATGTTAAATGTTTTATTGAGAAGATTGATATTTAATGAGTTAAGAAAGGAACATGTTAGAAGAGATTTGTGTTCACTACCATCAAATTACATGGGTTCCGATCCTAGCTCTGCCCTACCTTCTGTGAATTCTTAGCTGCTCTGTGCCTTAGTTTTATCAACAGTAAAAAAAAAAAGAGCCTATACCATAGACTTAATAGAGTTATATATGTAAAGTGCTTAGAGTGAGCATATCATTAGAGCTATGTAAGTGTATTTTATTATTTTTTTATACATTCAACAGAGTAAGCAACTATATTATGCAAAGCACTATGCAAGGTCCTAGAAATACCAGTATATATGAAACAAATAGCTTATAGACTATTGGGGGAAAGCAACAATAAGCAAACAGATTTTTTAAGCAAATCATCATTTAAACCTGGAGGAGAAAGACGATGAAGAGGGAGAGAATGCAAGAGTGTTCGTGGGGCGGGGAGTGAGGAAAGGGACTTGGATTTGGCCATCAGAAAAGGCTTCTCTGAGGAGGAAGCATTTGACCTAAGGCCTGAATTGAGGGGAAGAAGCCAGTTCCCAAAGAGGAAGAGGAGGAGCACTTTAGACACAGGGGAAAGTCTCTGTAATGGCCCCCAAGGTGGGCAATGACTGTCCAGTAGAATCTGGGCTTAATGAGTGAACATGAGTGGCCTTCAAGGAAGGCAGGGGTCAGATTATGCAGGGTCTAGGAGGGAATGGTAAGAGTTCAAATTTGATTTTATGAACCCTGTGAAGTCATTGAAATGTTTGAAGCAAGACAGTTACATGATCCAATTTACTTTTTCAAATGCTCTATCTGAATGCCCTATAAAATTAGATTGGTATCAGGGCAAGATAGATTACAGGAATGCCATCACAGGGGACCTGGCTGCGACATCCCATGAACTGCACAGGCCACCCAGGCAGTGGTCTGTTTGGGTCACACTTACAAAATGTATCCTTTTGTGTTTCAGGGAACCAGTCCAAGATCTTGTGTAGTTTTGCGGCTTGGATCATGGAGGTTCCATTGGGGCTGGGAGGGAGAACGTATTTTGACCATTGGATAATGTCTTGCAGCTTGTAACATGTGGCTTTGATCTATTTGAGTGAGAACCTCAGTCTGTTAGCTGACATCATTTATACAGTCTCTTTGGCACTCGAGAAGTAAATTATCTCTCTTTAAATGTTTTATTATATCATCAGCTTATTTTAATATTTTACTATTAATAAGAACATTTTTCTTTCCTCCTCTTGAAGTGGACATTTGAGGAAATAATGTCAAGATTGAAAATCATTTCATATTGAGATTATCTATATCCTCAATCATTTGGCCGGATTCCTGTGGCTTTGTTTGTTTGCTTGTTTTTGAGTAGATATGTTTGAATGTCTGGAACTACATGGTACCAATAATTAGCTTGACTGTTATTTCCTATTTTTATTCAGGCCTGTCTGGCGTTACATAAATAGTTCTGATGTGCTGAATATCTGTTGATCCCTATTTTGACTCCTAGTGGTTATATGAATTTAAATCTCTGAGACTGTCAGCTAAGTCAGCTGTGACTACTTCCATTCTAATATTCTAGGGCTTTGGATAGTATCTGAGGACACTGGGGAGGCATAGCAGTGTTTCCTTTTAGTTATGATTTTATAAAATTGTCCTGGTTGGGTTCTCTGAGAATAAGATGCTGAGATGGGGTTGGGAGTGCAAAAGGTTTCTTGAGGAATAAGACTTGTGAAAAGAAAAAGGAGGTAACAGAATTGGACTGAGATGTCATCACACTGTGACACAGTCCTGACAAACTCAGGGCTCCAGATCAATGACTGCCCATTAAGAGTCTTGCACTAGACAAAAATGGTTATGCCTTAGTGTCACCATCTGACTCAATCTTTGGCTTAGAGTCCCCTCAAAAGGAGCAGAACCTCAGTTCAAATATTAAAGTGAACCCCAGAAAGAGCTAACCACTGGAGACTGCCAGCTTACCATACTTCTTGCAGCTGGATAGCAATTCTTCCTCTGAAGGGGAAACAAAGTGGTGGTATGTCTCTTTGTCTTCCACAGGTAAATCACATCCCTCTGCCTTTCAGAGAAGCTTGTGCTGTGCAATCTGCTTGTCTACACACATGAGAGAACAGCTTCTCCTTTCTTCCTAATGGTAAATGTATAAGAGGGAAGTTAGTGGAACAAACTATGGCCCTTGTGGCTGCCCTTGGTCTAAAGACCGCTACTGCTGCTCATTGTTTCCTCCTCCACTCCTCATTCAAATTTGTTCTTATCCCCAGCTACCACTTCTGTTGGTCTCAGCGGCTTACTTGATGGTGTCAATCAACCCTCATTTCTGAGGGATCTGAGCTCCTTCTCAGCCAGGGCTACACCCTTGTTCATTCTCAATCACAATTGGGCAAGGAAGAATAAAGAAGCACCAAACTGGATCACCTGGGTTCCACGTGGATTCCTCCTTGCCTCTGGGGTGTAACAGCAGCTGTCTCCTTCTGCTGATTGCATGAGAAGACGGTGAATCTTCTTCTTGCCTACCACTCCCTGCGCATGAGGAGCCCGAGATGCCTCAGTAGTAGCTGCAGTTTATAGTTTCGTTACACCCTTGCTGTGTACACTGGCAAGAGTGCTCCCTTCTGATGCTGAGAACCTTTATCTCTACAGTAACCTTTCAGAAATATGAAGCACAGTTTGCGGTAGTGGTAGTCAGAGGTTCTACTCCCCATATGTGCCTTGGTTCTCAAATCCATGTATTCTTTCTACAATGGACCCAGTGCCATAGAAACATCTCTGACTTCATAGGTATGTGGCATCCTGAAGGATGATGTCCAATTTATATAGAGTTTTGCCTCTGGGCTGGTACTTCAGCTATGACTTCAAACAGACCTTTTTAATACTCTGAGCCTGGCTGCTTCTGGATGGTATGCTAGGTGCTTCTATACTATATTATTTGGGATTCTGTCTCACTGAATCAAACATTCTGTAAGCCCCATGATAGAGGTGTTAGCTGAAGTCCTGAAGGCAGAAATGGCAAACCTGTATCTGAAATAGGTGTCTACTCCTGAGGGATCCAATATAATAAATTGCCACCAACTGGTCAGTTGATCTCCTCAAGGAAAAGCTCCAAAGGGGCTTCCAATTAGCCTTTTTTGCTGATAGGTTAGACATTCATCAATGGCAGTGGTTAAACTGATCTTGGTGAGTGGGAGATGGTCCTGTTAATCCCATGTGTAGTTTTCATCTCTGCTTCCATGCTCACATGATTCACCTGCCTGTTTTGTCAACACTGGAGCGGCTGCTGACAAAGACTGGTTAAAACCAATTGACCATGCCACTTTTTCCACTTTGGTTGTTCAGTGCCTCATTCCTGGAAGATGCTATTTCTAATGAGCTTTAATATGTGAATTAAAAAACAAAAACCTCCAAACTTGGTTCCCATTCTAATATATCCAGCCACATACCTCCACTCTCAATATTTTTGTCTCCAATCTTCCAATCTCTTTCCTTCTAGGCTCTGAACCAGCTAACCAGGCTATTTCCCACTGACCAGGGAGGTTTTTCCCCCCATCACTGGCATTTTTCTAGGTATCCTCTGAGTGAGGCTATCATGTAGTCTCCATGAATTTTTGGCTTGTACCCACTCGCTAAGATGACCCATTCCAACACCAAGCTCTGGTTTTTTGTCCTTCCTTCTTGGCTTTACAAAATGGCCTTTGCAATAGGCCTAACCCAATACAGCCATAAGTGAGATAAGAAAAGAATACTAGAGCAAATGTGGCGGATGAATGAGAATTTGGGCTACTTGCTCATGCACCATGATGACACTTTCCACTCCTGCTCATAGTAGGCCTTGAATATACCATTTCCATCTTATAATCAACTGCTGTGGTCATATTCCCAACTTTTTTATTTGGTGAGTCCAGTAGGACCCAGCTGTTTCAGACAAATGATCATTTGGTGTCTCATGGTCTCATGGTCAATTGTTTTATATCTACTACATTCCAATATCATAAGAGCCTAAGAGCTCTTTTCCAGTGCTGGGCAATTCTCTGCTAGAGATGGCATAGCCTGTCTCCAGAAATTCAGGTTTGTTTATTGCTATTCTTACACTAGAACTTGCTATAAAGCCCACACTACATATTTTCTTCCACTGCTATCTCCTGCACCATAGGGCCTGCCAGATTATGTGACCCAACTGCTAGGGTTGCTCTTTGAGAAGTCAAAAAGTCCCACCAGGCATTGTGCATGCTTCTTTGAAAAAAGAGACGCAAGATGAAACAATTTATCTTTTACTTGGAGCAGGATAATTAAGCATGCCAGTAGACCCTAAATATTTTACTGAGATGGCAGGCCCATTAATTATTATAGCATTTATTTCTCACTGTCTGGAGTGCATGCATCTTACCATGGCTTCCAGTGTACTCTCCACCTTTTCCTCACCCTCAATGTGATGTTCTGCAGGATGTCCAGATGGAGGAGCTAACAAAACGATTAACAGTGCGCGACACTGTAAATACGCATCGTTTTCTGTTCCACGTGAATGCAAACTATTTCTGAAAGTCTTTCATCATTAAGATAGGGAAGAATACATTTGCCAAGTCACTGGCTGTATATCATATTCTTGTGGCCACATCAATCCACTCTAGCAACCTGAAAGAGCAGCTATCATTGGGGCTGCTGCAGATTGAAGCCGTGACAGTCTACACAGTTATTCTCCAGGACCCATCCAATGTTTTCAGGGTCAAACCAGCAAGGTAAGTAGATAGTGGCCACCACCTTACCAAATTTAAGCCTGATACTAATCTCTAATAACTCCCACTTTCAGAGCATATGATTCTGTCTGTGTCTTACCATCTTGTACAGATGGTATAAAATGGCTCCTTGGGAGAATGTGCTAATAGAGGGATAGGCACGGGCTGGAGGGATGATTTTAAGTATTTGAAACATACAGAGGTGTTGCTGGTGGTGATGGTGATAAATATAGGGATAATGATTTTGGATGATTATTACTAAATTGCATTTATGCCTTGCATGTAGATGATGGAATGCTGAGGGTAGTTAACAATGGAAGTTCCTGAGGGAAGAATTATCTTTGCCTTTTGGAGAAAAGGGTTTCTCATTTTCTTCCCATACGGGAAAACACTTGCTTTTATTGGGAAAGGGCTGCTCACTTCCACAGGCTGAAATTATTCAAAGAAGTTTATGGAGTCAAAATATTGAGGGTATTATCCATATGTCCCCAAGTCATGTGTCCGGGATGCAGGTTTTTCCAACCAAGGCCTTGGCTTTGTCAAAACAGACTTGCCTTGGTTGGGCATCTGACAATCTTTGAAGTTCAGCTGCTGTTTATTAGATTCTAGATTTGATCTCATACTTTGCTCACCACTGCAGGAGAGGAGGACTTTGTGTAGCCTGCCAAAGAGACTCTCTGGCTCTCATGCTTAGTTTTAGTTCTTTCCATTGTTAACTGTCCTCAGCATTCCATTATCCACATAATGGAATAAGGCATCAATGCAATTTAGTAACCATCATCCAAAATTATTATCCCTATATTTATCACCATCACCCCCAGCAGCAGCACCCCTATACATTTCAAATACTTAGAATCATCCCACCAGCCCATGCCTATCCCTCTAACAGCACATTCTCCCAAGATACCATCAGTGAAGGTTTCAACAGTTAGACCACCGCATCAGCCTCAGCCCATCTGTGTTCCACCTGCCACCCAAAATGGGGTCCTCCTTGCTAGCTCCAAGGTAATTGTTCCAATGCATACATCCCATATTGCCACCTGCTTTCTCAGAACATTCCCAGTGCCAACTGTGCCAGTTGGGTTCGCTGAGAAGGTGTTTCTGAGATAGAATTGGGAACGAGATCTATTGGGGAATATTACCTATAAAAAGAAAAGGAAGGAGACAGGGTGGGGTAGAGGAAGCTGCCAGAACTTGATGCTGCCCTGACAATGCCTCTGCCAACCCAATGAGGCACTTCAGAGAAAAGCTTTCCCATTAAAGAAGTTTTGCATTGTGGTGAACATCTGTGTTATTAATTTGTTGACTTAAAGCTGCCCTGAAAAAAGATGATCTCAGCTGTCACCACTTTTTTCTGTCCTTGACTGAGGATCACCCCAAAAGAAGTGACCTCGGCTTGAAAGCTGAGAAAGACACTGAAGGTTTTTCTGGAGGCAGCCAGCTAAACATATGCCTTGTAGCTTGGAAGAAAGTATTTTCTTGAAGGAAGCTATAGAAAGCCTATCTCTGTACCTGCCAAGAAATCATAGACACCCACAGCCAGACAAAATTTTGAAGAATTTGTTTCATCCCTTCTGCTTTCAAATGCTACTAGTCTAAGATGGGCCATTGGTTTGTGTACTTCCAAGAAACACACACAAAACGACAAAGCCAATCATAAAAGTCCATCAATTTATACACATCGCATTGCAGAGTTCTTAAAATCTAGAAATATATGTATCTTAGAACTTGATGAAACATAGTACTTGCTTTCCTTTTTGATAACACTTCACAAATGGAAACACCTTTCAACTCCTCTCTGGTGCAGGGACTCAGGCCAGCATCATCCTGAATTGGAAAAAGAAGCTCAGCTCTATTTCTTCATGGTCTGTTGACTGTGTTGCATGTAGAGATGAAATAATTGACATCTCACTTTTTAAAAAATGCAAAAACAAAACAAAACAAAACAATAACAGCGCTTCTGGATCATATAAAGGTCACACTTCTCCTTTCCACCTCTGCTCAGAACACATAGAAATGAGAGATTAAATTTAAAAAGGAAAACCAAAGAACACAGCAAGCCTTAAAAACATACCCAATTCATTCACCAGTGGATATTAAAATTGGTACAGCCACTTTGGAAAACTGTTTAGCAGTATTCATTAAAGATGAACATGTGTATACCCACAACTCAGAAGCTCTACTGCCAGATAAATAGCCAAATAAATACATACCAAAAGGCATGGGTGCGAATAATAAAGGAGCATTATTTATTATAGTTCCCAACTGAAAACAACTCAAATGTTCACAAACAGTAAAACAGATAAATTAATGAAATATAAAACAGCAATAAAAATGGATGAGCCACTGATATATGCAACAACATGGATGAATTTCATAAAAGGGAGACACAAAGCACAAAGAGTACCTTCAGAGATACAATTGTGCTCATAAAATCACAGAAATCCAAAAAACAAATTTGCAATATTAGAAGTCAGGACAATTGTTAGTGTTGCGAGAAATATGAAGATCATGGCTAGGAGGCATGGAGCTACACTGATGCTTTCATACTTCACCATAGGTGTATTTCAACACAGTAAAAAACTAACAATAAATGAAAATAATATGAAGCACATGTAACTGAAAAGTCAGAACTTGACAGAGCTAGGTGCCTAATAGTACTCAGTAGTTTGCTATGTTGTTTTGCATTTTCTCATGTGCTTTAAAAATTTATTACAAAAAATTTTAAATCACTTAAAGGTCATGAAAAAGTCAAGTCTCAGCTTTCTGCCTCCTGTTGAAAATTTGCTTAGTCATTGGGGAATCCAATGATATGAAGGGCAATAATTCTTGTCTCAAGGTCAAGTTGGAGGCAAAAGTATGAAAAAGATGATCATGCAAGTTTCAACCAAAGGTCAGATGATATAACTGTATTTATGTCATACAAAATAGACTTCAAGTAGAAAAAATGCATTTTAAAAATAAAGAAGGTCATGTCAAAACATAAAAGCTTCAAATCCATAGGGAGATAAAAAATTAAAAATGTATTTGTACTGCTCAAAGCACAGCCTGAAAATATATTTAAATGAAACTGAAGAGGTCAGGTGAGTGGCTCACACCTGTAATCCCAGCACTTTGGGAGGCTGAGGTGAGAGAATAACTGGAAGCCAGCAGTTCAAGACCAGCCTGGTAAACATAAGGAGACTCCGTCTCCAAAAATGAATAAATAAATAAAATAAAAAGAAATAAAAGAAACTGAAGAACTACCAAAAGGAATAGACAAATTGACAATTATCTAGGTAAATGATAGACTACATAGATTAAAATATCTGTAGTAAAATGTAAAATCACTATAGAAAAAAATATTTTATAGTGTAATAAAAAATACTACATAGCACACTTATAAGACACAGGTAAAGCAGTTCTTAATGAAAAATTATAACCTTAATTTGTGTATTAGAAAAATAAAGAAAATTAATATTGAGAAACCATTGGAAGATGTGAAAAAAATAACAGCAATATAAATCCAAATGTAGTAGATGAAGAATATTTGCAAATAAGAGCTAAAATAAACAAAATAGGAAGGATAGATACAATTAAGATTTTTGTAGCTAATACTAACGGAAAGTTTTTGTTTTAGATGATCAATAAAATTTGACACCTATAGCAAAATTTCTTTAATAATTAGCATAATAGATATTAAGATTGAAAAGGACTATTATAAAGTGATAGGAGATAGTATGAACAATTTTACAGTAATCAATTTGAAAATTTAGATAAAATGAGAAAATTAATAACCTATAAAAGCAAACCGAGTGAAAAATAGAAAACCTAGAGCTTCTAAAACTATTAGAAAAGAAATTAAATCACTTTTTAAAAAAATGTTTCCACATAGCAAAACTCCTGCCCCAGATAACTTCATCAAATAATTATATCAAATATTCAAGGACCAGATAAGTAAAATCTTATCCAAGCTATTCAAGGATTAAATTGAATTTGTTGGTTTGAAAATGATATTGTAGAGATGCTAATTCTCCCCCAAACACATGGCAATCTAATTAAATTGCCAGTCATAGGCTTTGAGGAACTTGTCAAGATACATCAAAATTGATATGAAAATATAGAGGGTTAAGAATATCCAAGACAATCTAAAGGAGAGAAGGTATGAGTCCCTGTCCTACCAGACACCAAGACTTATTTTAAACTAACATTATTATTATCATTATTATTTTGAGACAAGGTCTTGCTCTGTAACTCAGGCTGAAGTGCAGTGGCCGATCTCAGTTCACTGCAACCTCCACCTCCTGGGTTCAAGTGATTCTCTTACCTCAGCCTGATAGTAGCTGGAACTACAGGTGCATGGCACCACACATGGCTAAGATTTTTATTTTTTGATAGCGACGAGGTTTTACCATGTTGGCCAGGCTGGTCTTGAACTCCTGACCTCTGGTGATGCAACCGCTTTGGCCTCCCAAAGTGCTGGAATTACAGGTATGAGTCACTGCTCCCAGCCCATTTTAAGTTAACATTACTAAGACAGTGCACCTCTGGCACAACAATATACAAATAAAACAATGGATCATAAAAGATCACCAAGAAATAGATTATGTATCCATAGCCACTTAATTTATGATAGAGATAGTGTAGCAGATTACGAACAACAGAGTTTTTAGCAAATGGTATTGGGACAACTGGATATCTAATTAGAAATCCCACACCACATGAAGCATTCAATCTCGATGGAATAAAGACAACTGTAAAAAACAAAAGTATAAAATGTTCAGAATATAACATAGGAGAATATTTTATAGCTCACAGAAGGGAAAATATCTCTTAAACAAGATGTAATAAACATAAACTATATAGAAAGAATATACATTTGACTACCATTAAATAAGAACTTGTGTTAATCCACAGATATTAGTAAAAGAGAAAAAATATGAGCTACAGTGTAGAAGTTTCTAAAAATATATCCAAAAAGACTACTATCCCAAATATACAAGGAACTATGAATTAATAAGACAAGCAAACTGACAGAAAATAAGCAGAATTAAACAGATATTTTACAAAGAAACATTAATGACAAGAAAACAAGAAGAAACGCTTAACATCATTATTAGTCAGAATAATGAAAATTAAACCCAGAGTATGCCATATTGACAAAAATGTAAATATTATTTCAGACAATACCAAGTATTGGTGAAGATGAGCTCTCATCTACCACTGTGGAAGTAGAAATTGCTTCATTTATTTTGGAAAACAGCTTGGAATCATTTAGTGAATGTGTGCATGCACATTTGCAGCTACCAGTAATTATATTCCTAGCAAGAATGTTCATAATATTATTTTTGGTAATTGCTAAAAACTATAGACACCCAAAATGTACATCAGTAGCAAAACAGATAAATAATTTGTGGTATAGTCATGATTTTTTCTTTAGAAAAGACCAAACTATAGTTATATATAAACATGAATAAGTCACAAACAATATTAAATGAAAGATAAAAGGAATGAAAAGACATATTCAGGGTCATTCTATTTGCATAAATTGTATAAGCAGGAGTATAAATTACACACATGAGGAAGGAATACAAATGTAGTAAAAGCTTCTTATTAAAAAATCAAACAAATGACTCGTGAAAAGTCAGAACAGTAGTTATCTGTGGGGAAGGGGATGAAAAAGAAACCATCTTGGAGGGTCAAAGGGAACTTCTGTCAATGTTTTCTTAACCTATATGGTAGTTGCACAAATGCTCATTTTAATATTATTATTGAAAATGTAAATATATTTTATATACTCTTTGATATATGCAGTATACAATCATGCATTGCTTAAGGTGGGATACTGATATGATTTGGCTGAGTCTCTACCCAAATTTCCTCTTGAATTGCAGTTTCCATAATCCCCGCATGTCATGGGAGGGACCCCAAGGGAGGTAATTGAATCATGAGGTGCTTACCCCCGTGCTGCTGCTCTAGTGATAGTGAGTGAATTCTCAGGAGACCTGACGGTTTTATAAGGGGCTTTTCCCCTTTTTGCTAGGGGACTAGGCACTTCTCCTTTTGGTGGAGATGGGACATGCCATCATGTGAAGAAGGACGTTTGCTTCCCTTTCCACCATGGCTATAAGTTTCCTGAGGCCTCCCCAGCCATGCAGAGCTGTGAGTCAATTAAACCTCTTTCCTTTATAAATTACCCAGTCTCAGGCAGTCTTTTAAGGCAGCGTGAGAATGAACTAATACAGATACATTCCAAAAAATATGTCATTAGGAGATTTTGTCATTGTGCAAACATCATAGAGTGTACCTACATAAACCAAGATGGTGTAGCCTACTGCACACCTAGGCTATGTGGTACAGCCTATTGTTTCTAGGCTACAGTCCTATACGGAATGTTCCTGTCCTGAATTACTGTAGGTAACTGTAACACAATGGTAAGTATTTATATATCTAAATATATCTAAACATAGAAAAGGTACAGTAAAAATATGAAATAGATAAAGAAAAAATGTACACCTGTGTAGGGCACTTACCATGAATGGAGTTTACAAGACTGGAAGTTGTTCTGGGTGAGTCAGTGAGTGTGAAGGCCTAGGACATTACTGTACACTATTGTAGACTATATACTCTATACATTTAGGCTACACTAAATTTAGAGAACTTTTTTTATTCAATAACAAATTAACCTTAGTTTATTATAATTTTTGACTTTATAAACTTTTTTTAACTTTTTGACTTTTGTAATAACACTTAGCCTTAACCTCAAACACATTGTAGAGATGTACAAAATATTTTTATATTCTTATTATATAAGCTTTTTTTATTAACTTTTTTTCTTTTTTTTTTTTTTTGAGACGGAGTCTCGCTCTGTCACCCAAGCTGGAGTGCAGTGGCCGGATCTCAGCTCACTGCAAGCTCCACTTCCCGGGTTCACGCCATTCTCCTGCCTCAGCCTCCCTAGTAGCTTTTTTGTATTTTTTTAGTAGAGACGGGGTTTCACCATGTTAGCCAGGATGGTCTCGATCTCCTGACCTTGTGATCCGCCCGTCTTGGCCTCCCAAAGTGCTGGGGATTACAGGCTTGAGCCACCGCGCCCGGCTTAACTTTTTTCTACTTTTTAAACTTTTTTGTTTAAAACTAAGATACACACACACACATTAGCTCAGGCCTATACAGGGACAGGATCATTAAGGTATCCCTAGGCAAGAAGAAATTTTCAGTTCCATTTTAATCTTATGAGACCACTGTTTTATATGCAGTACATTGTTGTTTGAAACATTGTTATATGACACAAGACTATATTTCAAAATTAAAAAGAAAAAGGAACAACATCTCAGGTAGCTGAAATTGATAAGTCTTTGGCCCTTTTCTTAAGAGTTAGGGTAATCTGATAGCAGAGGCATTGTTTCAGATGTGAGACATTTAGTCAAATTACCTGTTTGTTTTCTCACAAATTCATACTTGTTTGACTGGATCATCTGGGTACCTTTGCTTTCTGCAGTCACAGCCTCTGATTACAAAGTGTCAAGAGATGGTATCACAGGCCAGAACAGCAATAATAAAGCTACAGTCATAATAAAGGTGCTTATAGGCACACCTCCTTGTATTGTGCTTCACAAATAGTGCTTTTTTTCTACAAATTGAAGGTTTGTAGCAACCAGGGAGTGAGCAAAGTCCATCAATGCCATTTCTCCAACAGCATATACTCACTTTGTGTCTGTGACATATTTTGGCAATTCTCAAAATATTTCAAACTTTATTATTATGATTATATCTGTCGCGGTGATCTGCGATCAGTGATCTTTGATGTTATTATTGTAATTGTTTTAGGGCACCACGAACTGCATCCATATAAGATAGCAAACTTAATCAATAGATGCTGTATGTTCTGACTGCAGCACTGACCAGCCATTCCCCTGCCTTCTTCTCTCTCCTTGGGTCTCCCTATTCTCTGAAACACAACGATATTTAGATGAGGCCAGTTAATAACCCTACAATTGTCTCTAAGTGTTCAAGTGAAAGGAAGGAAGGGTTGCACTACTCTTACCTTAAATGAAAAGCTGGAAGTGATTAAACTTAGCAAGGAAAGCGTGTTGAAAGCCAAGTGAGGTCAAAAGCTAGGCCTCTTGCACCAACCAGTCAGTCAAGTGGTGAATGCAAAGGAAAAGGTATTGAAGGAAATTAAACTTGCTACTTCAGTGAACACGCAAATTATAAGGAAGCAAAATAGCTTTATTGCGGATGTGGAGAAAGTTTGAGAGGTCTGGATAGAAGCTCAAACCAGCCATAACATTCCCTTAAGCCAAAGCCTAATCCAGTGCAAGGCCCTAACTTTCGTCAATTATATGAAGACTGAAAAAGGTGAAGAAGCCAAAGGAGCAAAGTTGAAAGCTAACAGAAGTTGGTTTATGAGATTTTAAAAAAGAAGCCATCTTTATAACATAAAAGTGCAAGGTGAAACAGCAAGTACTTACATAGAAGCTGCAGCAAGTTATCCAGAAGATCTAGCTAAGATCAATGACGAAGTTGGCCATACTAAAAAATACATTTTCATTGTAGACAAAACAGTCCTCTATTAGAAGATGATGCCATCCAAAATTTTCATAGCTAGAGAAGTGAAGTCAACGCCTGGCTTCAGTGCTTCTAAAGACAGGCCGACTCTCTTTTTAGCAGTTCATGCAGCTGATGACTTTAAGTTGAAACCAATGCTCATTTACCATTTCAAAATCCTAGAGCCCTTAAGAATTATGCTAAATATACTTTGCCTTCCTCCACAAATGCAAAAACAAAAACAAAGCCTGCCTGACAGCACATCTGCTTACAGCATGTTTTAACAAATTTTTTTTTTTTTTTTAGATGGAGTCTTGCTCTCTCACCCTGGCTGGAGTGCAGTGGCTCGATCTCAGCTCACTGCAACCTCCATCTCCAGGGTTCAAGTGATTCTCCTGCCTCAGCCTCCTGAGTAGCTGGGATTATAGGAGTGTGCCACCGCATCTGGTACATTTTTAGTAGAGACATTTTTGCATTTTTAGTAGAGACAGGGTTTTGCCATGTTGGCCAGGCTGGTCTGGAACTCCTGATGTCAGGTGATCTGCCCGCTTCAGCCTCCCAAAGTGGTGGAATTACAGGTGTGAGCCACCATGCTTGGCTGGTTTACTGAATATTTTAAGCTAACTGTTGAGACCTACTGCTCAGGAAGAAAAGATTCCTTTTAAAATATTACTGTTCATTGATAAGGCCCCTGGTCATCCAAGAGCTCCTAATGAGATGTATAGAAGATGAATGTTATTTTCATGACTGCTAATGCAACATCCATTCTGCTGTCCATGGATCAAGGAGTAATTTTGACTTTCAAGTCTTGTTATTTAAGAAATACAATTCATAAGGCTATAGTTGTTATAAATAGTGATTTATCTTATGGATTTGGGTAAACTACATTGAAAACTTACTGAAAAGAATTTATCATTCTAGATGCCATTAAAAACTTTCATGATTCATGGAATGAGGTCAAAATATTCACATTAACAGGAATTTGGAAGAAGTTGATTCCAACCCCCATGGATGACTTTGAGGGGTTTAAGACTTGACTGTAGAAATAACTACAAATGTAGTAACAACAACAACAAAAAAAACTAGAACTGAAAGTGGAGCCTGAAAATATGACCAAATTGCTATAATCTCATGACAACATTTTACTGGCTGAGGAGTTGTCTCTATGGATAAGCAAAGAAGGTGATTTCTTGACCTGGAATCTACTCCTAGTGAAGATGCTGTAAACATTGCTGAAAATGACAGCGAAGGATTAAGAATATTACCAAAACTTGGCTGGGCACGGTGGCTCACGCCTGTAATCCCAACTCTTTGGGAGGCCCAGGCGGGCAGATCATGAGGTCAGGAGATCAAGACCATCCTGGCTAATACGGTGAAACCCCATCTCTACTAAAAATACAAAAAATTAGTCGAGTGAGGTGACAGGTGCCTGTAGTTCCAGCTACTCAGGAGGCTGAGGCAGTAGAATGACGTGAACCCGGGAGGCAGAGCTTGCAGTAAGCCGAGACCGCATCACTGCACTCCAGCCTGGGGGACAGAGCGAGACTCCGTCTCAATAATAATACTAATACTGATAATAATAATTTAGAAAAAAAAAAAAAACAGAATATTTCCAAAACTGAGTTGCAAAGCAGCAGCAGGTTTTGAAAGGATTGACTTCAACTGTGAAAGAAGCTCTACTGTGGGTAAAATGCTATCACACAGCATCACATGCTACAGAGAACTATTTCATGAAAGTAAGAGTCAATCTATATAGCAGATTTCATTGTTGTCTTATTTGAAGAAATTGCCACAGCCACTCCAGCCTTCAGAAACCACCATCCTGCACACATCAACTCAACTGTATTTTAAAACTCAGCATACATCAACTCAGCAATATTTTAAAATTATGTACTTTGTTTTCTTAGACATAACACTATTGCCAACTTAATAGACTACAATATAGTGTAAACATAACTTTTATGTGCACTGGGAAACCAAAAATTTTGTGTGACTCACTTTATTGTGTATTTGCTTTATTGCAGTGGTACGAAACCAAACTTTCAATATCTCTAAAGCATGCCTGTACATTATTCAAGGACTGGTGGGAAGCTCCTTCTTTACAATATTTCTTGGTGAAATAAGAATGTAATATCTACAATTCCCAAGACTTTTCTAGTTCTACCAAGTCAATTATTCTAATCTTTTCTTGTTTGTACCTTTCCCTACAACTCAATAACAAAAGAAACTCAATACCACGTAGGGGATTTCCCATGAATTACACCGTATCTAACAGACTAGCTCAGCCAAAGAATAATTACCTCAGGATAATTCCTTTTATCTTCTTTTTAAAAATAATCCTTATATCACATCTAATTATTATTCCTTTAATGTCTCTGTTGTAAATTAGACTGTAAAAGTCTCGAAGAGAAAAGAGACCTTATCAATATTGTTGACCTCTTTAGTTCAGCTCTTAGAAAAAGACCTAGCATAAAGAAGGTATTCAATAAATATTGTCAAGTGATAAACAAATAAATGGATACATGAATTAATGAACATGTAATGCAACATTCACTAGTTTCTTCATGCAACTGCAAACTCAGAACTGAATAATTTTTCTCCTGTTGTTGTTTTTACTATCAAGGTAACTTTCTACAGATTCTGCAGATATATTAGTAAGCATGAGATTTAATGAAAAACATGATAGGAAAAAATGCAAATTAAATACAAAACAGAAAATAAATATTTGCCATTTTAACATTCAAAGTTGACAAAAAAAGAAAAAGAGTGGTCAGTTTGGGCAAAGCTGCTGGAAAAAGGCACTTCTACTGGGAGTATCAATTATAAAAAGATTCATGAAATCCATCAAATGGATCAAAAATCTTTCAAATTCAATTCTGGGTATTTATCCACAGGAAATACTAAAAGATGTGCACAAAAGGTAGTTGGACAATATTCTCCATAGGTTGCTTATAATTGTGAGAAACTAAAATATCCTAAATACCCCCAAAATAGGAATTGGTTCAATAATTCAGGCTATATTACAATAAAATATTATGAATTATTAACATTTACGTTGTAGGAAAATATTTAATGACATAAGGACACAGTTACTATATATTATTAAGTTTTAGAAAAGAAGATTGCAAAGTAGTATTGTTGGTATCATCCTGTTTTGTAGGAAAAAGCATCATGTATAGGTATAGGCATCATAAAGGCCTAGTCTAAGTTCTAGAAGAATATATGTCAGTGTTATAATGCTTATCTTTGGGTAGTAAGTTTACGGGTAATTTTATGTTTCTTCTATAATAAGAAGGAGTGGTAAAAGTTAGTTAAATTCTAATAAAAGATATATATCGTCATAAGAAAATATTAGAAAAATATATAGCAAAAATTAAATAGCTGCCATCTCTGAGTATAGGATTGTGGGTTAGTTTTATTTTCTTTCCACTTGAATGCATTTCTAAGTTTTCTGCAATAATCTCATATTACTTTTGTAATAAGAAAAGTCCATAAAAGTTCATTAAATTTTAATAAAATGCATATGATGGCATAGGAAAAACTTGAGAAGATATACAGCAAAAACAAACAGCAGTTATTTATCTCTGGGTATAGCATTAAGGGAGTTGTATATTTTCTCCTTTTTGCTTCTTAAGACTTTCCATACTTTTAGAATGAGTATATATGTCTACAATGAAAGAAAATAAAATGTTATTTGCAAGAAGTTTTTGCCACTTTGGGCATGGTGGCTCACACCTGTAATCCAGCACTTTCGGAGGCCAAGGCAGGCTGATCACTTGAGGTCAGGAGTTGGAGACCAACCTGGCCAACATGGTGAAACCCCATCTATACTAAAAATACAGAAATTAGCCAGGCATGGTGGTGCATGCCTGTAATCCCAGCTACTCGGGAAGCTGAGGCAGGAGAATTGCTTGAATCTGGGAGGTGGGCGTTGCCGAGATCCTGCCACTGCACTCCAGCCAGGGTGACAGAGCGAGACTCCATCTAAATAATAATAATAATGATAATAATAATAATAACCTTTTTGCCCGTCAAGTCACAGGGACAAAAGTCTCTTTGAATAACCATGTGCCCTAGAAGAGTAACTTAGAAGGTTCTAAGAAGTTGGTGAATAGACTATAAAGATCAAAGAAGTACCTGCTCTCATAAAAATTGTCACTGCGGAAAAGAAGGCAGTAAATTATAGCAATATATTGATCAGAATCTAGGTCAAGTAAATTTTGCACCCAAGATATCAAAGCTGGATTCATACTGCTCACTTCCACCTGTGAATGTCTAGTTATATATAGTTTTTAAATTTACAAAATAATACTGAAATGTCAGATTAGCAGACCAAAAAACAATATATATATATATATATTTATTTATTTATTTATTTCAAGAGGAGAGTTGCTTTAAACCCTCACAGCTTTATCCACTACAAAAGTCAACATGTAAACTAAACTTTGAAAAGATATTTTATGTGTTGCAGGCACATTTTCACGGATGGAAATTAACTGAGAAAAACCTATTCTGAGTTAGTAAAATTCTGAATTACAGAAGATTCTAAAATAATTGTGATTGTAATACTATTTCACACAGCAATGGCAGTTGTGTAAACTGTTGATCCAAGTAGGGTCTGAATTAATGAGTAAAAAAAGAAGTAATGCCCTTACATTTGTATAACATTTACCAACATATAAAGCATTTTCATATTTGCTTATTTAATTACAATGCTGTGAAGGAGTTAAGAAAAACTCTAATGCTGGCAGGTTTCCCAGCATCACAAAGAATATATATGTGGTAGAGCAAGACCTTGACCCTTGATTATCAGCCTCCAAGGCCAATACTCTTCACATCACAAAACTCTGTTCCAGCTCTGATTAATTGCAGATCATTGACAATAAACAATGCATTGGCTGAAGTCCATATAATCATTCCCTCTGATTTATTTTATGTTTCTTCTTCTTAACTGCCTTTTACATGGGAGCTGCAGAGATACACTGCTCTCAGGTCTGGGTTGAATTATTATACATTCTTACTGAGTGAAATCACAATTGATAAGCCTTTAGTATAATTGAAAAGATTTTGGGCATGTTTTGTTTTATTTAACTGCACCAAGAAGCCTGAGAAGAAGGGGGAAGCCGAAAGCAAGAGCAAGTGACTAGGAAGGGAACAGGATGAACAGCACTGCCCAGGGACTTTAAAGGAAGAATCTGGAGGTGCTACAAGATAAGAGAGGAACTGGATGAAAGAGTCTGATGTGCGACAAGATAAGAGAGGGACTAGGTGAATGGGTCTGATGTGAAGAGGATAAGAAAGTCACAGAAGCAGCTGGTTCTGTTATGCCACACTCACAATAACATAAAAAGCCCGCATAGCACAGACTAATTTGGCAGTAATCTGAGATAGAAATGCATTAATCCAATTATTCTTCTTGGCAGCCCAAACCACCTACTACCTACAAGCTTTTAGAATCTTAAATAACCCCAGGGCTAGGATGACAAAATGAGTTCCCAGAATAAACAAATCCCATTTTAGGGCAGGATGAATCATCTTGGGAGGCCTTTATGGCCGGGGGCCATGTTTCCTCCCTGACATGAATGAAGCCAGCTTCCTACGTTGTGCCTAGGAAGCCTCTCCCTCCTCTGTCCTATCCGTCTAACCAGTGCCCACAGCTTTGAAAGATAAACCAAAGTTTTCCTTTTTTCATTTATAGTCACAGTTGTTGCTCCTCTCATGGACAAGATTTCTGCTATCCTCAGATGTGTAGATTAGTCAAATATGGGTGTGTAAAGTCTCAGATGATTGAATTTATAAAACATTGCTGGGCTAGAGAAGGAACATTATTAGGCACTACATGGGGAGAAATTGAAGATAAATACCTTAAAATTTGAGAATTGGAAAAAATGTTGATTTCTTTTTTTGTGTGGTAGTGAAGCCTTTCCTTCTTGCAGATAAATAGTTAAAATATATAAAAATGAACTTGATCTATTTCAAAAACATGAGATTTTATAATTTAAAAGAACCTACAAATGAGATAGCAAATAGTTTGTATTTCACCTACAGATGTGACCAGTTTATAGTGACCATCCTCGTCATGTTGAGATGAATGGATATGTCTGGGCTTAGGCAGAAAGGTGGTCATGATGGATGGATGGATGGATTGCTAATGGCTGCTCTCAAGTTCACTATTGTAAATTTTAAACACAAATAAAATCCTAGACATAATGTGACAACGGTAGTAACTCAAGTTCTTTTTCTTTGTCTTTACAATCACTGAACCATCATGTTTGTCTCCAATCTACTGTTCAGACTTGGTACTATGTTGCACCACAGGGCTTGGAGATAAACTACACTGCACTCAAAGCAAGTTGGAATCATTCTAAATCATCACAAACTTCCCCTCAAAACAAATGGCTGTAGTTGAGTCCACACATTGTTGATTATTGACTATATACTGGGGAGTTCTTCCAACTTACTTTGGAATACAATACAATGTTTACAAAATAATATAATGTTTATTAAAACATCAATAAGAAAAATGAGCTAATTTGAAACTTACATGTATGTTTTTAGAACAAATAGTAACCGTTTAATTATTTAGAACTTAGGAAAAAATGTTTTTCAGGGAAGATATTTTATGATTGACATTTTTTAAAAGAATTCCTTGCATCCTGTGAAGACAGACAAGCCAACTTTAGTGAGCTTTATTTTTTTAAAAATTATTTTCTATAGACAGTGCACCCCCTTATTGCCTACCTTTAGGCAGACAGCTCCCAAAAGCCCATACCTGCACGCTGCCCATGACATCTATGCAGGTGTTTGACACCCTGATCCTCTATAATCCTCATTCTATGAGCCCCAGTGAAATTACCTATGTAAGATAGTGCAGGTACAGAGCTTGGATTAATACTTCAATTACTTGAGTCAAAGGTTGATCTAATTTAATAGATAATCCCGGTTTTTCCTCTGACCTGCAGTGCCACCTCTGTCAAGTGTCAACTTTCCATCTAAGTATGAATCTATTTCTGTGCTCCCTATTCTGTTCAATTAGTCAGTATGCCTATTCCTATGCCAATGCATCTAGCATAATGAAGAAAAACCCTGGATATCAGGTAGGGTACGTGCCCACCGTGATTATTTTCCCTCTAAATTGTCATGGATTTTTGTTGGCTCTGATTTTCTTCATTAAAAATTGTAGGACCAGGCTATCTGGTTCAATGGAGAAAGTTGTTGTGATTTTGATTGGAATTTTGTTTGAATTTATAGATCACTTTGGCAAGCATTGTCACCTTTGCAATATTATATCTTCTTCCTTTACATCAATTTGATCTATCTTTTCTTTCGTTTGCATTAACGTCTTTCAAAACTATTTTATATTTTTTCATAAATGTGTGGTTATACATTTCACAAGTTGATTTTTAAATACTATAAATTTTTGTGCTCATGAATTTCCAGCCCTTAGTTTTTGGTGTCTAGAAACATAATTGACTTAGTATATCAATTTTATTTCATGCACTATGACTAAACTCTTTTATTAATTCTAACACTATACCTGAAAAATCTTTTGGATTTTCTATGTAGACAATTATGTAACCAATAAATAACATGCTGGGTTTTCCTTTGTATTCAAGTTTTAAAAATTTTTACTTAGTTTTCTGTATCTATATGTTTATTTATTTGCTTGTCTTATGGCTCTGGCTAGGATATCTTTTGGGGGTTGGGGGAAGGCAAGAGTCTTGCTGTGTCACCCAGGTTGGAGTGCAGGAGCACTCGCTCCTGGGCTCAAGCCATGTTTTGGCCTCAGCCTCCCAACTAGCTGGGACTACAAGCACGTGCTACAGTGCCCATCCCATTTTTAAATTTTTTGTAGAGACAGGGTCTCACTATGACCCCCAGACTAGTCTCAAACTCCTGGACTGAAGCAATCCTCCCACTTCAGCCTCTCAAAGCTCTGGGATCATAGACATGAGCCATTGCATCTGACCTGTGGCTAGGACCTCTTAAATAATGTGGGATAGAAATGGCAGTACTGAAAATTCTTATCTTTTTTCTGATTTAAAAGGCAAAGTTTTTAATGTCTTGCCACTAAGAGTAACATTTGCTGAAAGTTGAAAACATAATCCCTTTATCAAATTAAGGATATAACAATGTATTCCTATTTGTCAAAAAAAATTTTGTTTGTTTGTTTGTTTTTTAAGTCCTGACTGGGTATGTATTTTTTCCTGAAACTTTTTGAATAATTTTAGGATTTCTCTCTTTTAATCTGTAAGTGTGATGGATGATAACTGATACAGTTTGGATGTGTGTCACCACCCAAATCTCATATTGAAATGTAATCCCCAGTGTTGGAGGTGGGCCCTGGTGGGAGGTGACTGGATCGTGGGGGCAGGTTTCTCATGAATGGCCTAGCTCCAACCCTCTTGATACTGCCCTCGCAACAGTGAGTGAGATATGGTCAGTTAAAAGTGTGTCGCTCCCCCTTCATGCTCTTGCTCTTGTCATGTGAAGTGTCTGCTCTTGGATTGCCTTCCACCATGAGTAAAAGCTCTCTCAGGCCTCCCTAGAAGCAGATGGCACCATCCTTCCTGTACAGCCTGCAGAACGATGAGCAGTTAAACTGATTTTCTTATAAAAACCCAGTCTCAGGTATTTCTTTATAGCATTCTGAGAACAGCCTAATACAATAATAATTGATTTTCTAATCTCAGATCAACTCTGTATTCCCAGGTAATGATATATTTATATATTTCCAGACATGGTTTGTAAGTGTTTAAGATACATAACTCTGTGTGAGATTACCTTATCAATGGTCTTTTCCCTACTGTTTGTTTGATGTAGTCTCTAAATTATAATGGCCACATAAAATGATTTAAGAAGTGTTTCTTATTTTTCTAAGAAACTTTATGTAAGATTTGGAAATAGCTATTCAGCAAATGTTAGTAGAAGATGTCTGTAAATCCTCTGGGCTTGATTTTTTGTGGGTTGGTTTTTTATTACCAGTTACATTTATTAACTGTCATAGTACAATTAGGCTTTCCAATTGTTTTATTGCATATTTTGGCAAATAATATATTTTTAGAAATTATCTATGTTTTAAAATGTGTTGACATAAGTTGGTTCACATTTTATGTTAATTTTTCCTCCATCTGAAGCTGCATCCTACTTTTTGATTCCTCATATTATCTAGCTGCACCTTCTCTGTTTCATGATCAGTCTTTCCATAGAATCATCATACTGTTCTTCTTTAGAGCAAATGAGTTATTGGTTTGTAGATCTCCATTGTATGTTTATTTTCTATTTCAATTTTTTAAGTATTAATCTCTTCTTTTTATTTTCTTTGAGTTTATTCTTTTTCTAACTTCTAAAGTTAAATGCTTATTTAGTTAATTTGCAGCCTCTCTCCTTTTCAAATATATGTATTTAAAGCAGTGCATTTTATTCAATCAACCACTTTTCACTTTTCCCATATTAGGCAATTTTTTAATCTATTTTTTGTTTGTCTTGGTATGTATTTTATAATTTCAATGACTTTTCAAAACAATTAGGACACATGCATTTTTATGATATGTGTTTTTTAATGTGCAAAGTTGAGCTGTGGTAAGTTTCTTATAAATTCCTATTCTAATTTATGGACAGAAAAGCAGTATAGATTAAGCAGGTTAAATGAAATGTGTTGAGACTTTAAGTGGCCACATTTGGTAAATGTGTGGGTATGTTTAAGAGAGTGTTTATTTTCCATTTGTTTAGTATATATTCTATATGTACCCATTAGATCAACTTTGATAATTGAATTTCTTGAATCTTTATATGTTTGCTGATTTTTGTCTCTCTCATCTAACAGTTACTGAGACACTAAAGATTTGTAAATTCTCTACTATAATATGAATTTTTCACTTTCTCCTTGTAGTTTTGACAATCTTTGTTTTACATCTATTTAAACTATCTTAATAAATATATAGCTTAGAAATTTTTATATTTTTCTATACTTTATGCTTTTTTATTAGGTATGCAATACCCTCTTTATGTTTTGCCTTATAATGCTTTTTGCCTCAAAGTCTAATTTTTCCAATGTTAGTTTTGTCATCCAAGCTTACTTAAGTTAAAATTTACCTGACATATCTTTTCCCATCCTTTTATATTCAATCTTTCTGTGTTCTTAGGGTTTATGCATTTCCTTGTTCCTTGTTAACAGCATATATCAGGATTTAAAAAATCTTTTTAGCTCAGTTTTGTTTGTTTGTTTGTTTTCTTAAAACGAGATTTCACTATGTTGCCTGGATTAGCCTTGCAATCCTGGGCTGAAAGGAGCCTCTCACCTCAGCCTCCCAAGTAGCTGCGACTACAGGTGTATGCCATTGTACCCAGCTTGTTTTTGTTTTTGCTATAATAAATTTTGGCTTTTAATGTGGAGTTCAGACTATGTACATTGACTACTATTCCTGATATGTTTATATTTATTTATTTATTTATTATTATTATTATTACTTTTTATTGAGACATGGTCTCACTTTGTTGCCCAGGCTGGTCTTGAATTCCTGGTCTCAAGTAATATGATCTTAGTTTGTATTTTCAATTTATTCTTTTTTTCTCTTTGTTGCTGTTTTATTTTGTTTTTAATTTACCTTCTATTCTTACCTTCTTTTGCATTGCTTGAGTTGAGATTACTGTTTTCTCATTCCACTCCTAATCCTCTGCTGGTTTGGAAGGTACATACTCTATTTCTATTACTTTAATAGTACTCCTGGAATAATTTTAACATACTGAAATAAATATAAAGATAATCAATATCTTTATCCTCTCATAAAACTACAAGGACATGAGAATTCATTAATTCCATTTGCTACTTCTTCTAGACTTATTATTGTCTATAATTTTAGAACTAAGATGATTTTCAACCCACAAAATAGTTTATTTTACAGTTATATCTTTACATTTACCAATCTATTACCATTTTTCTCAACATTTCTTTTCTGCATCTTAGCTCTTCTTAAAATCATTTTTCTTCTTCTTGAAGTGCACCTTTAAAAATCTCTTAATTGGGGATTTGTTAGTGATAATCTCTCTTATCTATTGTGCATCAAAATCCATTTTTATATTGCAATTGCTTTTGAAAGATAATTTTTCTGAGTAAATAATTTTAAGTTTAAATTTGTTTTCTCTCAGTATGATGAGGATTCTGTTTCACTGGTTTCTGGTTTATCTTGTTGCTATTAGAGGAGTAAATATAGTTGACATTCATTTTTTAGTTAGTCTAAATTTCTCTGTGCATATTTAAGATTTTCTCTGCCTTGTGCATTCTGTAATTTTACCTTGTATCTCATTCTTGTCTGGTTTGAGTTTCATTATACTACCTCAATCACAGAATTGGTGTCTTCTGTGAACAGAAGTTTTCTGGAATGGCATTTGGAGAAAAGACTTTATTCTAAGGAACAGTTTGTAAACTGGGGAAATGCAGCTTTAGGTACAAAGTGGAGTACTCCACAGAACAAAGGGAGGGTTTGACTTTTACAGAGAAGTTTCCTGCCCAAGTTCCCAAGCAGATTCATTTAAGCAAATGAAGAAATAAAACTTGCTTAGTCCTGATTGGATGATACAGCTGAGCCATGATTGGTTGATGGGCTAAGGCAGGTGAGCTCTGATTGGTCGGTTCAAGTGAGTTCTGAAAGTCCGCAAGTTAAATAGAGATGTTTGGGGAACTCAGAGTATGTGTATGACATCTAGTCAGCAAATGGTTGCGTGGCTCTCTTTTAAATTTAGGCCTAGTTAGTCACTTGGAATTCATCTTGAAGGACTGGGTCTTTCAGGTGTACATTTGTTTGCGTTTCTGACCAATTGTAAAAAATTCTCAAACCTTATCTTTCTGAATAGTGTGTATACCTCTGTTTATCTCTCCTAAAGCCCAGTTAAGTCTATATTACTATCTCAATTATTCATACCTTGCATCTATTTGTCTTTTTCTGGTATAATTAGACTTTCATTTACATCTAAACTATTTATTCCAGTCAGCAAGCCTTAAATTTATACACATACATATTAACATATGTATATGAAAGTGATATGTATTTATACCTATACAAAAGTCTATCTGTATATATCATATTTCTAGACATTTTGTTAGGAACATTTCCATAGCTGCCATGTCATTTTATCTTGGGTTTTACTCAGACTTTTGATTTTGCATTTTCTGATTTTAAATAAATTAAATATACTTATTTTATTTCTATACTTAATTATTCTAAAATTTGCTTTTTTTTTTTTTTTTTTTTTAACCATAGATGTAGTGTAAATCCAAGCCCCCAACTAATGTGATTGTTAAGATTTTTCAAGGGAGGGCTCTTCACTAATTGCTGAATACTAATTAGGCACATTTTCTCCCATATCCCTTTTGTCTGGTTTCTTTATTCACTGAGAATATTGCCCTGCGGGTTACAACAGGGATGTTTCTACCCTTACAGAGATTTTTGGATATTTGTACAAACATTTTTGATTGTCTCATTAAATTAAGGAATGTGCTTGGCACTTACTGGGTAGAATTCAGAAATATTAGATACTCACAATATACAGAACTGCACACTACAATGAAAATCTTTCTTATTGATGAAAAAGTATTTAGAATTATGTGATCCTAGTCGATAATGTCATTAGGCATATAAACCTAAAGTATTTTTTAATTTTAAAAATATCCTGATTTATTTCCAGGAATGAAGCTTTCTTTCATATTAATTATTGTTATATTTTGCTCATAATTTTTCCAAGAGTTGGGCACCATTTTAGAAAAGTATTCTCAATGAAAATGCTACCCATAGAATGAAAGTTGTCATACCATGCATTTGTATTAGCTGCAGCCATAGCTGTCACTCATGATGAGTCCACAGATAAGAGCAAGCGGCTGATTACTTTCTTATGCCTTCCAGTGCCTTCATAATTTTTGTAGTTACATACTTATTAATTTATTATAATTTACTTTTGCTTCTTGTTTATGTTTTAGTTGGGGCAATGACATTTTTTAAATTATGCAACTTATGCTATGAATTTTATTTCAAAATAATAAAGGGGACGTTATAAAATTTTGAAAAAAGGGAGTTGTTTCTGATGGGTTTATGTACTACTGGGGTAGCACTCTGAGGGGTCCCAGATTTATATGAGTAATTTAAGTTGAACTTCCTACTTGGAAAACCAAAAGCTTAAAACTATAACTCTAAGTCACTAGAAATAAGAGAATTGTTGGAATCTTGTTCCTGTTTTATTTGTCTTCCCTAAGGATTTTCCTTAAAGTCTTGCCAAGTCAGCCATGCATTTTAGATTTTATTTTAGAATATTTAATTTAGGATTTACATCTGTTAATGGGATGGCAATACTTAACTTCCTTGACCCACAGGATTTTTCTGAGTCAAAGCAGAATGCATATATAAGCACTTTATAAAATATTAATTACAAAGGAAATGCAAGTAATTGTTAGCCACAGTGTGCCCATTGCTTAATTATTTAAACAAGGAACTCTAAGAGAAAAACTCAAAATAAATAAATGCAAACATCCTAAGTTGGAAGAATCACCATTCCATGGTGTCACGGCTTGGAGCCTGTTTCCTCTTCCTCATCACCCTCCAATCCTATGAAAAGTATTGGATCTAAGCAAGGAAAACAACTCATTGCTGCATTGTTTTGAGAAAAAACAGATTGTATTATATTAGCTAAAGTCTTTAAATGGGCAACATGATCATTGAATAGGTTTAAGGAAAAACAGATTTTTTTCAGACGAGCAAAGGCTCTCCTGTCATAAGGATCAGAGCCATCCACTTGGCCCTCTTCCAGATTAGGTAATTATTGTCTGCCTCTGGCCTGGCTCCTCATTTCCTGTCTTTCCTGCTGCCCAAATTACCAATTGCTTATGTTAATCTCAGCAGAAAGATCTTGAACAGTTGCCATCTTCTGGGCATGGGGAGTGGAAGGAGGTGAAATGGGGGACAGGATAGAGTGAATCATAATCTGTTCTTTAAAGGCAGAAAGCACCTTTGGAGAGCAGAAGAACAAACCTTTTGTAGTCTAATCTGTTCAGCACGTGATATGAGATATAATGGTTTATTACAAAAGAGTCTCTAGATGTACTTTACTTTCAATGTTTAAGAGCAGGCAATGAAAAACCCTGTGCATGAGTGGGGAGGAGAGTGTTACAAAATAACATTGTCAGCCAAGGGTGAAGCTACATCAAACATAGATGCCAGCTCTGCATTTGAGAGTGTACAGTATGGAGTAACAATAACTCTTTAAAAGTTTGGTGGAAGATAGACTTTGCAGAGAGCTTGATGGATGGGAGTTAATGGTCAAGAAGTTCAACTGATACCAGAAAGTGTGCAGAAATGGGGATTCGCAACCACACGGAGAATGACACCAGCTTCATTCACAGACTGTAGAGTGTTACAGTCTTATTTTTTCTTTTCAGGAGGAAACTAAGATTCAAGTGATAAAGTAGCTTGTCCAAATTTTCAGTGAGTTAGGAACAAAACTGGGAGAGAATTCCAGGTTCCATTGTAGTCATACCATCTCCCCCAAATTTACCAAGTACACAGTTTGTGGGAACTTGGTATTCTGAGATAGAAAATCCTGCCCACCTTTTAACCGAGCAAATATCACAATATCAACTCCTTTCAACTGATGGCATTTGTGTTTCAAGCTAGACTAGGTAGGCAAAACTCCTGGCACTCTCTTTCAGGAGTATGGGTGGGCCAGGAACTGTCATGGTGGCTGGAAAGAAGTTGCAAGTTCAAGAATACCTCTAATTTATTCATTGTACCTGCTGCTGAGAAGCCTCACAGCATTAGCTCCTCTCCTGGAAAACTGCTAACTAGTCCTGTGAGCCTGACTTCACTGATTGCATATCTAATTATTAGCCAATAAACTAGACGACCCTTCTCGAAGCTTCTCAGTTTTCCATGTCAGCAGCACAGAAAGCCTGAAAAGCAGATTTAAGGAGGTTTCACTGCTTTTTATTTCAGGGTTCTTAAGAGCACAAAAGTAAATTTAAGAAGGTGCATCACCCTGGTTCAAAGTCAACACATGAAGGTCTAAAGATGAGAGAACAGGAGTCTAGATCTTGCCAAACGTACAAAATGGGGAGCGTTCTAAGCTACAATATTCAGAGCATCAGTGAATATCACATATGCAATATGGAGTAAAACAAGTCAAATACAAAAATGTACAATATGATGCCTTTATATAAAGTTTTAAAAGGTAAAACAATTCTTTGTCATTAGGCATCTGGGGAGTGGAGGGTGGCTATCCTTGCTGAGGTTACTGACTACAAGAGGCACAAGAGAATTTGTGGGGGACTTACAGGCTTCTGCATCTAGACAAGAGTGCTGGTTATGTAGGTGCATTTATGTAGTACAATTTTGTCAAGCTGTAACTGATGGTTTGCTCACTTTTCTGTATGTATGTTATACCTCACTCAAATTTGCCTTAAAAAAAAAATGAATGATGGAAGAAGGTGTTCTGGTATAAATTGCTGACTAAGAAGGACATTCTGGCAGTAATATGATTACTTCAAATCCCTATTTTCAATTTTATCTCTTTAATTTTTAATAGAGTTCGAGGAAAACAAGAGGAAAAAGAAGAAAAAATTGTAGTACATATGTAATTCACTGCTATAGGGCCTGGATTGGTTAAACAACTACATGTGGTCTAAAATGGACTACCCAAGGGGAATCTTTAAAGTTATACATTCAAGTATAACCATAATAGATCTGTTGCCAGTTCAACGTGTGTGGCAAGTCAGTACATGGAGACACTGGGTGGCAGCAGAAAAAGAGGTTTAATTGTGGAACTGTTGAATGAGAAGATGGGAGGAAACCTCAGATGCATCTCCCCAAGGAGTTTGTGTCCAGAGTTTTTAAGTGTTTTGAAAGTTATCCAAAGTATGGAGATAGTTGTTGGTCGAAGAGCGAAGGGTGAAGTCATGAGACAAGGAGATGAAGAAACTGTATTCTCATGCTGATTCTGTTCCTCTCCGGGGTCTTCAAACTGGTGGCATCAGCTGCTCCACTGAAATTCAGGATTTGAAAAACATCTTAAGCAATTCTTACACAAAAGCCTTAAGATTCTAAGATTCTAACATCAGAAATTCTACCAATGAGAACAATAGGGATGTGAATGGGCAGTGTCAACCACTGAGTGACTTTCTGTTACAAGAGAGTGGACCAAAGTGCAGCCTAATTAATGCTTAATTATAGTTACATTTCTGTCCAGAATTATTGTTAATCCTGTAAAGATGTCATCACAAGTCAATTTGAATAAATTCTGCAAATATATTTATCATACTCTATTATATGCTTGGAGCAGAGAGACCCACTGTAGGTAGTTCCTAGCCAATCAAAGATGGATCTAATTTCAGCTTAGATCCTAATCAGGAAGAGACTCTTTCCACAAAAATAAGTTAATATCATCTCCCCTTTACTGCAGTGTCAGCAAAAACAAAAGAGGAAGGACAGAGAGCTCAGATGAGAACCGAGTGCCGTAGGCCAAAGAAAATCTGGTAGACAATTGGCATTCTGGAGTACTTAATGGATAAAAAACTCTCTTTAGCAATCAAGTGATACAAACTATACTAAACTTTGAAAAAAAATTTTTTTTTGACGGAGTCTCGCTCTGTCACCCAGGCTGGAGTGCAGTGGGGCGATCTTGGCTCATTGCAATCTCTGCTTCCCACGTTCAAGCGATTCTCCTGCCTCCTCCTCCCAAGGCGGACAGGGTTTCACCATGTTGGCCAGGCTGGTCTCGAACTCCTGACCTCAGGTGACCTGCCTGCCTCAGCCTCCCAAATTGCTGGGATTACAGGTGTGAGCCACTGTGCCCGGCCTATTTTTTTTTTTAACTTTTAATTTTTGTGAATACATACTAGGATGTGTATATATTTATGGAATACATGGTACAGGCATGCAGTGTGTAATAATTACATCATAGAAAATTGGGTATCCATCCCCTCCCCTCAGGTGTTTATCCTTTGTGTTACAAATGATCCACTTATACCCTATCAGTTATTTTAAAATATACAACTAAGTAATTATTGACTACAGTCATCCTGTTGTGTTAGCAAATGTTAAGCATTATTCATTCTTTCCAACTACTTTTTTTGTATCCATGAGCCATCCCCACCTCCCCACTACCCCTCCACTACCATTTCCAGCCTCTGTTAACCATTTTTCTACTCTCTATCTCCATGAGATCAATTCTTTTGGGTTTTAGATCCCACAAAAAATTGATAACATTCAATGTTTGTCTTTCTGTGCCTGGCTTATTTCACTTAACATCTACATTGTTGCTTCATCTATGTTGTTGCAAGTGACAGGATCTCACACTTTTTATGGCTGAATAGTACTCCATTGTGTATAAAAGTTTTTGTAGTAATAATTCTGATTGGTTCATTATTTAGTCTTTCTACTTAAGACAAAAGTAATTTACACACCACAGTTATAGTGCTATAATAGTCTGTGTTTTTCTGTGTATTTATTACCAGTGAGTTTTATACCTTCAGATACTTTCTTCTTGCTCATTAACATCCTTTTCTTTCAGATTGAAGGACTTCCTTTAGCATTTCTCATAGGACAGGTCTGTGTAGATGAAATCCCTCAGCTTTCATTTGTCTGGGAAGATTTTTATTTATTCTTCACACCTGAAGGATATTTTCCCTGGATGTACTCCTTCAGCATTTTAAATATGGCATGCCATTCTCTCTTGGCCTGGAGGGTTTCCACTGAAAAGTCTGTGGCTAGATATATTGGAGCTCCATTACATGTTGTCTGTTTCTTTTCTTTTGCTGCTTTTAGGATCCTTTCTTTTTCCTCAACCTTTGGGAGATTGATTATTAAAAGTCTTGATGGAGTCTTTGGTCTAAATTTGCTTGGTATTCTAGAACCTTCTTGTACTTGAATGTTGGTATCTTTGTCTAGGTTTGGGAAGTTCTCTGTTATTATCCCTTTGAAAAAACTTTCTACCCCAATTTCTTTTTCTACCTCCTTTTTAAGCCTAATAACTTCAAGATTTGACTTTTTGAGGCTGTTTTCTAGATCTTGTAGGCATTCTTCATTCATTTTATTCTTTTTTCTTTTATCTCCTCCTGCTGTGTATTTTTAAATAGCCTGTTTCAAGCTCACTAATTATTTCTTTTGTTTGATAACTCTGCTATTAAGAGACTGATGTATTCTTCAGTGTGTCACCTATACTTTTCAACTCTAGGATTTCTGCTTAATGTTTTTTAATTATTTTAATTTCTTTGTTAAATTCATCTGATGGAATTCTGAATTCCTGCTCTGTATTATCATAAATTTATTTGAGTTTCTTCAAAACAGCTATTTTGAATTCTCTGTCGGAAAGGTCACATATCTCTGTTTCTCCAATATTGGTCCCTGGTGCCTTATGTTGTTTGTTTGGTGAAATCATGTTTTCCTAGATGATCTTGATGCTGGTAGATGTTTGTCGGTGTCTGGGCATTAAAAAGTTAGGTATTTATTGTCATCTTCTCAGTCTAGGCTTGCGTCTGTGCTTCTTGGGAAGGATTTTCAGGTTGAAAAAATGTTTATATAGAGAATAAGGGCTCCAATTTTTAAAAGCAACATCCTACATGAATCAGAATTGGGCTGTACAATACAGGGCACAGAGCAGTGCATTTTATCATTCATTGTCAAACACTAGAATAAATAAAACTGATGACTTCTCTGCTTTCATTGAGCTAGCAATTCTAGTGTAAGTGTTAGAAAGAGAGAGAACATAGATAAATAAGTAAGTAAACATGTAACACACCAAATGATAATGAGTGTTACAGTTAAAAAAGAAATCAGGTGAGGTAGGTCAGAAAGTACTGTGGTGGAGACTGCTATTTTATATACAGTGATTATAGAATCCCTCATTACTCATATAACCTTTGAAGAGACTCAAAGTACCTAAGGAAGTGAAATATGTAGATACCTGGGAGAAGAATGTTTCAGAACAAAGAAAAAGCAAGTGCAAATATCCCGAGGCAGGGATGCGTTTGCTGCTTAAGTAATAACGAAGCCAGTGTTGTCAGACGGAAGCAAGTAAGTCAGGGGATAGGAAGAAGGGAGATTGGAAGAAGCAGAAGCCAGATTACAAGGGCTCTTGTGGGCCATTATCAGGAATCAGCTGAATGTGATGAAAAGCCACAGAAGAGCTCTGAGCACATGAGAGACATAATGTAACTTTTGTTTTTAAACATTCATCTGGCTGCTAGGTTGAGGATATTCTGTAGAGGAGGAAGGACAGGAGTAGAGAGGCCCATTAGGATGTTACTGTGGTGATCCAGAGGAGAAATAGTGGGGGTTTGACCCAGATGAAAGATTACAGATGTTTGGCTCAGGGTGGCAGCAGCAGATGAAGCAAAGACAGGTTGAACTCTAGGTGCATTTTGAAGGCAGAGTTGACAGAATATTCTGATAGATAAAATATGGGGAATGAAAAAGAAGAATCAAGGAAGACTTTGTTTTTTGGGCAAATCAACTTTTGGAATTCAACAGAGGCCTAGACTCATGTGAGATATGATATGCCAAAATTTAGAATCTACCTAAAAGCATGCAGCTAAATAAGATTACCTAAAGATTTGGTGTGGGTAGAGAAGAGGTCTGTGGGCTAAACTCTGGATTGGGTCAACATTTTAGAAGAGTGAGGACAAATCATCAAGGGAGTCTAAGGAATGAGCACTGAGGTCAGAATCCCAAGAGAAATCCAGAAGCCAAGTGCAGAAAGTGTTTCAAGACGGACAGACTGGCAAGCCCTATGAGGGATTCTAACAGATCCACTAGGATGAGGACTGAGGCCAAGCCATTGGATAGGTCACTGTGAAGGTCATTGGTGGTCTCAATGAAGAGGAGTTTATTAGTAGAAATAACAGTTAGTTTATTAGTAGGAATATGTGAGTGGCTCAAGAATAAATAAAAGAACAGAAATAGGCAGAGTATAGACTGCTCTTTAGAAGAGTTTTGGTGCAAAGACAATTAGATGAGGTAATAAGTAAGTTCTCTGGCTGAGGTTGCAGTTGATGTAGTGGCCTGGAAAATGCACACTCAGATGTCTTGCTATGGGGGCCATAGTTGGTGAGCAGCCGCTGCTGCTGCCCTTCTAGATCTACCATTGCATTTGTACCAAGGCCACCCTTCCCCAGGGCTGAACCTGGACAAGGAATCCTGTAGCAGGTAACTTTGGCCTATGGTCTTTTGTAGCTGAAGCTTTCTTAGAACTCCACTGCAACTTGGAACCCTCCTTTCCTATCCTCCTTTGCTTTCCCTTTCCTTTACATGTGTCAGATCTGCATCACAATCTGAATTTTTCCCTTCACACTCCTGCTTTCTCACCTCAGTCTCTATGTCTACTTCTTAAAGGAGTTGAATTAACATAGTTGGTAAAGTGATGAGCTAAGACATAAAGTTTTAAACCCAGGCAATCTGGATTCAGACACTGTGCTCTTAACAGTGCTTCATACTGTCACTCCAGCAGAGTGATAGCAACAGACCCTGAGCAAAAAAAGAACTTGAACATTGATCAGAATAGAGATTAACTCTCATGGTTTTCAATAAAGAATATTAAGCAATTTTTCTTGTACTTTTATTTCTTCTCTCTGTGTGTTTGTGTGTGTGTTAACAATTATAGTCTAGCTTTTAGTATATGTAGATATGTGAGATTACCTAAATTAATCACATAATTTTCATTTTAAGGCATAGCTAAAATAATTCTCAATGAATCTTTTTTCGTATCTTCAAGTTTCTAAATTTAAGATCTGCCCTAAGAATTGTTACTCGTGCGTGTATAAATGGGATAGTTCCCAGTGAGAAAAAAACTCCCAAGATTTGTTCAACAAATATTTGTCAAGTTTCTACTATCTGTTAGGTTTTGTGCTGAGCACAGGGAATATATGGTTAACAGAGATAGACGTGGTCCACACTGTCATGGAGCAGAGACTGGGTCCATAGAGGGCAAAACAAAGTAAGATACATTCTCTACCACCAGCTATCTGTATAGTACAGCATCATGTGAATCAGACAGACCTAGGTTCAAGTACTGTGGGCCTGCTATTTATTAGTTGTGTGACCTTGGACAATCGACTTAAGCTCTCTAAATCTCATTATCTCCTCTGTAAAATGAGGGTACTAATTCCATCCTATGCAAACAATTGTGAGGACTAGAGGAGATAAAGCATATAAAGCCCCTAACAGGATTTTGGTAGACATGGGATGATAAAAAATGTGACTGTCATTTTTGGATCTGCTATCATAAGGAAGCAGAGTGCATTCTATGTTACATGTATATTTAAACCTTACTTTCAAAAATTCTCTAACCCTACAAATAATTATGTCAAGTTACAACGATGTCACAATGTAAACTTGTACATTCACTCCTCCCCATCCCTACCACTGTCTTCCAGCCATTACCCAGCGGCACTTACCTTCCTCTTGTGTTCCTTTTTATTGGTTGGCTTTTAACTAACTCCTTGTTCATACTTCCACCAAAATTGAGTATTTGACAAGAAAATGAATTAATGTGGTCTTTAAAAAGAACAAACAAAAACCCCCACAAATTTTTTTTTAAATTTTGGAATAAGATTTAGTAATTAATAAATGAGAAGGTTGTTGGTACAACTGAGTTGGGAGCTAAGTGGACTTAGTTTATTCATCCTCTTTTGTGTGTCAGAGCCTGAATAACAGACCATTTGCTGCAATATTTATTGTTCTTCCCTGGTAGTGACCTTGCTTTATGCAGTTTCCAAAGTGAGCAGACATCTCTGCCTCTGACACCTTTCCCCAAAACAACACCTTCACCCCCACTATAAACAAACAGAAAAAAAAGGCTGGGAGAAACACACTTCTAAGGAAAATAATAGTTCATTTGTGAAAAATATGTCTTTTTTTTTTTTTTTTTTTTCCTTGAGACGGAGTCTCACTCTGTTGCTCAAGCTGGATGGAGTGTAGTGGTGCAATCTTGGCTCCCTTCAACCTCTGCCTCCTAGGTTCAAGCAATTCTCCTGCCTCAGCCTCCCCAGTAGCTGGGATTACAGGTGTGCACCACTACACCCGGCTATTTTTTGTATTTTTAGTGGAGACGGGGTTTCACCATGTTGGCCAGGCTGGTCTCAAACTCCTGACCTCAAGCGATCCACCCACCTCAGCCTCCCAAAGTGCTGGGATTACAGATGTGAGCCACCGCGACTGGCCTTTTCCTTCTTATTTATTTGAACTTCTTGTTCTCAAGTTAGGGTTTTAACAATAAATGTCATTTTCCAGTTGAGGGGAAATATGCACAGTATCTTTTCAATTAAAGGCGCATTACATATGAAAATTCCCTCATTTTTTAACTGAAGAAAATGAGCCTGACAGTATTTGAATATCATCTACCAAGTTCTTGAGTTAACCTGTTCATACATCTGACCAATTAGGGGACCAAAATATCAACTTCAAGTTTTCTTAAAAACAGTGGACTCCAAAGGGAAAATCTCTTTTTAAATGTGCATTTTGCATCTTTTCTTTCCTTTACTCAGCCCTGGGGAATTAGAATGGGTAACTGATTGGTAAGGTGGAAAAAGAGAACTGGTGTACCTGAGTCAACACTGCTCTTGGGATTAGACCCACCTACACCTCCAGTGCCTCCTCCTGCAACCAGCCTGGAGAATTGTCTCTGACTAGTGAGCACTTTCCCTAATTCTGGGTCCCATATGATAAAGCCTGCTTGGCCAACAGCCCTAAAACGGCGTGCTCCTATCCAGCCTCTCTTAGCAAATAAGGTGATATTTTGGCCTCCATCTTATCTCCGCACCACTCCCGCCCCATTTATTCATAACCAGAGCAGGAAAGATAAATCACTTATTGCGTCCACTAAGATTACACCCCTTCAGTATATTTAAATTGCTTTAGCAATATGAGTTGCTAAATGATTAATACTAAATGATTATTAATAAGTATTGATGATTATTATAATCATTATTAAATAATTAATATTATTTATCATTAGGACATGATAATATTAATAATAAGTTTTCTAGGGACATAGCTTTTAAAGAAAGGGATGTTTTATGTTGTTATGATGTGAAGCTACATGCCGCTGAAACTTAACCTGCTTCCATTAGAAACTCAAAGCCTGTAAGCAGAATTCTCAATACGTGACAGATGGCCAGACCAGGAGAGGGTCCAAGTATCACATCTATAAATTTGTAATCACCTTGGCGTAAGTTTGCCAGCTGTTGATATATGCATGGGAGAGTGAGAAGATGCAGGTAGAAATAAAGAAAAGGTTGGAAGAGAACGACTATTCAAACATTTTTCATGACATTTGTTAAAGGTAATAGGGAAGACTTTATTCAGGAGGGACTACTGCAATGGGGATTGTGCAGTAGGAGTGAGAGGTTGGGCTCAACTTTGAAGAGAACAAGGACAAAGCTGAATTTATAGCCAAGGAGAAGGGTGAGGGTCAGTGGAACATTCCTAAGAGGAAACATCAAGGCAAGAGGAAGTCTTGCTAAACAAACTCAACAGAATTATTTTTCAAGGCAAGCCAATGTGATAAGATATCAAGGGTGAGGGATGAGGAATTTGATCAGATACTGAGGATGACCAGATAACACAGATGGGGGATTTTTGCTAAACTGATTGAGCAGAATTCTTGCTAAAACTAAACTAAGCCCAAGATTGGGGCCTAGTTAGAAAGAGGACTCAGAGGAGCCTGGCTCAAGTTTGTTCAAGGAGAAATTTATTTGATAAGATTTCCTTGAATGATCGTCTTTTTAACTGAGACCATAACTTCATCACAGTCTAAGAGATTCATTTATTCAACAATATTTTTCATTTATTCATTTAGAAAAAAATATTTACTAAGTATGTGTTATGTGCCAGGCACTATGCTGGGCATTGAAGACACAATAGTCACTGTGACAAGCCATGGCCCCAACCCTCATGAAACTGACCACCTGTGATGGGGAGACAGATAAACAAAGAGCTACAATTTTTGGCAGCTAAGAAAAAAAACATAAGCAGAGAGCTATACTAGAAAATAACAGGGAAAGCTGAGCTACTTATGATTGGGTGGTCAAAGAAGCCCACTCAGGGAAGGTAACCTTTGAATTCAGAAATGAGAAATAGGCTATTGGTCATCTTATAAGCCCTAGGAAGAACACCATAGTCATAGGGAATAAAACTAAAGGGCTCCAAGGCAAGTGGAGCTGGATTATGCTGAGAATGTCAGAAAGCCAGTGTGATAGGGTCAGGAACAAGCAAGATGGAGCAAGTGTTGCGGAAAGAACAAGGCTAGTATAAGATTATATGAGTTTTCTTGAAACATTACTCTGGTCACTGTGAAGGTGATAGACCTAGGACAATAAAGAAAGCAGGAGACTAGTTGCTGGTCTATTAGGTAATCTATGCAAGAAATGAGAGTGGCATAGGGGCAATTAGAGGAAGAGAAAGAAGACCAAACAGCCTAAAGGACAAAGGTGCTGGAGAAGGCTTACACTGCACAGTAGGTTGTCACTGGAGGAATAACTTACAGTTATTCCTGTGTCTTTCCTGAATGCTGGATTGCTACAGACAGCTACTCCATCAAACGCAGTATAGATACCATGCATGGGCCTGCATACAGCTCTCAGATGGACAAGAATATGGAGATCTTAAAACGTGTCAGTGAAGCCAGAAATGGGTGAAGCAATTTGTTCCACAGTCTCATTCTCACTCTTTCAATACATATGTCTTGTACACTCAGTATGTGCCAGGCATTGGGAACAGAACAATGAATGGGAGAGGCAAGGTCCCTGCCCTCCTAGAACTCATACCATTGAAGCAGACATGGATCATCAATTGATGAACAAACACATTTGGTAATTTCAGTGGGTAACAATTCCTATGAACTACAATTGAAGCTGGGTGAGGAGCTGACATTCAAGAAGCAAACTGAAGGAAGCAGGAGAACAAACCATGCAGAGATACAGGATGAGGAGGACGGCCCCGTCATCGTCATCATCGTGCAGCAGTGCAAAGCCCCCAAGGGGCTGGGGGCTCAGCGTTGGTGCACTCCCTCCGAAAGCTCATACAGGTTTTCTTCTCATTTCCTAGTATTCTATCTGTATCAGTCCGTTCTCACACTACTATAAAGATACCACCCAAGACTGAGCAACTTATAAACGTAGGAGGTTTAATTGACTCACAGTTCTGCATGGCTGGGGAGGCCTCAGGAAACTTACAATCATGGCGGAAGGGGAAGCAAGGATCTTCTTCTCATGGCAGCAGGAGAGAAAAGTCAGAGTGCAGGAAAAAGCTGCCACTTTTAAAACCATCAGATCTCGTGAGAATTCACTCGCTATCACAAGAGCAGCATGGGTGAAGTCACCCCCATAACCCACCTGAGTGGGGACACAGAGCCAAACCATATTACTATTTAATCTCAACAATTCTAGCTTATATAAAACAGAAAGTATCCTACAGGAGGTTGGATGACTCTTGTTTTTTATAATCCCAAATGTCTTTAATTAAATATCCAAAATTCCATGACCATCCATGTAAGTACTTAAGCTTGATACACAGATGCAAATTCTAAACTACTCCAGTTTAGACAGAAAAACATGTTATTTGAGCATGTAGAAAGTGTGGGTGTGTGTGCACATGTGAGACAGAGAAAAAGAAAGTGAGAGAGAGAGAGAAATTAAAAGAGAAGGAGAAAGAGAGGGAGGGAGAGAGAGAGGGAGGGAGAGAAGGAGAGATACACAATCTCAGACCACAGTGGCTTTGTGTCTTACAGATGAAGTCATTTGTTTATAATTGTTCAAAATAGATGTTTACCCAAGGAACTGACAGTAACTTTGAGACGCCAGTCTAACCTTGAGGTTTCTGTGTCTGCTTAGACAAGTGGCAGTGACCAGGCCTAAGTGGCGTTGATGAGTCCACATGACTCCTTTTCTTCTGATCCACTGTATTGGCCACCAGCCGACCCAAGACACCCTCTCCCTGACAATAGCCTGAATTTCTGGTACTTGAAAGAAAGCACAGTAAGTTATGAGCCAGAGTCATTTTGATAATGGAGAAGGCAATGATGCCAAGTCTGGAGACTCTGCAACTGAACCCATGACCAGGATTTTCAATCGAGAACTACCCTGCTCAGGAGAATTGGACAATACAGATTCTTTTAAAAATGCCCCTTCTGTTGCCTAGAACCAAAACGATTTCCTTCCCATTTCCTGCTATTTCTTCGGGGAATCTGTTCATAACAAAATTTCACTCTAAAAACAGTAAGTTTATCTTTCCCAGCAACAAATACTCTGGAGCTGCCTTTATGGACCGTCTCTCAGAAAGCAGGTGCATGATCCCAGGGGAGGCACCATGCCAGGTGAAGTCTTGGCCATCCCACCACCCCTTAGGCTTGGATGTGTTTTTCATTCATGTAGACCAGCTAGAGGCCAGCAGACTAAGCAACATGTGGCCCACACCACCCCCAGCATCCTGCCCACAGCTCTCTGGAGCAGACAGCACCCATCGTTATTTCTTGAGGCTCTTCCAAGAATGTTTTGCTGCAGCCTCCATCCAGCTTGGTGCTGGGACTGCAGCTTCACCGGGCTTTTTCCAGGCTGGCTCTGTCACTCCCCTTTGAGACATTCTAGACGCTTTCAAAATTAACCATGCCTTCCTCTATGGGACAGACTTTACATTGTCTTCATTTCAATGGGTTCAGAATCTCTGGTACCAATAAATAAATATCTTCCCAAAGAGTCTTATTGATCCCCCATTACCAAAGCCAGGAAGTATCTGGACATTACTGGCCCTGCTTCCCTCCTCTGCCTGAAGATAGGGAGTTGCTTATCTGAATAGTTTAGATCCCCTACACTGGAGCAGTTCACTTGATCTTTGGGGGTTAACAACAGAGAGAGGTGACTGCTACCTGTAGCAAAGTCCCTGCCACCAAGAAAGGAAGAGTGTCCTTACCATTATTTTAAATTGATTTCTTTGAAGAGATTTAGTAATAAGGATATCTAGCCAAAACTTTCTTTTTTATTTGGAACTCTGAAGGGAACGCATTTTTTAAAAACTACTTTAATAGAACCATTTCAAAACAGCAAAATTTTAGATTAAAAAAAACTTTTCAAAAGGATTGTGCAGGCATTACATATTTTTAAATCTCTTGTTGAAAAGACATAATGTATCTCCTGGGAAAGAACACAGGTAAATGTTTGACATGGTAGACATATGGCCATAATCTATACATTCTTTCATCTTTCCATGAAAAAGAAAAGGAACATTGTATTAGTCCATTTTCATGCTGCTGATAAAGACATACCCAAGACTGGGAAGCAAAAGAGGTTTAATGGACTTATAGTTCCACATGGCTATAGAGGCCTCACAATCATGGCAGAAGGTAAGAAGAACCAAGTCATCTTATAAGGATGGTGGCAGGCAAAGAGAGAGCTTGTGCAGGGGAATTCTTCTTTATAAAACCATCAAATCTTGTGAGACTTATTCATTATCATGAGAACAGCATGAGAAACCTCTGCCCCATGATTCAATTACCTCCCACTGGGTCCCTCCCATGACATGTCGGAATTGTGGGAATTACAATTCAAGATGGGATTTGAGTGGGGACACAGCCAAACCATATCAAACATTCTTGTCTTTTGATGTTGTCATGATGTCCCCCAAAAGAGATGTTGCCTAAGAGGTATGTATAACAATAGAGATGAATGCATGCAACAGGAGAAACTGCCTTCCCTCTCTCACTCTTCATAGTTCCATAGCCTTGGGGAATCCCATCTGCCATAGTCAACCATGCTGCCAACGCCGTGGGACAAGGTTCACAGAAGATGTAAATGGAAATTTCAGAGAAATAGAAAATGCTACTTCTTGGAAGATAAATTAAAATTATCTCTATCTTTACCTTATTTACTTAAATAGTCATTTTAAAAAATGATATCAAATTGCCATATTTATTTGGATCTATTTCTAGACTGTCTTATTGCTCTGTCTAGTTTTCTGTCAGTGCCTTATTATTTTCACTACTGTAGCTTTACCATATATTTTCCTACAAAATAGAGCTAATCTCTCTGTTGTGGGAGTTTTGAGATTGATGTAGAAAAAATACAAGAACCCAGAGCCCCAAGACAGTAGCCATCCCAGGCACAAGCAAGTTGAATGTGTTCAGAGATACTGTGTAAAAGTTGAATATTTTTCTTCATAAATGAAATGTATTAAGCTGTGGTCTGCTAAATTGATAAGAAATCACAAATGCAGTTAAGCTCCTGAATATAAGGATGTTGCATTATTAGGAAGTTAATTATATGTGCTATGTGACTAAATCAAAGGGAAGAACAATGTAATCATCTCTCAGATAGAAATGATTGAAATAATAATAACATTTGTATCTTAATGTCCAAATGGCCAGGAAGTAATTTTAAAAAAATTGCTATTGAGCAAACTAGGATAGATGAACATGATTAAAATATATGCATCACTTGAAATGCAAGTATAGTTGCCACATTGCCACTTGAACTAGCTTCAATGCAAGTTGATTCGGTATAAACTGAAATCAAAAGTCACAGATATTGTGAGTGGCAGAAAGACGTAGAGAGAGATCGGGAGAGCACACTTTTTTTTTCAGATTATCTATATTTCTATGTCCAGAAAAGGTACCACAGAAAAAAATGATAACTAGGATAAGAAGCTACCAAATGCTAAAATTGACTTAAAAACAATTAAATCTATTTTGGTTTCTAATTTATTAATTTCTCCATATATTTTTCCTTGGCTTTCCTTAGGTTTTTTTTTTTTTCTTTTTATGGTTTTTAAACTTCTTAAGTGAAGAATCACATGCTAAATCTCTTTAAACGGATAGAATAAAAGTCACAGGATATTGGAGCTGGCATGTCTCAGAGATGAGAGAGAGGGAGAGAATTTTTTTTTCAGATTATCTTATTTTATGTCCAGAAAGTCCAAGAAAAAAATGATACACAGGCTGATAAAAGTCTAGAAATGTACAATTATTCAATTGAGAAAAAAATTAAATCATGGGTTTGGTGTAAGAAATACTAGTAAAATTAGTATAAGAAATACTAATAAAACATCAATATTCTTTGACAACTTTAAATTATACTGAAAATGCTAAAGGTGATAAAGAGATTAAGATCATGAGCACAGGACACAAAAGCAGCAATCACTGTTTTATAAGGCTTTGCATAACTGTCATTAACCAAATTTGCTAAAATACTTACTTAAAAGCCATAAGACAATACCTGATAATAAAATGTTATTAGGAATGCACACCCACAAAAAAAGGATAAACCATGACTTAGTAGTGTTAGAGAACTGACTAAATGTCACCAGGAAAAGATGGGCAGGATTCTTAGGATTCATAAAGAATAAGTAGGAGTGCTGGGCGTGGTGGCTCATACCTGTAATCTCAGCACTTTGGGAGACAGAGGTGGGCAGATCACCTGAGGCCAGGAGTTCGAGACCAGCCTGGCTAACATGGTGAAACTCTGTTTATACGAAAAAAAAAAAAAAAAAATACAAAAACTTAGCCGGGCGTGGTGGCACACACCTGTAATCCCAGCTACTTGAGAGACTGAGGTAGGAGAATTGCTTGAACCCTGGAGGCAGAGGTTGCAGTGAGACAAGATCACACCATTGCACTCTAGCTTGGGCAACAAGAGCAAAACTCAGTGTCAAAAAAGAAAAAAAGAAAAAAAAAGAGTAGATAAGTCAGAGTGTTTCAGGAGGATAAATAAGGAACAGGCATTACAAGGGAAATGGCACAGCAAAAGTATAGGAGAATATAGAAGATGATAAACCCATTTGGAGAAATAAAAAATTCTGTTTGAACAGGAGGCTTTACACGGCAAAGGATATGTCCGTTTGGCCACACCCTTTAAATAGGACCGGGTGAGACGCTGGAAACTGTGTACAGATCTTGGTAGTAGAGTCCCTCAGTAGCAGTACGGCCTAAATTACACCCTGGAGGGTCTTCCTACTTCTAATTTTATTTCTCTTTTTGTCCCCTATGCCTAGCACAAAGCGTAGTGCTTATTGGACATTGAAGAAGTATTTTTTGAATTGAAAATAAGATTTTTGTAGCTGCAAGATTGTCCTGCAGAATGCTGAGCATGTGGAAGACCTCAATACATAGATTGAGTGGTGGCTTGATTTGCCAAAAATTTTCATGAGCTCAGTTGGCAGGATTCACTGCCAAAAATCATATACATTTTTTTTCTTCCTATTCCTTGCTTTATCCATCGTGCAGGTGTGTTCCCTCAGAGCCCCTCTGTAGTGCTGTCGCCCTCTCCACATTCCATGCTGCCTAGACCTCGCTTGTCTCCCTCACTGCCATTTCCTCCAATTCTGTGCCATAGTGAGTAGTTAAAACAGCAATGGCAAATGTAGCATTGCATTTCTTCTCAGCCATGGCTCTTTGGGCATCAGCTCATTTAACTAGATTTCTGGGGGAAAAAATTATAACATCTATATAAAATGAAGAAGTATGATTGTCTGGTGACATCTCATCTTAGGTCTTCTTGTTTTAAACAAATGCCAGAGGTTATACCTTCTCCCCATCCTTACTAAATAAATTAAGAGAAAACAAAATAAACATAGCTCAGTCTTTGGTTCAGGGGTTAAATTGAAGCTCTTATATTAATAGGAAATACTTGAGATGTGCATTAAAAATATTCAAGATTGGATGATTAATTTTTTTAAGCTGGAAATGTGTATATTCAACACATTGAAAATCATATTCAACAAGATTGAAAATCCATGATTAGAGGCAGGAGGCATGGTGTGAAGAGACACAGATAGATAGATGGACAGACAGACAGACATTGGCTACTTTGTAAAATATATTCTTGCTTTAGCCTTAAACAGAAATTTTGCTTACTTAACAATAGATGTAGACAAAAAAAAACTTTCATATTTTAAAAATTTATTTTATTATTTAGATTACTGGCAGTACCTTTGTTTTAAAGAGAATGTTCTGGCTGGGCACAGTGGCTCACACCTGTAATCCCAGCACTTTGGTCACTGAGGCAGGCAGATCATGAGATTAGGAGATCGAGACCATCCTAGCCAACACGGTGAAACCCCGTCTCTACTAAAAATACAACAAATTATCTGGATGTGGTGGCACACACCTGTAGTCCCAGCTAGTCAGGAGGCTAAGGCAGGAGAATGGCGTGAACCCAGGAGGCAGAGGTTGCGGTGAGCCGAGATTCTGCCACTGCACTCCAACCTAGGCAACAGACTGAGACTCTATCAAAAAAAAAGAAAAAGAAAAAGATAGTGTTCTATTTCACAGAACTAGGATTGACTACCAGCTTCTGCTGGCCAAGGACAGACACTGAATACTGTAACCCCAATTTACTATGTCAGTAATTTGGCAAGAAGTAATTCTTCTTAATGGAGTGAGAGAAATATACCATTTGTGTGTGTGTGTCTCTAAAGCCAAAATTTTATGCTTCTTGCAAGAGAAGCAATATCAGAAATCTCAAAATTATAATAATATAGACTGTAAGAGCTTGCAGGAACAGAAAGATCCTCATCCAATCCTCTCAGTTTACAGATGAAATAAATAAATAAATAAATAAATAAATAAATAAATAAATAAATTGATTGGTTACAGACATTATAACAAGCTAATGATAGAGCCAAGACTAGAACCCAAGTTCTAACTTTACATAATTAATTGGCCCAGGGCATTTAACAGGCCAACTAGTCTAATTCAGAAACACCTGGGTTGTCTATGAAGTCACAGGCTAATTCAGTAGACTTCAAGAATACTTAGAATCTCTCTTTTAGCAGATTTATGGACTTATAAACCAAAAGTAAAATGTATTAAGGTAAAATTTGCTTGAAGGAATTGATAATTAAATCCGAGAAATCAAAAGTCCTAATTACTGCACTGTAGCTGCCTAGTAGAGGTAGTTCTGAGGAAGAGACAAGAAATGGCTATGTGCGTCTCCCCATTTCTCAGATGAGAAAATTAAGGCATGAGAAAACCAACAAAACCATCTTGCTGCAGAAGAAATGACTCCAAAGAAAAGGCTTATTTTTCCTGGGCTGCATTCTGCAACCCAAAATTTGTGTAAATCTATAAAGCACTCAAGATTCCGCAAGGGCTCGAGCCCAATCAATAAATAATATGTAGAGTTGAGAGATTGAGGTCTCTCAGCAGCTTTACCAAGATCTATTAAAAGTAATTTCAGTTCCCTTTTGAATTGCAGTTCTTTTTCTTTTAGCTCTGCCAGAAGGTTTTTATTTTATTTGTTCTTGCATTTTGGATGGTGTCCTTTGTTGGCTGTAGGATGGATTTGATTATCTCATTTCATTTGGTCCTTTCCAGCCTATTTCTGTGATTCGAGTGGGTTGGAAATGGATTTCAAACTTGTTTCCCAAATGCGAGGGAGGAGGACATTCTCAACAACCTTGCTTCTTGTCCTCTCCAGTGGGTCACAGGCCTGCCTTTCCATCCAGGAGTCCCCATGAACCCAGGACTCCCCAGTTCCGTTCTTGCTCCAGCTACGCTTATTCAATTATTTGCTGCAGAGCCATAGGATACCTCCAAATTAGGCAGGCACTTTTCAGATTGACTTTTGAGGAGAGGAGTGCCTATTGTTTACAGTATTTCAAGTCCATTTTAAAAACCATAAAGTCAATCAGCATGTCAAACAACAACTCTTTATTGGGCAACTAGGGTGTATCTGACATACTGAAAAGTCAAAAATAAGCCCAGCAGAAATCATGGCTCAGACAGGCTGAAGATTTTCCTCACTGACTTCTATCTCTCTGTTCCTGCAGAGATGGGCAGGATTCCCTCTCAGACAAGGAGGGCGAGTTCACCGAAGTCATCCAAACATTTTGCCACAGAGGCTGAAATCAAAGCAAGGGATGTCTACAACACTAGGATATTTTTTTCACTCACAGTCTTCCAGGATATTGCAATGCCATTCCTGAAAATGACATGCTATGATTTGCACAGTTCTCTACCAAACAGCACCCAATTACAGCAATTTCCTGTGAGCTGCTTTCCAGACTTCAAGACAGCCTGCCCTTTGCAGTAGACAACACTGCATGATTCCAGTGATGAGAAGGGAGGAAAAAGACTTCCTTCAGAAGCCTTGTGAAATAGCAGCCCTTACTAAGCATGTAGCAGCCACACTGTATCTCACTGAGTTAAAGATGAGTAACACACCTGCTCCTGGCAGGCCTAACACTGCTTGCATTTCTTTCCTCACCACAGTGTGATGGCAATTGCGCTGCTCTGTTTCTTTCAGAGGGCATATCCTTTCACCATGAGAGTTCTGGAAATATTCTGGCCCATCTATGAATTGAGGTTTGTAAGACTGAGAGACTGTCTGTGGCATTCTGAACTGTGGTTCTAAATAGAGACAGAACACATCACCTGAATCAAAACCTTGGGAAAAACTGAGGTCAGAAGACCTGCATAGTCTGATTTGAAACCCCTGGTCTACTGAGGATGCTGATACATTTCCAGAAAAGACTAAAAGAATCTCCCAGTGCTTTGTCTATAACCCTCACCACATTTTAGTTAATAAAAGAAGCATAGATTTCCTCAAACTTTCAGAGCTTCTTTCAGGGCAGGTCTTAATTTATTTCTGAATAAGCAAGAGTTCAAGTCAAGTTAATAACTGCAGTGTTTATGAGGAACTTTCCTCAAGCTCAGTGGGTTTCTGAAGATTGTTTGCTCTTAGGACCCTCTAGGTCTTATTATAGAGTCAAGACTTATGATGTTAAGGACAATAGAGGATAACAAATGACTAAATGATTTTAGCAATATATGCTTGAATAATTTGGATAAAAGAGACTTACTGTGATTATTTTTGAGCAATGCTTTATGCGGAAAAATACACTTGAACCAGATCTTAAAGTGTGAGCTGGGGGCACAAAGAAGAGGAGGCAGTGGGGATTTCAGGCCCTCAGGAATGAGCATGTAAAGAAGATGAGGACTCGGCTGGAGCAGAGGCTATGCAGGGTTCCCTTCGATGGCTCAGATGCTCTCCCAGGCCTGGATGCCAACAGCGACAGAAGCCTGCCTGGAGGACAGCTAGCGCAGTCTGTAGTTAGCTTCCTGCAAAAGACACTTACGGCAATTGGATTTTCCTTCTGTCAACAATAAGAGCTTCCGGAGATGCTAAAAAAGTCAGACTAGATGAGGTGAAAAATTGTACGGCATGACAAATGAAAGAAATCACCATTTCCATATAAAGATGTATTGTATCCACTGTCTCCCCTGTGCATTAATCTTATAATTCTATGAAAAAGCAATAATAATTAACTTTGCACAGAATTATTTTTAAATATAACATTTTTATAGTTCATGAGTTGGTACTATTCTAGTTATTTAAGAATTTTTTCTCTTTAATGGTATATTATTATATCATGGAAGAAACGGATTAGCGTAAGAACTTTAGAGGGAGACAGATGTGGATATGAATCTAACTCTGCTAATTACCAGTCATGAGTCCTAGAGGAAGAAACTGACATTTTCTGGGCCTCGATTTCCTGGAAAATAACATGGAATTCAACATTTGCTTCATAGAAATGATGGAACATTAAGTAAAATGACACACTAAAATACACCTGGCACAAGGCAGTCATTCAATAAATGGGCACTATTGTTACACTTCTCTTATTCTGTAATACCTAAGAGTTTCCTCTATTTGTTGGAGTCAGGGGAGGGGTATTACATTAAAATCTTTAATTTAACTTATTTTATTTTCTATTGTCTTTCTTTTTCATGCTAATGAATCCAAGCAACTATTGAAACTGATCCCTAAACTTCACAGTTTAAATGTTTTCCAATAATCCCAAAGGGCTGTGAAGAAACCAAACTTAGACCAAATAAATATAGAATATGCAGCTTATATAAACTCAAGGCTTAATGACCTCAGTTACTTTAGCATGTTGGACAAAAAATATTGTCCAACTAGCTGCCTTAATGGAATAACTAGGTGGATTAACTAAATTTTAAATTTACCAACAAATTGAATATTACCACCTCACATCAGATTAGAAATGTGTATGTGGTCAAATCGTGAAGGCTGGTGTTTTAGTCTGTTTTCTGTTGTTATAATAGAATACCACAGATGGGTTCATTTATAAAGAAATGTATTTCTTACAGTTCTGAAGACTGGGAAGTCCAAGAGCATGGCACTAGCATCTGGGGTGGCCCTACTTGCTGCCTCATAACATGGCAGAGGGCATCACATGGCAAGACAGCAACAGCGTACCAGTGTAGGTCTCACTTCCTCTTCATATAAAGCCACCAGTCCCATCATGGGGGCCCTGTTCTGATGACTTACTCTAATCCTAATTAACTCCTAAAGGCCTCACCTCCAAATACCATCAGCACATGAATTTGGAGATTAAGTTTTCAACACGTGAAATTTGGGGGCGCATTCAACACTGTGGCAGTCATGAATAGCAGATTTCTATCGTTTGCACCTCTTTGAACTGTTTGCTTGCTAGCTAGTAGTCAAATTTGTGAAACAAAAGCAAAACTGTTTTTAGGCACAACTGAAGTAGGCACTGCCTTTGGGTATAGTTGAAGAGTCAGCATATCACACAGCCAGGAAGCTTCTAATGAGCTTTATATTCTAAGTTTGTATAGCAGATTTTAAAATTCTTCATAATTACCATATTGAGAATGTTTAATATTCTCATACCATTTCAGACTGCACATGCCATACCAACATGCTGACATGTCTCTCTCACTTCTCTGTTGAGGATCACTGATACACAGAGTGATGTGGTTGCCATGAAAACTAATGTTGCTTGAGCCTCTAGAAAGGTTGCCTCTATAATGAGAAGTATATTGATTTTGCTTTACTGTCTTTTGGCTGGCAACATCGAGTCCACTACCTTTAAAAGAATTACTGGAAAACTGGAAAGAGGAAAAAACCTCAAAATCCTATTATATGACAAATGATTGAAGGAACAAAGTCCTGGATAACAGTGCAGCATGAAGAGGGAGAATTTAATTCCTAACTATCACTATTTGACCGTTGGCCATTCCTCTACTAGAATAGAGCTAAATATAGTGATAATGACAATGACTAACTTACACTGAGCAATTACTATGTTATGGACCCTGTTTTAAGCTATTAAGTGCTATGTCACTCAATCCATACAAAATCTATGAGGACTGTGTTATTATTGCACCCATGGTATAGATGAGGAAACATAGTCATTAAAAGGTTAAATGACTTGTGCATGGTCAAACAATAAGTAAAGATTAAGTAACTTGTCCATGGCTGGCACTGAACTCCAGAGCCCACAGTCCTAATACCTGTTTTGTGTGGCCCTGGTGGGTGAGAAGGGGCAGCCACTATCCATGCAGTGGGAACAACCATTTGGTGATTTTAGCAGGTGGGTGTTGGGACACATGCGAGTGGTAATGACACTTCAGTTAGATGAAACGAGTCTCTGAGGATTTACTTACTAGTTTTTCCCTGCTTTTTCTATTAGGTTTGATGGGTCTCCCTTCCGTTAGGCTATGGTAGGGACGCCATGTGATAAGGTGCAGAAGGTGTGGACCAGATTCAATGTGTGACTCATTGGTTTCTTAACTATGTGAGCTTGGGGGAAAAAAAAGTTACTTAATACCTTATGCTTCCTCTGTAAAATGTGCTTTAAAATATTAACTTTAAAAAAATATAGTTTATTCTATAGGTATTACTGGAAGATGAATAATTATAATCTATTCTTATTGCAATTAAGTTGACTTTGCTACCCAGACCATATTGAGTTAAGGGAGAAAGACATTTATAGAAACAACTCTGGGAGACTGGAATGGTTGTACTATGAATGGTACATGAGAGATTCTCTCTAGATCATTATGCTTTAGCTGTGAAAAAGCTAAGGTCTAGGATATCATTTATACTACATACAGATGCAACTACCAGTAACAACAGTATTTCTTAGTGTTGCATTTCCTGAACCTCTTGGGGATGTGAGCAGATTCTGCATGAGAAAGAAAGGGACTCTGAAATAAAATTCACTTCAGTCAAAGCATACAAAGTTTTAGTTATAGAAGATAAATAGGTTCTGAAGATCTACTATATGGCATAGTGCCTATAGGTGACAGTAGTGTAATATGTGCTTCAATTTTACTAAGAGGGGAGATCTTACGTTAAGTGTTACACTTTTCTCACACACACAATAATAACAAAGTGGATGGGAAGAAACTTTGGAAGGTGATAGGTAATGTTCATAGCTTTGATGGTGGTGATTGATTTCATGGGTATATTCTTATTCCCAAACTCATCAACTTGTTAATACATTAAATATGTGAAGCTTTTCACATGTCAATCACATATCAGTAAAGTGGTTTTTTTAATTATTTAAGAGGAATTCTACTCAATTTACCTCTTAAGGGTGGAAAGATGATTAGCTTATGAAAGTTTCTGAGAAGTTCTGGTAAAGAAACTTACTTAGACTTGTAACTAAAAATCCCATGTTGTGATTAGGCAAGATTTATCGCAGGAAAGCCAGAAAAATTAATACCAATAAGCGTGTAAGTATAAACCACTCTCCAATATGTTATTGTAGAAAAATCATACTCATTGATTCTGAAAGGGAATTTGAAATGCAAGAGCCATTCTTACTAAAACATTATATAAATGAAGAATAAAAAGAAATATTTAAATATAACAAATACCATATACTTAAATAACAACACATGATAATAAAGAGCAAAATAGTAGGGTGGTTTTAATTTGCAAAAGGAACTGGACAGAGGTGGTTGTTATCATCATTATTGTTTGTATTTCCTTGGAGGTTTTCACACATACAATAAGGCAACAACATAAAATAACTGACATGAACACATGAGAAAGAAGAAAGTTATTTCTCTTTTTACCAATCAAAACTCAAAATACTGTGATAACAAATACCAGAAAAATTTTGGACAAGTTACTGGGTAAAAGACGAAGTAAAAACATTACAAAATTTTATTTCATATAATGGTAATATCTGGAAATGGCAATGTGAAATTCAGTTCCTTGTAAAATCCATAACATACTTAGAAATAAATTTAACAAAGAAGGCACAGTACCCATATGGAAAGAGCTATAAAATGTTATTAAAAATATAAAAATAACATCTTAATAAAAGAAAGGGCGGCCGGGCGCGGTGGCTCAGGCCTGTAATCCCAGCACTTTGGGAGGCCGAGGCGGGTGGATCACGAGGTCAGGAGATCGAGACCATCCTGGCTAACATGGTGAAACCCCGTCTCTACTAAAAATACAAAAAAATAGCCAGGCGAGGTGGCGGGCGCCTGTAGTCCCAGCTAATCAGAGGCTGAGGCGGGAGAATGGCGTGAACCCAGGAGGCGGAGCTTGCAGTGAGCCGAGATGACGCCACTGCACTCCAGCCTGGGCCACACAGCGAGACTCCGTCTCAAAAAAAAAAAAAAAAAAAAAAAAAAGAAAGGGCATACCATGTTCTTAAAGAAAAAGACAATATCAATTCTATTAAAATTAATGTATCGATTTATTCAACTCCAATTAGAATTCCTGCTTTATAAAACTAGAGAATATTATTCCTTTTTGGGGGGTGGGGGGATAGGGTTTCACTCTGTTATCCAGGATGGAGTGCAATGGCACAGTTTTGGCTCACTGCAGCCTTAACCTCCCAGCCTTAAGTCATCCTCCCATCTTAGCCTCCTGAGTAGCTGGGACTACAGGCTACAGTCATGCACCTCTACGCCTGGCTAACTCTTTGTATTTTTTGTAGAGACAGGGTTTCGCCATGTTGCCCAGGCTGGTCTGGAACTCCTGGGCTCAAATGATCCTCCTACCTCAGGCTCCCAAAGTGCTGGGATTACAGGTGTGAGCCACGATGCCTGGCCTAAATTAGAGAAAATTATTCTAAAGTCAATATGTAAGAATATATTTCCAAGAAGCACCAAGGCAACTGAAGAACAGTGAGGGAAAATGACTTGCCTCGTTAGATATCAACAACCCCCAAAAGTAAGTATAATTAGGTCAAAGTGGTATTGGTGTAGGAACACACAGATTTATAAATAGAATAAATCATTCAGAAGTGTGATATATGGTATATATGTTAAACATTCATTTTATTTAGATGGAAAAATAATGGACTTTTTAAGAAATAGGGTCAGAATAATTGACTCCTCATTTAGAAGAGAAAAATGAAACCGCATATAACACCATATTCAAGCATCAATTTCAGATAAAGATTTGACTGTGAAAAGATAAACAATATTTTTAAAATGTTTTTCTTTCAACATTGAAGTCAAAATAATAAATTTTTTGCCAGACATATTTCAGAAACTACAGGTACAACGGAACCTAACCTAATATTATAATCTAAAAGCCATAAAAGGATAATGGAAATAGTTAAATGCTATATCAGAATGAAAAGCAATCAGATGATAAACGATGCCATATACAAAGTCATTAGACAAGTTATAGATTGAGGAAGGATTTGTAACACACACAAAAATTCATTTTTATACTAAACAAAAATGGTTAAAAAATTTTAAATGTGGGCAAAAATATATAAATAGATAACCTAAGTTATGCAAATAGAAGTGTCAAATTTAGGCCAGGTGGGGTGGCTCATGCCTGTAATCCCAGCACTTTGGGAGACTGAGGCAGGTGGATTACTTGAGTTCCCAATTTCGAGACCAGCCTTAGCAACATGGTGAAACCCTGTCTCTACAAAAAATATAAAAATTAGCCGGGCATGGTGGTGTGCACCTGTAGTTCCAGCTTCTTAACAGGCTGAGGTGGGAGGATGGTTTGAGCCCAGGAGGCAGAGGCTGCATTGAGTCGAGATGGTGCCACTGCACTCCAGCCTGGGCCATAGAGCCAGACCTTGTCTCAAAAACAAAATAAAACAAAAAAGGAGGTATCAAATTTATAAGTGAAAAGACGATCAAATGTACTTCTAGTCAGGAAAATGCAAATCAAAGCAAATAATAAGATACCACTTTATGTTTACCAGAAAAACAAATTATTTTTAAGCTGTAAACACTGTAGTAGATTTTTCCACCAGAATGAAAGCTCCGCTGGGCGAGTAATATTTTTATTCAGTGCTGTATCCCTGGAGTCTAAAATATATTCTGAAAAGAATAGGTGTTTTCTCGACATTTGTGAAACGAACAATGGGTATAGGTAACAATTCCACAGCACTTATGTGCCAAGCATGAATTTTTCTGCAGGTGGTAATTCACTTGACCTTCCCTACGCCCCTATGAAGTAAGGGCTGTTATTACCATTTTGCAGATGTGGAATTTGAGGCACAAGGTGGCACATCTAATAAGTGACGGAGCTAGGAATTGAATCCAGGCAGTCTGGCACCTGATTGTCTGCACCGAAGGACAAGAATGTACTACCTCTCCCCCTGTCCACATCACTGGTTGGGGTGTGGCAAACAGCACAGCCTTTATATGGAAAGCAAGTTGGCAGGAATTCCACTCCTAAAACCAAAAAATACCAAGAAGTAAGGATATGTGCAAGGACACTTATTGCCCCATTTTTTGAAGGAGAAATAAGTGAAAGAAAAGGAAATTGCTGAATAATTTGTGGTAAATACACTTGACAGAATAGTATGCTGCTATGAAAATAAAAAATTAGAATCATGACAGTTGACTTGGATCAATGTTAATAATGATAACTTGTTTAAAAAATTTTTAATATGCAAACAGACAGAAATATAAATATATTCTCAGTTTGGTAAAAAAAAAAAAAAAAAGGACAAAAACCGTGTGTGTGTGTGTGTGTGTGTGCCTTTACATGATTAAATTACTAGAGAAACACTTCTAGCTTGTTATCATAGGTACCCAGGGGATTGGGCTAGGTACTGATGCAAGTAGAATAAGGAAAACAAAGTGAAAACCAAGTAAAAATTGGAAAAATAAATACTACTTTTAGAAGTGTATATGATCAGCCAGATGCGGTGGTTCACACCTGTAATCCTAGCACTTTGGGAGGCCTAAGCAGGTGGATCACCTGAGGTCAGGAATTCGAGACCAGTCTGGCCAACATGGTGAAACACCGTCTCTACTAAAAATATAAAAATTAGCTGGGTAGGGTGGCGGGAGCCTGTAATCTCAGCTACTAGGGAAGCTGAGGCAGGAGAATGACTTGAACCCAGGAGGTGGAGGTTATAGTGAGCCGAGATCGTGCCACTGTACTCCAGCCTGGGTGACAGAGTAAAAGTCTGTCTCAAAAAAAAAAAAAAAAAAGTGTGTATGATCACATTTATGCACTTTGTGAGATTATGTATGATAAAAATCATTTTAAAGTATCTATTCAAATTTTTTGTCCCCCTTTTCATTAAGTGGGTTTGTTTTTGAGTTGTAAGAATTGTTTGTATATTCTAGACACAACGATTTATTAAATGTATTCATTGAAAATATTGTCTCCTGGTCTGTGACTTCACTTTTAATTTTATTAATGCTGTCTTTTGAAGGGCAGATTATTTAAATTTTGATGAAATTTAAATGATCACTTTTTCTTTTTCATGTTCAAGTACTATTTATGAGTTGTCTAAGACTTTGTTCCCAAAAGTCGCAAAGATTTTCTTATGTTTTTTGTAATAGTATTACATAGTTTTCCTTTTATGTTTATATCTATTTTCATTTATAGTTAATTTTTATATATGATTTCAGAGAGGGGCTGATATTTGTTTAGTTTTTAGTCATCAGGGAAATGAATACCATATTTGTAATGGTATCTCATCACTATGAGATACCACTGCAAATCAGCTAGAATGACCAAAATTAAGAAGACTGACAATACAAGAGTTGACAAGGATATTTAACAACTGCAGCTCTTATCCACTGTCAGTGGGAGTGTAAAATGCTACAACCACTTTGGGAAACAATTTGACAATTTCTTATAAATTTACTACGTGCCCCACTTAGCATATGTCCCGGCAACTTCACTTCCCATTATTTATATGAAAGAAACAACTTCTAAATAAACCTTCATACAGCTCTATTGATAATAGCTCCACTGAAATTAACCCAAATGTTGGTCCCTAGGTGAAAGGATTAAAAAAAAAAAAAAAAAAAACCTGTGGTGCAGCCATAATACTACTCAATAACTTTTTTTAAAAAGTGAACTACAATTTCCTGCAATAACATGAATGAATCTCAACAACATTATCTGGAGTGAAGGAGCCACATATATGTGTGTACATATTTTATGTTTCATCTATGTGAAATAAGACCAGTGTAGTTACCTAGGGCAGGCCTGGGGAGGAAGTGATTGCAGAGTTCACAGGGGTACCTTTTGGGGAGATGGAAATGTTCTATTTTTTGTTTATTGTGTTTTTTTTTTTGTTTTTTTTTTTTTGAGACGGAGTCTCGCTGTGTTGCCCAGGCTGGAGGGCAGTGGCGTGATCTCAGCTCACGGCAAGCTTCGCCTCCGAGGTTCATGTACTTCTCCTGCCTCAGCCTCCCAGTAGCTGGGACTACAGGCGCCCGCCACCACGCCCAGCTACTTTTTTGTATTTTTAGTAGAGACGGGGTTTCACCGTGTTAGCCAGAATGGTCTCAATCTCCTGACCTCGGGATCACCCCGCCTCAGCCTCCCAAAGTCTTGGGATTACAGATGTGAGCCCCTGCGCCCAGCCGGAACTGTACTTTTAAACCAAGCCTCCCTTATTACAGGTAAATTATACTTCAATAACTTTAAAAATAAAAGAGTTGAATTTAAAAAATAAAATACAAAACTGAAATAAAGCTCCTAATGTCCTAATGAAGGCTCTTTGCCACCAAAACTATCTGTGGTCTGCACTGATGTATGGTTTCTCCGATTCTTGCCAAACTGCTCATCACTGTTAAGACTAAGTTTCTCTCCAGGTCAATTCAAAGCAACCAATCCAATCTTTTTAACACATTTTTATGTATGTATTATGTATGCATGTATTTATTTATTTATTTTTAGACATAGGTGGGCCACCGAAGTTCTTTGACTTGCTATTTCTTTCTTTCCACCATTATGTCTCCACCTCTCTAGTGGCGCTGAACCAGTCGGCTTATCATTTGTTTGCATCTGCCTTACAGATTTCTACCTTTCAACCTTCTTTATCCTTCACCGGGAATAGTATGGCCTGCCCTGGTAAACAATATGTCCCTTTCTCCTTCAAAACATGATCTAAACTTCTCTCCTAGGGAGCTGACATGGTTTGAATGTTAGTCCCCTCTAAATCTCATGTTGAAATGTGATTCCCAGTATTGGAGGTAGAGCCTGGTGGGAGGTGATTGTATTGGAGGGTCTTACTCTGTCCCCCAGGCTGAAGTGCAGTGAAGTGATCTCAGTTCACTGCAACCTCCGCCTCCTGGGCTCAAGCCGTTCTCATGTCTCAGCCTCCCAAGTATCAATATCAATATCCCAAGTATCTGGGACTACAGGTGCGCCACCACACCCTGCTCATTTTTGTACTTTTAATAGAGACGGGTTTCGCCATGTTGGTCAGGCTGGTCTCAAACTCCTGGCCTCTTGTGATCTGCCCATCTCATTCTCCCAAAGCGCTGGAATTACAGGCATGAACCACCATGCATGGCCTCCAATCTTTTTGAAAGGAGATTCCTCCACTCCTCCAAAATCTTAGATCCATTTACTTCCTAGTCATAAACTGCCAATGCCCATTTTTAAAAATTGCAAGTGTAAGTTTCTTGAGCTGACATTCAGTATGAATAGGGGGCCTAACTTGGGATTTCACAGACAACTATTAACCAATGCTGTACAATCCTAACATAAAAAATACAATCCATCAGGCACAGGTAATAGTTTATAAATAATTCATGAGACTGTCCCAGCCTTTGACGCTCTGAGCAGCCTCTTGTTACCAGTTAAGCCATGGCCACTCAGTGTTTACCCCTGTAGGCTGCCTGCTGCAGGTAGAGTCAGGTGAGATAATGATCCGAGAGCAGGGGTTGCTCATTTAAATTACTTAAAGAGCTTTTAAAACACACTGATTCCCAGGCCCCACCTCAGGCTCACTAAATCAGAGTGTCTAAGGGTGAGTCCTGGGCAGTGATATTTCTAAGAAGCCCTCAGATCATACAAATGAGCAGTCGGGATTGGAAATCACCATTTCAAAGAGAGAGAAAAAAGACATGTCATTTGGCAACTTCTAAAAAACCCATACCTGGCGACATGAAACTATTTTTAAAAAAGCAGAATCGAGAAGAAAAAGATAAGCATTTTTAAAAATTTTAAAAATAAATGTGTTTAACCTCAGAATTTCCTCTTAATTTGACTGTGCAACCACATTGATACCTATGAGCAGTTTATAGACCAACAGTGCACCAGTGAACACAGCCTCAAAATTGCTGGCTGAGTGTGACACAGCCAGATGACTTAGGTGGGCCACCGAAGTTCTTTGACTCACTATTTATTTCTTTCCAGTATTATGTCTCCATCTCTCTAGCAGAGCTGAACCAGTCGGCTTATCATTTGTTTGCACCTGCCTTACTTATTTCTACCTTTCAACCTTCTTAATCCTTCACTGGAAATATTATGGCCTGCCCTAGTAAACAATATGTCCCTTCCTCCTTCAAAATATGGTCTAAGCTTCTCTCCTAGGGAGCTGACATGGTTTGGATGTTTGTTTCCTCTAAATCTCATGTTGAAATGTGATTCCCAGTGCTGGGTGGAGGTAGAGCCTGGTGGGAGGTGATTGGATCATGGACGCAGATCCCTTATGAATGGTTTAGTGCCATCTTCTTGGTGATGAGTGTATTCTTGCTCAGTTAGTTCATAGGAGATCTGGTTATTTAAAAGAGACTGAATCTCCCCCTTCTCTCTCTCTTGCCACGTGATTCACTTGCTCCCCTTCGCCTTCCGCAGAGACTGCTAGCTTTCTGAGGCCCTCACCAGATGGAGATGCTGGCACCAAACTTCCTGTACAGCCTGCAAAATTGCGGGCCAAATAAACATCTTTTCTTTATAAATTACCTAGCCTCAGGTATTTCTCTATAGCAATGTAAGAAAGAACTAATACAGGAGGCTTCCTTGATAGATAGAATGCCTGCTTACACGATGCCTGTAACCTCACTCCTCAAAGCTGATTAGCACCGTCCATCCAGGAGCTTGTAAGAAAGGCAGAATCTTGGGCCCATTCCAGGCCTGCTAAGACAGAATCTGCATTGTAACAAGCTCCCTAAGTGATGAATTGCTCACTAAAGTGTTTTTCCATCACTCACTGAAACCTCACAAGTGAGAGAGGGCAAGACCACTGGCTGTCGCTGTAAACCACAGACCTGGTGTTTGGTCTGGGCTGTTTTTTGTAAGATGTTAACTGCAGAGCTAATTTGTTATAAATTTTCTCATGTTCATTCCAGGTTCAAATGACAGCAAGTTGGAACATGGCTTCTTCTTGCTTTGTTCTTTCCTCATTTTTTGAGGTACAGGGGACACTAAAAAGGACAGGAGACATCTTGCTTTCCCATATGCCCTAGAAGAGAAAGAAAGTCTTCTCATGCACAGATCAGGAGGAAGGATCAGAGTTTCACTTTTTAAAACTGAGATAAATCCAGATATCATAAAATCTATCCTTTTGAGGTGTACAATTCAGTGGTTAGTATATTCACAAAGTCATGCAACCATCACCAATATCTAATTTCAGAAAATTACTATCATCACAAAAAGAAAACCCATGCCAATTATTCACTCCATATTCCTCTTGTCTCCTGCTCTGTGGCAAACACTCCTACTTTTCTGCCTCTATGGATTTGTCTATTCTGAGTGTTTCATATAAGTGGAATCATACACTATGTGGTTTTTTGTGTGTAGTTTCTTATATGTGGCTTAATGTTTTCAAGGTTCATCCACATTGTAGCATGCATTGTCATGTCACTCATTTTTATGGCGGAATCCCATTGTATAGATATAACACATTTGGATTATCTATTATCATTTGATGGATGTGTATGTTGTTTCCGCTTTTTTGTTATAAAGAATAACAATGCTGTGAACATTTGTAACCAAAATTTTTGTAGACATTTATTTCTAATTCCTTTGAATATATACTTAGTAGTAGGATTTCAGGGTCAAATGATAACATTGTAGTTAACCTTTGGAGGAACTGCAAAGCTGTTTTCCGAAGCAGATTCCCCATTTTACATTTCCATAAACAATGTATGAGGGCCGGACACAGCGGCTCACTCCTATAATCCCAGCACTTTGGGAGGCTGAGGCAGGACGATTGCTTGAACCCAGAAATTTGAGATCAGCCTGGGCAACACAGGGAGACTCCATCTGCATAAAAACCAAAAAATGTTAGCCAGGTGTGGTGGCTGGTGCCTGTGGTCGCAGCTCCTCAGGAGGCTGAGGCAGGAGGATCGCTTGAACTCAGGAGGTTGAGGCTGCAGTGAACCATGTCCACAGCATTGCACTCCAGTCTCAGTAAAAGCACGAGATCCTGTCTCAAAACAAAGAAAGAAAATTAAACAATGTATGATGATTCTAAATTCTTCATATCTTTGATTGTTATTGTCCATCTTTTTTATTACACCATCTTAGTGAATATAAAATAGTAGCTCATTGTGGTTTGGGTTTGTATTACCCTAGTGACTAATAAATTGAGGATCTTTTCATGTGTTGCTGGCCATTTGTATGTCTTTTGGGAAGAAATCTCTACTCAAATAATTGCTCAATTTTTTATTGAGTTATTTATCTTTTTATTATTGAGTTTCAAGAGTTCTTTACATATTCTGAATACTAGTTCTTTTACATAAATATGATTTACAAACATTTTCTCTCATTCTGTGAGTTGTCTTTTCACTTTCTTTTTTTTTTCATAATCATCTGCATTTTTATTTTTTTATTTACAGGATATTTTATGTGCATAATATTGCCCAAATCCGCCTAATCCTAAAAGGTCACATGGGCCACTTCCTCACACACAAATTTCTACATCCCAACCCATATCCATATTTCCTGTATCAAAATATCTAGCAGAGAGAAGTTTGTGTATCTTTTTTTTTCCTTTTTTCCCCTCTTCTCCCCTCCCCCCCTTTTTTTTTTTAATTATACTTTAAGTTCTAGGGTACATGTGCATAACGTGCAGGTTTGTTACATATGTATACTTGTGCCATGTTGGTGTGCTGCACCCATCAACTCGTCAGCACCCATCAACTCGTCATTTACATCAGGTATAACTCCCAATGCAATCCCTGCCCCCACCCCCCGTGATAGGCCCAGGTGTGTGATGTTCCCCTTCCCGAGTCCAAGTGATCTCATTGTTCAGTTCCTACCTATGAGTGAGAACATGCGATGTTTGGTTTTCTGTTCTTGCGATAGTTTGCTAAGAATGATGGTTTCCAGCTGCATCCATGTCCCTACAAAGGACACAAACTCATCCTTTTTTATGGCTGCAAGTATTCCATGGTGTATATGTGCCACATTTTCTTAATCCAGTCTGTCACTGATGGACATTTGGGTTGATTCCAAGTCTTTGCTATTGTGAATAGTGCCGCAATAAACATACGTGTGCATGTGTCTTTAGAGCAGCATGATTTATAATCCTTTGGGTATATACCCAGTAATGGGATGGCTGGGTCATATGGTACTTCTAGTTCTAGATCCTTGAGGAATCACCATAATCACTGTTTTCCATAATGGTTGAACTAGTTTACAATCCCACCAACAGTGTAAAAGTGTTCCTATTTCTGCACATCCTCTCCAGCACCTGTTGTTTCCTGACTTTTTAATGATCGCCATTCTAACTGGTGTGAGATGGTATCTCATTGAGGTTTTGATTTGCATTTCTCTGATGGCCAGTGATGATGAGCATTTTTTCATGTGTCTGTTGGCTGTATGAATGTCTTCTTTTGAGAACTGTCTGTTCATATCCTTTGCCCACTTTTTGATGAGGTTGTTTGTTTTTTTCTTGTAAATTTGTTTGAGTTCTTTGTAGGTTCTGGATATTAGCCCTTTGTCAGATGAGTAGATTGCAAAAATTTTCTCCCATTCTGTAGGTTGCCTGTTCACTCTGATGGTAGTTTCTTTTGCTGTGCAGAAGCTCTTTAGTTTAATTAGATCCCATTTGTCAATTTTGGTTTTTGTTGCCGTTGCTTTTGGTGTTTTAGACATGAAGTCCTTGCCCATGCCTATGTCCTGAATGGTATTAACTAGGTTTTCTTCTAGGCTTTTTATGGTATTAGGTCTAACATTTAAGTCTCTAATCCATCTTGAATTAATTTTCGTATAAGGAGTAAGGAAAGGATCCAGTTTCAGCTTTCTACTTATGGCTAGCCAATTTTCTCAGCACCATTTATTAAATAGGGAATCCTTTCCCCATTTCTTGTTTTTCTGAGGTTTGTCAAAAATCAGATGGCTGTTAATGTGCAAAAATCACAAGCATTCTTATACACCAATAACAGACAAACACAGAGCCAAATCATGAATGAACTTCCATTCACAATTGCTTCAAAGAGAATGAAATACCTAGGAATCCAACTTACTAGGGATGTAAAGGACCTCTTCAAGGAGAACTACAAACCACTGCTCAGTGAAATAAAAGAGGACACAAACAAATGGAAGAACATACCATGTTCATGGATAGGAAGAATTAATATTGTGAAAATGGCCATACTGTCCAAGGTAATTTATAGATTCAATGCCATCCCCATCAAGCTACCAATGACTTTCTTCACAGAATTGGAAAAAACTGCTTTAAAGTTCATATGGAACCAAAAAAGAGCCCACATTGCCAAGACAATCCTAAGTCAAAAGAACAAAGCTGGAGGCATCACGCTACCTGACTTCAAACTATACTACAAGACTACAGTAACCAAAACAGCATGGTACTGGTACCAAAACAGAGATATAGACCAATGGAACAGAACAGAGTCCTCAGAAATAATACCACACATCTACAGTCTTTTCACTTTCTTATTACTGTCCTTTGAAATACACAGTTTTTAATTTTGACAGAGCCCAATTTATTTTGTTGTTGTTGCTTGAGTTTTTGGTGTCATATGCAAGGAAACATGGCCAAATCCAAGGTTTTAGATTAGATTTTCTTTTAAGAATTTTGTAGTTTTAGCTCTTATATTTAGGTTTTGAATCTTTTTTTTTTTTTTTTTTTTGCCTGTGGATACACAGTTGTCTCAACACCATTTGTTGGAAAGACCATTATTTGCCCCCATTTAATTGTCTTGTCCTCCTTGTCAAAAATCAATGACCATAAATGTGAGCATTTGTTTCTAAACTTTCAATTCAATTTCATACTCTCTTGATTACTGCTGTTTTGTAGTAAATTTTGAAACCAAGAAGTGTGAATCCTCCAACTTTGTTCTTCTTTTTTAAGATTGTTTCACCTTTTCTGTTTTTTTTAAAAAAAACTTTTTAATAAATTTTAGCATCAGATTATTGATTGCTGTAAGAATTCAGCTGGGATTTTGATAAGGATTTCATAAATCTATAGCTCACTTTGGGGAGTTTCACTATATTAACAATACTAAGTTTCTCAATCCATAAATATGAAATGCCTTTCCATTTACTTAGATTTTTTTTTTTTCTTTCAACAATGTTTTGTAGTTTTCAAAGTATGTTTTTACTTTTATACTGAATTTATTTCTAAGCATTTTATTCTTTTTGGTGCTTTTATACATGCTATTTGTTTTTAGTTTCATTTTCAAAATTTTTTGGCTAACACATAAAGTGCAGTTGATACTTGTATATTGACTGGGTATCCTGAAGACCTGCTGAACTTCTTTATTAATTCTTATATGATTTTGTGAATTTCCAAGGACTCTATATACAAGATTATCCTATCTGGGAAAAGAGATAGTTTTATTTCTTCCTTCCAAACTGGATGCCTTTTCTTTCTTTTACTTTTCTAATTGCTCTAACAGCCTCCAGTACAGTGTGAATAGAAGTTGCAGAAGTGGATGATATGGTTTTGATATTTGTCCCCCCCCAATCTCATGTTGAAATGTGATCCCCAATGTTGGAGGTAGGGCCTGGTGAGAGGTGTTCGGGTCATGATTTGGTGCTGTTCTCATGACAGTAGGTTCTCCGGAGAGCTGGCTACTAAAACGTGTGTGGCATCTTCTTCCTCTTGCTTCCACTTCACCGTCTGCCTTAAGTGAAAGCTTCCTGAGACCTCCCCAGAAGTTGAGAGATGCCGGCACCATGCTTCCTGTACAGCCTGCAGAACTGTGAGCCAGTTAGACCTCTTTTCTTTAAAAAAGATTGCCTAGTCTCAGATATTTCTTCATAGCAACAAGAATGACCTCAAGCAGTGGACATCTTTGTCTTCTTCCTTATCTTAGAGGAAACACTTTTAGTCTTTCACAGTTGAGTATGATATTAGCAGTGGGTTTTAATAGATACTCTCTATTCAGTTGATAAAGTTCTGTTCTGTCCCTAGTTTGTTGAATGGTTTTGTCGTAAAAGCTTGTTACATTTTGTCAAGTGCCTATTCTGTGTCTATTGAAGAATCAATTGCTTTTGTTCTTTATTCTATTAATATGGTGTATTACATTGATTTTCATGTGTTACATTCCTGATATAAATCTCACAAGGCTATGATGTATAATCCTTTTGATACGTTGCTGAATTATGTTTGCTAGTATTTTGTTAACAATTTTTGCATCTGTATTTATAAGGAATATATTTTTCAGTGTATCATCTTCTTGTGATATCTTTGTTTGGTTTGGTATCATCATAATACTGCTCTCATAGAATGGGTTGAGAAATGTTTCCTCTTCTATTTTGAAATATGAAACTATGAAAAGTTTGTGAAACATCTGTATTAATCTTTGCTTAAATAATTGCATAGTTTACCTGTGTAGCCATCTGGGCCTGGTGTGTGTGTGTGTATGCGTGTGTAAATTTTTCAAACTCTTTTTTGGTATTTACATGTATTTCAATTTCTGTTTCTTCTTGAGTCAGATTCATTAGTTTGTATCTTCCTAGAGTTTGTCGATTTCATCTAAGTTATTCAGTTTGTTGGAATATGATTGTTCATTGCACTTTTTATAATCTTTTCTATTACTGGAAAGTTGATGGTGCTGTCCCCTCTTTCATTCCTGATTTTAGTAATTTGAGCCCTCTCTCTTTTCCATGGTTAGTCTATCTAAAAGTTTATCAAATTCGATTTTTTCAAATAACCAACCTTTTTTCTTATCAATTTTCTATTCTTAATTTTATTTATTTCCATTCTAATCTTCATTATTTCCTTTTGACTTGCTCTGGGTTTAGTTTGCTCTTCTTTTTCTAATTCTTCAAGGTAAACATTAGGTTGTTGACTTGAGATTTCTTTCTCCTTTTTTTTTTTTTTGTGACAGGGTCTTCTTTTATTTATATAAGCATTTACAGTCATTAAAAAAAAGTTCCTCAAATCACTGCTTTAGCTACACTTCATAAGGTTTAATATGTTTTGTTTTCTTTTTTATTCATATCTAAATATTTTCTAATTTCTTTCTGATTTCCTCTGTGACTCATTAGTCATTAGTTGACTGTTGCTTAATCTGTATGTTTATGGGTTTCACAATTTTTTCTGTTATTAATATTTAATTTTTTCCCATTTTGGCTGGAGAACATACTTTGTATCTTTTCAATCCATTAAAATTTATTGAAAATTGTATTAGGTTTAACACATGATCTATCCTGGAGAATATTTCATATACACAATGGGGAAAGTGAATTCTTCTATTGTTGTGTGGTTGTTTTCTAGATAACTGTTATATCTCATTGGTATATAGTGCCATTCAAGTCTTCTACATTCTTGTCAGTGTTCTGCTTGGTGGTTGTATCCATTTTGAAAGTAGGGTATTGTAATCTCTAATGGTTATGGTGAAATTATCTATTTCCCCCTTCACTTCTAGTTGTTGCTGCATGTATTTGTTGAGAGGTGTACATACTTTTTTGTGGTTTTTTGTTTGTTATTATCATGTCTTCTAGCTGAATATACCCATTTATCATTACAAAATATTCTTGTTTTTAGTAACAATTTTTTCTTACATTTTATTTTGTCTGATAGTCATATAGCCATTCCTAATACATTTTTGTTGTAGTTTATGTGGTATATATGTTTCCATCCTTTTACTTTCAATCTATTTGTCTTTAAATCTAAAATGTATCTCTTGTAGATTTTATATAATTAAATCATATTTTTGCATTCATTCTGCCAATTGCTGCCTTTTGATTGGAGTGTCTAATCAATCTTCATTTAACGTAATTGCTGATAAAGTAGAATTTACATGTGTCTTTTTGCTATTTGTTTTCTATATGTCATTTTTGTTTCTCTATTCCTCCAATATTGCCTTCTTTTGTGTTAAATAAATATTCTAGTGTACCATTTTAATTTCTTCCTTGTTTCATTCACTCTATTTTTTAGCGTATTTTTTTAGTGGTTTCCCTGGGAATCAGAACCAAAATCTAATACCAATTTAATTTCAATAGTATACAAAAATTGGTTTCTATATAGCTCTATTCTCTTCTATCCTTCTTTGTGCTATTATTGTCATGTGAATTACATTTCGTATATTATAAGCCTATCAACACAGTTTTATAATTGTTGCTTTCTATAGCTGTCTTTTCAATCAGGTAGAAGTTATTTTTACTAGTTCTCTTTATTTCTTCATGTGGATTTGAGTTGCTGTCTAGTGCCTTTTATTTCAGCCTAAAGAATTCCCTTTAGTTTCTTTATACAGGATAAATCTGCTAGTGAAGAATTCTCACAATTTTTGTTTCTATGGATAGGTCTTCATTTCTTCATTTTTGAAAGATAGTTTTTTTTTTTAGATATAGAATTTTTGGTTGCAGTCTTTTTCCTTCAGTTCTTCAAATACGTCATACCACTTGATTCTGGTATCCATCATTTTTAAGGAGAAATCACTTATTAGCCTTATAGAAGATTGCTTACATATTGAGTCTCTTTTTCCTTGCTGCTTTTAAAATTCTCTGTCTTTGACTTTTAACAGTTTGATGATATATCTAAGTGTGTATCTCTTTGAGTTTTTCTTCTTGGAGTTGGTTGAGCTTCTTGGGGGTATAGATTAATGTTTTTCATCAAATTTGAGGAGATTTTGCCTAATCTTCTCTCAAAGATTTTTTTTTTACCCATTTTCTCTCTCTTCTCTCTTAGGATTTTCATTATTCTTTAGTTGGTATGCTTGGTGATGTCTCACAAATCTCTAAGGCTCTGTTCCTTTTTTTAATCTTCTTTGATTTTCATTCTTCAGACTGGATAAGCTCAATTTGATGAGACATTATTCTTGTACTTTCCTTTAGTTTTTAGACATCATTTTCTTCAATTCTTTAGACATATTTATGATAGCTGATTTAAGCTCTTTTCTTAAAAAGTTCAATGTGTTTGCTACATCAGAAACAGTTTCTATTGGCAGCTTTTCCTGTGTATGGTCCATATTTTTCTAATTCCTTTATGTTTCAATTTTTTCTTGAACTGAACATTGTAAAAATTATTATGTGGTAACCCAGTAAATTAGATTCCTCTCCCTTCCCAAGGTTTGTTTCGCTGTTCATTGCTGATGTTGCCACTCTTTAGTAACTTTTCTGAATTTATCACAGAAAGTATGTATTGATTGTTGTGCATGGCCACTGAATCACTGATTGTTTTGCTTTGTGGCTAACTAATGACTAGACAGAGATTTCCTTAAATTCCTTGAAGCAATCAGTCTATTGGCCTCTTCAGAGTGCTGTGTGTGTGTGTGTGTGTGTGTGTGTGTTATAGCACTCTGTCAATGATCTGGCAGCAGATCATATTTCTGCAATAGCCTTTACTCTCATTTGTATAGAAACTCAAGATAAGCAAGAGGCATTAAGGGTTTCTTAGATATTTCCTGGACATGCACATGGACTTCTACTTTCACAGCAGCCTTTTAGGGCTTTCTGTACTAGGTTGAATAATGCTTCCCCCACCGAAAATTTGTCCACCTGGAATCTCAGAATGTGACCTTATTTGGGAATATATTTTTTCAGATGTAATTAGTTAAGATGATATCACAACCGCGTAGGGAGGACCCTACACTGAATGACTGGTTTCATTATAAGGAAACTATGTGATGACAAAGGGGTACACAGAGAGGAAGTCCACGTGATAACAAAGGTAGAGAGTGGAGTGATACAGCCACAAATCAGGAAACACCAGAAGAATTATGGTAATCACCAGAAGCAAGGAGCAAGCATGAAATAGATCATCCCTCATTGCCTCCAGAGGTAACAAACCCTGTCAACACCTTGACTTCAGATGTCTGGACTCTGGAATTGTGAGACAATACATATCTATTATTTTAAATAACCTAGTTTGTGATCATTTATTACAGCAGTCCTAGGAAACTAACATACCCCCTGCGAAAATCTCATTCCCCAGCTTTTCTTTTAACCTTTTTCGGTCAGCAACTATTTTTTTTTTTCTTTTTTTGGTACCAACTATTATCTCTGACTTAGGCAGCTGTCATGTTAAACAATTGTCTCTGATATTTTTGACAAATGCCTCAGGGAAATGTTTAGTCAAATAATGACAAGTCATGAGAGGTAGTGTTTCCAGCAAACTTCCAGACAGGTTGAATAATAACATACTCTATGGGGTTAGGACTTTTTGGGAAAACTAAACCTGTTCTGCCCATCTAGTGACTGCTAGGCTGCTGATTTCATGGTTACTGTGATTATCACAGAACTGACCACCACAGAACTAAGGGGAAGGGAATGCAAATGAGGTAGGTTGAAGCACCACAGAGCTTATTTTTCTTAACAAGATTCACCTGTTTTCCTTGAATAGATGCTCCTCAGATTGATGCAATCTTTAGGTTAATTTTCAAATTTTGAAAAAGTTGATTTTGAGAATTTTTGCCATTGCTCTTGTGGAGTAGATTTTAAGAGAGCTTTATTTCAGTACTCCAGAAGTGCTGTCTCCAGTGATTGATTTTTTTTTTTATATAAGACATGGTCATTTCTGTTTTCTTTTTTTTTTTTTTTTTTGAGACGGAGTCTGGCTCTGTCGCCCGGGCTGGAGTGCAGTGGCCGGATCTCAGCTCACTGCAAGCTCCGCCTCCCAGGTTTATGCCATTCTCCTGCTTCAACCTCCGAGTAGCTGGGACTACAGGCGCCCACCACCTCGCCCGGCTAGTATTTTGTATTTTTTTAGTAGAGACGGGGTTTCACCGTGTTAACCAGGATGGTCTCAATCTCCTGACCTCGTGATCCGCCCGTCTCGGCCTCCCAAAGTGCTGGGATTACAGGCTTGAGCCACCGCGCCCGGCCTGACATGGTCATTTCTGATAACACATAAACAAAGTCAACTACCTCAACCATAATTCTCTAAGTGCTTTAAACGTGTGAAAGTCTTTTAGTTTTTGTTTTTATTCCCCATTTAACGGGGAGTAATACTGTAAATGCATTACTTCACTTTCCTCTCAGACATAGATAAATGTATGAATAATTAAATGAGTGGAAACAACATGACCCAGGGGAAAGGAAAATAAGTGTTAGGAGACAAGAATAGGTGGATTTTTGAGATCTCATTTTAAAACTGGCCATAGATGAAACAGGATAATTATTAATGTGCTATGAAAGGGTCAAATAGCTTCTTAGCCCTATTTTGTTTTACCATTAGAGACTTAATACCATAAAAACCCTAGAAGAAAACCTAGGTAGTACCATTCAGGACATAGGCATGGGCAAGGACTTCATGTCTAAAACACCAAAAGCAACGGCAACAAAAACCAAAATTGACAAATGAGATCTAATTAAACTAAAGAGCTTCTGCACAGCAAAAGAAACTACCATCAGAGTGAACAGGCAACCTACAGAATGGGAGAAAATTTTTGCAATCTACTCATCTGACAAAGGGCTAATATCCAGAACCTACAAAGAACTCAAACAAATTTACAAGAAAAAACAAACAACCCTCATCAAAAGTGGGCAAAGGATATGAACAGACAAAGTTCCTGCTAGAAGACATTCATACAGCCAACAGACACATGAAAAAATGCTCATCACTACTGGCCATCAGGAGAAATGCAAATCAAACCTCAATGAGATACCATCTCACACCAGTTAGAATGGCGATCATTAAAAAGTCAGGAAACAACAGGTGCTGGAGAGGATGTGCAGAGAAATAGGAACACTTTACACTGTTATGGATTGTAAACTAGTTCGACCATTATGGAAATAACAGTATGGTGATTCCCAAGGATCTAGAACTAGATGTACTATATGACCCAGCCATCCTATTACTGGGTATATATACCCAAAGGATTATAAATCATGCCGCTCTAAAGACACATGCACACGCATGTTTATTGCGCACTATTCACAATAGTTAATTTGAATCAACCCAAATGTCCATCAGTGACAGACTACTAAGAAATGGGCAATACATACACCATGGAATACTCTGCAGCCATAAAAAGGATGAGTTTGTGTCCTTTGTAGGACATGGATGCAGCTGAAACCATCATTCTTAGCAAACTATCACAAGAACAGAAAACCAAACACCGCGATGTTCTCACCTCTCATAGGTAGGAACTGAACAATGAGATCACTTGACTCGAAGGGGAACATCATCACACCGGGCCTATCATGGGGAAGGGGGAGGGGGGAGGATTGCATTGGGAGTTATACCCGATAAAATGACGAGTTGATGGGTGCTGATGAGTTGATGGGTGCAGCACACCAACATGGTACAAGTATATGATGTAACAAACCTGCACGCTATGCACATGTACCCTAGAACTTAAAGTATAATAATAATAATAAATTCATTTTTAAAAAAGTCTCCATTTACAGCCTAATGTGTCATATGACCAATTCAAATGGTCATTTCTTTAAGAAGTAGATGTTCCATGCTTTAGGGAAACTTGCCTAGGTAAAGGCTGATCATGGTGGGAAATTAAACAACAGGCAGTAATGGGTGTGGTTGATGGCTGCCTATATTATTAGACACTAGAAAATGTTGTGTTGCCTGATTTTGTTGTTTTCTTTACTGAAGAATGAGAATAATTTTTCCTTTAATATCTCTCCTCTGAAAGGTAAATGAGATAATCCTACAGCCCTCACAAGACAATTTGACCTATAGGATATGTCACTTTGTTTCTAATTAATATTTCTAAATAAAATTTATTGCAGTATAAATTACATCCAATTATGCAGTTTAATGAGTTTTTGGCAAATATTCAGACCTGTGTAACCACCCCACCTTCTGCTTTCGGAACTTTCTATCACCTCAAAAATGTTCACTTGTGGCCCTTTACATTCAAACCACCCACCCCAAATTCGAACTCCAGGCAATTGTTGATCTTTCTGTCAACATAGATTCATTTTACCTTTCTTAGAATTTCAAACAAATGGAATCATGAAGTATATACTCTTTTTAATTCATCCTGTTTTTCTCAGTATATTGTTTTTGAGATTCCTCCATGTTTTTGTGTGCATCAATAATAGTTCATTCATTTTTCAATGCAGAGTAGTACTACCGTGTATGACTATACCCCAGTTTATTTACCATTCATAAGTTAATAAGTACTTTATTTTTTAGCAGTTTGGGGCTGTTGTGAATAAATCTGCTATGAGTGTTCATATATGAGTCTTCATGTGTACATTTATTTTCATTTGTCTTATATAAATGCTGAGGAATATAATTACTAGGTCAAAAGTTAACTATATATTTAACCATATAAGAAAATGCCAAACTTTTTCCAGAGTATTTACACCATTTTACACTCTCACCAGCAATATATGAGACATCGAAATAGGTTCCAAATCCATGTCAACACTTGAGACTGTAAGTCTTTTTAATTTTAGTCATTTTAATGAATTTATAGAGATATTTCAATGTGATTTGAATTTGCCTTTTCTGAATAACAAAAAATATAAAACATCTCTTTAGGTAAAGAGTGATTGCTCATTTGTGTTGTTTGTTTGTTTTGAGACCAAGGTCTCGCTCTGTCCCCCAGGATGGAGTGCAGTGGTGCAATCTTGGCTCACTGCTGCCTCGACCTCCCTGTACTCATGTGATTCTCCCAGCTCAGCCTCACAAGTAGCTGGGACTACAGATGCGTGCCACTACAACTGGCTACTTTTTGTGTTTTTTGTAGAGATGGGGTCTCCCTACGTTGCTCATGCTGGTCTCAAACTCCTGGGATCAAGTGATCCTCCTGCCTCGGTCTCCCAAAGTGCTGGGATTCCAGGTGTAAGCCATTGCACCCAGCCAATGTTGCCCATTTGGATGATATCTTTGTTGAAATATGCACTCACATCTTTTACTGAGTATATATTGAGTTATCTTATTGATACACTGAAAGAGTTATTTATATATTTTGGATATGAGATATTTATTTTTTCACTATAAGATATTATTTTCATGAGATATTATTCATTATGAGATATTTCACTATATTCATTATAGAATGATGAATATTCACAAATTGACATTTGCCTCCCAGTTTGACATTTGCCTTTTCATTTTTCTGTTTTCCAAAGAACAAGTTTTTAATTTTTTTGAAGTGCAATTTTTCAATTTTGTCCTGTTTTCTTCTAGAAATGTTATAATTTTAGCTCTCATGTTTAAGTCTACAATCTGTTTTGACTTAAATTTTGTATATATTTACAATAAGGGTTAAAGGTCCTTCCCACACTCACTCCCAATATGAGTATCCGGTTGTTCCCACAGAATTTGTTGAAAAGACTATCTTTCCCCCATCAGATTACTTTGGTACCTCTGTCAAAAATCTCTTGCCTAGATTTACTTTTATTTAAAGAGTCTGTAATTTTTGTGTGGCAAGTACTTTGGTTTTTTCAATATCGGTGTTTAAGATCTATCAGGACATGACAGAGGAGTCTTTATTCTATGACTAGGTTAAGCCCTGCTCTCAAGGCCAACAATTTTGGAGTTTCTAACAAATGTTCCAGGTATTCAATAATGTCTCTCTTCACTCTGGCTGTTTGGAAATGGAATATCGTCCTATCCTCTATGAACTCTGTGAATTATTTAACTTATAGCTGTTTAGTAGTTTTTTTATCATGGCCTCATAGAGTTTTATTGGATGCAAGCTCAGCTTTTTCAGGCAAAGACTCAAGGGGATTCCTGGGCAAATGTTTGGAGCTATTTTTCTTGAAAATTCTCTCTTCTCTGCAACCCAGCCCTTCCAACTTGAGCTGCCTCGGTCTCCCTGAATTTGGTTTTATGTTTCCTCACTCACTGAGAGTGCCGTGCCCTTCTTGTTCCCCCACTGTGCATGCTAGTTCAGAAAAGGTTCCCATGTGGAAACCTCAGGTAATTGTGGGACTTGCCTTGTTAGTTTTCCTTATCTTATGAGTCATAGTCCTGCAGTTCCTATTGCTCAAGATCTCAACATGATGTGTCATGTGCTTTGTCCAATATTCTAGTTGTTTACAGCAAAAGAGCAAGTCTAAATATCAGTTATCCCATAGTGGCTATAAGTGGAAGATTTGGGAAACATTGCTTTGTGAATTGTTTCATGTCTCTGCACTGTCAGATACACAAATTACTGACAGCCTTGTTGGAAGGATTGAAAGGTAAGCATGCTTTATAAATCAGAAATAGTAAATTGCTCTGCAGAGATCTGAACTTCCATCTCCATCAGAACTATTTGCTTACGCTCTAAGAGTGATAAAAACCTAAAGATTTTCCTTTCCTCTCCCCAGAGAGCATCTGTTTACATTTCAGAGCAGAAAGGTCTCTTTCATTCTCCCCTCCCTTCAGGGCAGGTAAGACATATGTGCCAGCCATCTTATAGAAGCTTCAAGTATCGTAATATTAGTCTTCTCTCCTATGAAGTAACACCTGCACAAGTAGGTAAATTTGGCCCCCACTATATTACCCCCACAACAAGAATTGGGGTGTGGGGAACGAGTGCTGCTAAGATGCTCTGAGTGAATGATCTGTTTCTGACCCAGAGACCTGTATTGTCAGAAAAAATAGATAAGTAAATATAGGGAGATTTTTTTAGACTCTTTTAAAGTCTATCCTGATTGTAAATTTAATCCATGTTCATATTTAAAACCTTTAAAATAAAAATCAAAAAGTATGAAAAGAAAACACTGTAAACAGTTTGACATGTTTCTGGGGATGGAAAACATAAAGAGAAGATGAGGAAATAAAGGGAAAATGTTTAAATTGTGTTAACAGCCTTTTTAAAACTTAGCATTATATTGTGAGCTGTTTTCTCTGTTGCTGAATACTCTTTGAAAACATGGCATTTAATAATTGAATAATCTTCTATTCACTAAATCTCGTTTGGTTTATTTAAATATTCACCTATCACTTGACATTTAAGTCATTTCAAGCTTTGTTTATTATAAAGAATGTGACTTGCATGTAAGTTTTTAGCTACATCTCTGATTAAATCATATTCTTGAGATACAAACACATAGGTGAAAATTTTAGGTCAAATGAAACGAACTTCTTAAAGAGTTAGAAACGTCATTGGTATCACCAAATTCTTTGGAAGGTTCCAAGATGGACTTCTGTTTTATTTTGAGGAGAAGCTTCTGCCTGTTTTTTGATAGCTAACAGACAAAACTTGCATGTCAAGAACATATAGAGAAGGATGAACCAACTTATTCTGGCTATCAACAGTTTGCAGGAACCTCTGAGCACATACCTCCCTCCCCATTCAAATAGTTTGCACATTTCGCACTCTTGGAGAAAAAGAAATTTTCTTTGTTTGCTTGGTTTCCTTATTTTGTTGTTGTTATTTTGTTTTCAACTACAATATTTAATCAAAATTATACATTTAAGGTCAAGATCCATATGCCTTAATAACAATGATACAAAATTAAAGTCTCACCAGAAATGCTATTTGAAAACAAGTGGATTTTTCTTCAAGATTTACAATTTGGATGTTCTCTTGCATAAGATAATAAGTTCAGATTTTGTAGACAGATCCTCGGTCAATTGACTAGGCTATCCCTGGTCTTTCTGCACAGTGGACATGCTTTGGTCAATGGTTCTTACTATTCTCACTAATGTTAGGCCCAACATTATGGCAGGAGTAGTACATCAGTAAGAGGAAGCATAGGGACAGCTTCGAGGTGAGTTACCAGAGATGTTAGTTAATTTACTCTCATCTCTGACAAAAATCCAGAAAAATATTTACATATCCCTTCCTAAGCCCAAACTCTCATCTGACATAGATAAATGTTAGTCATATGGAAGGGGAATTACCGGGAGAACAAAAGCTCTGTCTTTGGCTTCTCACACCTGTTGGCACTTTCTGTGTGACAAGAACCATGCTAGCATGTGGGAAACAGTGATTAACTGTAACCATGTGAGCCGATCAGCCAGGTCAGTCTGCTCCAGAAGACAGAATGTGGAATCACCTGTTCCTGAAATGGCCCCGGGAACATCAGTTGCATCAGTAAACAGACAATTACATTGGCAAATATTGATATGAAAAAACCTGCATGCTAGTTCAGAGTGGTATATGGATATCTTTTCTATTTTAAAAAATAAAAGGGAAAGTTGGAGAATGGGAGGTAGAGAACCGTCTAATCACTGGGGCCCTTTGATCTTTGGAATGTTGGTTCTAAAACTCTGCTTGAGCCTCTTTGCTGTGTTTCCCCTTTTTTATTTTGATGGCTTCTGTTTGTCAGCCTCTCTGATTTTTCTGTCTTTATTTCAGATAATTGATGACCCTGTGCAGCTGTTAAAAAATGTGGGAGTCCCTTTGGACTAGTCTGGATTCCTGATGCTGAGGAAATTGACCACATGGACAGCTTCTGGAATTTAACCAGATCCACAAGGGTGAAGAGAGGGCAAGAGATCATCTTGGAGAAATTTTAAACGATTCTATTGTCTTTTGTTCTGCTTCATGAGAAAGACTAGATTGCGAAATTCATCCCATTTCTAATTCCCACCCTGGGAATAAAAGAGAGAATATTCATTTCCTTTTAATATCAGCTTAAGCAAAGAAAATGCAGTTACACCAAGGAGAGATGATGGGAGAGTCACAGATGATTCATAATTGACTCCAAATTTCATTCCTGAACATGTCTAGTGTCAGTAATAGTTAAGACAGAAAAACAAATAAAATGTAAGAAGCTCCAATCGAGTAGAGCCTCCTTGATTCTTGCCATCTGCAGTGCACTGCATGTGACACTGGCCATTTAAATCATTATAGTCCTCACATGCCATTTTTCAAACAGAAGACCTAGCTTCTTATCATTGTTTTAAGTCAGTTATGACACAAGCTTTCCCCATATACAATTAGCAGCTTGAAAGGTGGTACCACATCTTATCTATCTTTATATTTCTAGTGTGTAGTATGAGTGCCTTGAACATGGTAGGTGCTCAGTAAATGTTGTTAAACTGAATAAACATAATGAAAATGTGGGTATGGGGATCCCAATGGAACTAATACTTACTGAGCCCCTGATACTTTTTCCAAACTATCTCATTTATTAGTTACAACAACTCTATGCAATAAGTCCTATCACCTCCATTTTGCAGGTGAGTAAACAGGACCAGAGAGATAAGTACAATCAGCCCGGCTAGTTAGTAGCAAGGCTGGTACTGAAAGTGGATAGGTTCAACTGACGAAATCAATTGACCTCCCCAACTGCAAGACAATCTGAACAGAAACAGGAGGTTATCTTGTCCCCAGTATCCTTACTCTTCCATAACCTCCTTCAACCAGGCTTTAACCTTCTTCCCTTCTGAGTATTTACTGGGATGTTACTACCGGAACATTAAGGTGTTTACATAATGTATCATCTAAAGTGGAAGGCATTCAGAGAGAGAATATGAATAAAATGAGAACTAAAATATACAGGGATTTAGGCAAAGTTGTATTAATACTAATTGGGAATATTGGAGACTAACTAAGAAAATTGGACACTACTAAGAAAATATGTAAAATTTGGTTGGACTGTATAAAAATAGTACTAATTACAGTTATTTACATAAATTGCTCAACATTCAGTCTAATTACTGTGAATTGCAATAATTCTTAGGTAAATGTTTAAATGTGGCTTTGATCAACCTGTGTAGATGGTGCATCTCAGAGCAAACGGCCCAAGACTGCTCAGTCTGTGGGTGTGTTGCCCATGGAGCTTGGATGAGAAGGCACAGAAGCAGGAAGCTTGCTCAGAAGGTAGAAATTAATTCATGTCATCAAAAGAGAAACCATAAGGACTAGACTCTTCCTCAATCCCTGCTTCCCTTTTCCTTTCCCACTCTAAGTTTTAATATTTTTGTTCAAAAAGAAAAACCGAAAACACAAATCCTCCAGCAATATTGTCAACAGAATTATCCTTTAATATGAAGGAACAGTCTTCTCTCTGTTTCTGCAGATTGGACTAGTAGCTCCTCCTTAAAAATCCAACCAATTTCATAAGACTTTAGAGGTATGTTTCCAACTGTCTGGTAGCCTTTTTCAAAATGACTTCATAGTAGGCATAAAGCCTCAAATAAAAGAAGAAAACACTCAAAGGAAAATCTTATTTCATAAATTAATGTACCATCTCAGAGTCTTAGAGGCAAGAAATGTGTATTGAATTACTTTTTCTTGGATAAAGAGGCTTGGAATGCCCACTACGTGCCCCATCATAAAGACACTGTATTTGTAAGCTTCCATAGTGTGCTGTCTCACTAATAGATGTACCTAAAAGGTATATATTGGTAAGGCAGCAAACCATGAAAGTTTACTATAGCCTAATGAGTAAAGTTATCATGCTAGGCTAGAAGTATAGAAATAGCTGGTAACATAATTTGAAATAAAATTGGAGTTAGTCATTCAAGAAATAGAAAACTATAACTTAGTTTAGCAAAGATTTAAAAAGCAGTGCTAATTCACTGTCTCCCTGCTTTCTCATGCATTTCCCTCCTTTCTCCTTCCATAAGAAATGACTAATCTTTAATATGAGGTCAACAACATAGTAAGTCCTTGGGTGGAGAGGACATGGTAAAATAACAAGCAAGCAAAGCCACACATGGACAAATGCCAGGTAACATAACAGCCACTTTCTAGATGTGAGTTGAGGGGTATGGAGTCCAGTCAATTTAAAAGAAACAACACTGATATAATCATTGAGAGTAATCAGGCCACATGCAGTCAAAGTAACTTGAAGGAAGTAGTAGATGTGGGTTGGTGCAAAAGAATGACAAGGCTGTGCAGTTGGAGGAAGGAGCAGCCATTAATAGGCATATGTTGTTTGAAAGATACTGCTGGGGATGTTCATTCACAGTTGTGAAGGTAACAAACATTCTTCATATCCAGTAATATGTTTTAGTAAACAGAATGTACATTCACAGGATGATACATTAATTATGTGATTATTTAAAATTATCAGTATTACTAAGCAATGACTTAAGAAAAAACTTTTGATATCATGTTAAGCAACAAGAGTAATTACAAAGTTGTAAGTATGGCATACCTATAACTACATTAAAAATGCCCAGAAAAAATATGTTAAGAAATAAACCAAAATATTTACACTGGAAATAAGTGGTAATTTTTTTTTCTTTTCAAAATCATGTTTAATGAACATATACTATATTTATAGTAAGAACTCTGGAGAAGCACAGGCTGCTCAAGAGAGTGGCTTGCTCATAATATTCTTCTCCTAAAAGATCTCCAGCATAACCTCTCTCTAGGCTTCAGTCTCTCCATTTGGGAAATTTGATGCTTACTCATAACAACTTTGCTGCTTGGCTGTCAGAGTAAATTGAGATGAGCAAAGCAGCACATATAATCATATCTTGTTTACTTAAGAGTCTGAGAACTCACTCCCAACATACATTTGTAATACATGTTCAATTACACTTCAGCCTTCTGTCTCATGATAAAAATAACTTTGAACAAATTTTCAGTCTAAAGTTGAATCATTGCTGATTAGTTCTTCTTGAACCTCTATACTCTAAAATTAGGACTTAACTGTTTCTAATGATTACCAGCAACATCTATGGAAACTTAGTCAAAGACTACCATTGGCATGATCCAACAGAGACATGAAGGAACGTTGTTCGGATGGTGGATCTATTTCTCAGATGTCTAACTTTTAAGTTTCTTGAGATTAAGAACAATATTTTTGAGCCATTTGCTAAGTTAGGTCTCTTGGAGGTACAAATAACAAGAGCTGCTCTAGCCAAGCTTAAGCAATGAAAGGGAAAAAATAGTATTGTGAGGATTTAATAACAGCTTAGAGAAAACAAGAAAAAATAAGCACGCTCTTAGGAAAGGGATGACAACCAGAAACTGAAAAGTTGTAAGAAATCCAGGTAGACCTCTCTATACCTCTCAGCTTTGTTCTTTCAGAAGATGTTTCATCTTTTTTTCTCTCACATGCCATAGACACCAACAACTTCCAGATTTACGTAGTACATACCCAGCTACCCAGAGAGAAATTGACCTTTCGCTTCTAATTCCAAATTCCTGAATATACCACCCTAAACAGCTCAGCTTGCTCAATCCCCCAGTGAACAGTGTACCCAATAGGTAATTTTTCAACCCTCCTCTCCCTCCTACCTTTTCACTTTTTGGAGTCTCTAATGCCTATTATTCCACTCTGTATGTCCATGTGTTCCCGTCGTTTAGTTCCCACTTATAAACGAAAATATACTGTATTTGACTTTCTGTTTCTGCATTATTTCAGTCAGGATAATGGCCTCCAGTTCCAACCACACTGCTGCAAAGGATATGATTTCATTCTTCTTTATGGGTGAGTAGTTGGAATATGTTATGATGTTTAGCTGTTTGCCTCAATCATCTTTTGATGGCCTGGTGTCAGCAAAGATGTTTTATCACATTCCCTGATAATGAAAAGAGAAACTCTCAGATTGGTAAAATCTGGGTCATCCCATTTTGCAAAAACATGAAAGCCTGGAAACTTTCTCTATCCTTCTATCACACACCCACTTTGGACTACAGTAGCCTATTAGTTTACCCTGTAACCACTTACTGCCTACTCATGTGTGGCCTACACTTAGGTTTCCTCCTGTACATTCTTTATATCACCAAGCTAAGAGAACACACTGGCAATAAAGTAATAGGTAAATGCCAATCAATTATAGCACTTCAGACACTCACTGGCCAGAAGACAAGAGTACCGGATCATCTGTCTCCTTCCTTTCTGAGTCTCCTATTTTTCAATCTGTCTATATCCAGCCAATACATTTCATCCTCCCTACACAAACATCAAACAGTTAAATCAAAAGGGAAGAGAAAATGGGGCTGTTTAATTTTGGAATGTCCGAATAGTTTTTTACATCCCTCTCCTAAAATATCTCAAGGTCTTTGGCAAAGGGAGTTTGGTATTCAAAACCTTGGCATGGTGATATCCTAGTCTGGGATCCTAACAGTTGTCTGTAGCATTCTTTCTAATTTCCCATTGGGAACAGCTAGGAGATGCTATTTATTAAATAACTGCCCCAATTCTGCAGCCCACTTCCCACCCCACCACTAGGAAGTCACTAGGATTTTAAGGTTGATTACAATGAAGTCTGTCTATTGTCATGAGTGTAGAAAAGGCTGGGTTTACTTTGCAAGGAAAAGATGCGTTGTTACTGCTATCCTATATTATCAAGGGATTGTTAAATAGGTAAGAATGGACTCCAAATGATAAAATAATTGACAACCATCCTTCCACTTCCTTGGTAAGATGTTTCTGGTATTACCTCTTATGTCTGATGCACACTTAAGTGGGAGGTAGGATGGATAGGGGACTCCGAAAAACAAAAGTAAAATCACATTCGCCATCTTTTTCCTTTTCAGAGTAAGAATACCTAAAAACATTAAAATAAACTCAGGATCTAATTTGATGCTGAGTATGACTCAACCAAATATCCCTCCAGGGACACAGACAACTTAGTACATTTCTTTCTGATGGCTTTATTAACTCCACCTTTTGCCAATAAATGTAAGTCCATTTGAGGACAGTGGGCTCTAATTGCTCCAGGAAACATGGCTGAGGCTCTTTACTCTAACTCATCCCCTGCACAGAATCCACAAGGTGGCTCCAGCTTGAAACAAAGACTTCTCTCTGAGACAGGGCTATTGCCCTTGAAAGCCATGTTGACTGAAGTCCTGTGGGTTCATAGATGCTATGTGCACTTTTCACTTTTCTATTGTATGAGGGAGACAGAGGGAGATAAATTAAAAAAACAAGAAAATTAAATGTAGTAATATAAAATGAATAGTACCCTGAGTCTAATTCATAATTCATTAATACCAGTGTTACATCTCTGAGAATATTTCTAAAAGAACTTTAGTGGATTCTGTGACTTTTCTCCAGGACATCAGTGAAAAATATTTAGGGATTCTTCATGTTATCTGGCAGAATACTTGAAGGCCTTAGAGTCTGCATATTCTCTGACTATACCTCTTTTGGGGAAATAAGTTTTGAAATTTTAGTTTTGAAACCAGTTTTGTGAAGGTAACTCCCTGTAATTATGTTCAAATACATCTCTTAATCCTTTAAATAATGTTGCCGTAGACAAGCAGTTCTCAAAATGAACCAAGGAATCTAGGGGTCTCTGAGACCATTTAAGAGTCCATATGTACGAACTCTTTTTCTAGTAACACCAAGACACTATATGCTTTTTCTACTGTATTGACATTTGCACTGATAGTACAAAATCAATGACAAGTAAAATTGTTGGTGATTTAGCACAAATTAAGGCACTAATACCAACTGTATTACAGGATAAATATCCCTTATCCAAAATATGAAGAACCAAAAGTTTCAGATTTCAACTTTGTTTTGGATTTTGTACTATTTGCATCATATTGGTTCAGCATTCCTAATCTAAAAATACAAAATGCTCCATTGAACATTTTCTTTGAGTGTAATGTTGGGGCTCAAAAAGTTTCAGATTTTGGAGCATTTTGTATTTTGGGTTTTGGAATTTGGGATATTCAACACATAGTAGTTGTTGTTTTCTTCTTGCTGCACCTTCCCAGATAAGAAAAAAGTACCCGTTTCACCTAAAAATAACCTTGATGAATCAGTAAAAACTATTAATCTTATCAAATCTCAACCTTTGAGTATGCATCTTTAACATCTATGTAACAAATTGGGAAGTAAACATAAAGCAATGCTGCTATACACCAAAGTATTCTGATTGCTTCAAGGAAGAGCACTTGGAGATCATTTTAGTTGCAAGCTAAACTAGCCACTCATTTCATGGATCATTTTATTTATTTTAATGATTGTCAGACAAACTGTGGTTAGTTAAGCTTTGGCATTTGTCAGACATTTTCTCAGAAATAAAGTGATTCTATCAGTTCAATAATGCAACTGACAGTATTTGTTGTCAGTGGTGAAATTTGAGATTTCAAGTGAAAATTAGAATTTCGAAAAAATCTTATTTTGGCATATAGCTTTTTATAGTGACATTTAGTTTGACAATTTCCCAATATTTAAAGCTATTTCTGATGAGATTAGCGCTAATGTTGGTGAATGTAATTTGTAATATTGTATAATTGTATAATGAAATACGTCAATATTTGCAAGGGCTGCATAAGACAATGTAACATCTAGAATTTTGACCCCATGACCTTTGACTTTTGGCTTCTGGTGCCATGGTTTTGATATTTTACATGACAAAAGAGTTGGCAGATATAATTAAGGTTACTAATCAGTTGATTTTAAGATAGAGAGATTACCCTGGATTATCTAGGTGGATTCAAACTGCAAAAGTACTTAACAGGAGAGAGAGGCAACGGAAGAGAAAGCCAGAGAAATATGAAGCATGATGAGGACTCAGCTTGCTTTAGCTGGCATGAAGACAGAGGATGCCACGTGAAAAGCACGGGAAGGAAATGAATTCTGCCAACATCCTTAACTTGAGAGTGGATTCTTCCCCAGAGCCTCCAATAAGCAATATAGCACTCCTGACACATTGATTTTTGCCTTTTGAGGCCTAAGCAGAGAACTTAATTCATTTATGGTATGTCCAGACATTTGACACATGGAATTTGGGGAAAATGGGTGTTGTTTTAAACCCCTAAGTTGTTGGAAATTTGTTGCAGCAGCAATAGAAAACTAATACATTCAGTGAACCAATAGTTTCCAAATGGCCAACTCATGATCTAACAAAATCATGCATGATTAAATGGACAAACTAGACTAATAGATTTTAATGTCACTAATTATGAAAGTTTCACAATACAGTTTCAGAATCCAGTTTGCAGCTTACCTTTAAGAAATTGTCACTTATGTAAGTTGAGTATAGTATCAAAGAAGAATGTTTACACTTTCTTTTAAAGGCCATTAAAATGTTTCTTCCTTTTGCAGCTACAGCCATCTTTCATTTGTCATTATTAATGCATTTAGCCTTCAAATCTATTTGTCTATGTTAATATGGCTGCACCAGCTTTCCTTTGGTTAGTGTTTGTATCTTCGCTCATCCTTTTACTTTCAAGCTTCCTAAATTCTTTCATTTTAGGTGTGACTTATAAGTAATACACATTTGGATTTTCTTTTCTCTATCTACAGTGTCAACTTTTGTTTGGAATATTTAGTCTATTTACATTTTGCATACAGTATAATATATTTGACTTTAAATCTACTATTTTGCCATTTGTTTTCTATACATCCAATCTGTTCTGTTTTCCTTTTTCCTTTCTTTCCTTTTCATGTTTCAATCAATCAAGTGTATTAAAAAATGGACTCTTTTTCCCTCTATTTACATATTAGATGTATTTTTTACTTAAAATTATAACATGCACACATTAAAATTTAGTTTAAATTAGTACTTTCACTTCATTCCACATAATGCTGAAACTGAGAACATTTTAATTATGCTTCTCTGAACATATATGCTAATGTTGTTGTATGATACGTGTGTGTAAGCTCATATGCTATTATTGTTATTCGTATAGATATTTGTTTAGATTTACCCACATATTTATATTTTTATATATACATTTTTCTTTTGTACTTTATTTTTTCTCACTTCTTCAAGATTTCATCTGAGATAATTTTTCATCTGCCTGAAAAACAACTTTTAAGTTTCCTTTAGGAAGAGTCTGATGATTAATTCTAACAGTTTTGATTACATTTAAAATGTCTTTATTTCACCTTCATTATTGAAAGGTATTTTCACTTTGTATAGAATTTTATATTGTCAGTGATTTTCTGTCAGCTTTTTTAAGTTGTTGGACTTCTGGTTTTTATTATTTCTGTTAAAAAATTAGTTGTTAGTGTTACTGGTCCTTTGGTTTTCATTATTTCTGTTAAATAATCAACTGTCCATCTTATTCCTGCTCTTTTGAGTGTAATTGTCTTTTTTGCCTCTGACAACTGTTAAAATTTTCTCTTCATCTTTACTTAAATATGGTAAGTTTAGATGTGATTTCCTTTTTAAGTATTCTTCTTTGGATTCATAATGCTTTGTAAATCTATAGGTTGAGACTTTATATCATTTTTAGAAAAATATCTAGGCAAATATTGCTTCTATCCTGTTCTGTTTCTCTCCTCTTTGAACTCTAATTACACATAAATAAGAGCATGTTCCGAATTATATGGATTTCCTCATATGTAGTTCATGTTATCCATAAGTATTTTTCATCTTTTTGGTTTTTAATTATTTATTCTAGAAATGTTCTTACAATTCGTCTTCAAGCTCCCTAATTCTCTCTACAGCTATGTCTGTCTAATCTGTTAAATCCATCCATTGAGTCCTTAATTTCAATTACTATATTTTATCAGTGTTAGAATTTCCCTCTTGGTTCCTTTTTAAAGTTTCTTGTTCTCTTCTAAAATTCTCAGATTATCATGTCTTATGCATTAATTGAAGATACAAAGTCCAAGTCTGAAAGTCTATTCTCTAGACCACCTGTGAATCTCTTCCTATTTTCTGTCATTTTCTTGTTTTCTAGTCATGTTGTTTTCTTGTGTCCTAATTTATACATGGTTATACATAATCATGTACACACATAGGCATGCACATTGTATCTCTCTCTTTCTCTCATACACACACACACACACACACACACACACACATTTTTAGAGATAATTTGAAGCTCTGGATGATATATCTCTCATCTAGGCTTGTGCTAGGAGCATGCTGAATCCCAGACTCATCTTAATCTAATAAGTAATTGAGATTCTTAAACACTGAGTTTTAATTTCCATGTTGGTTTGTATATTCATTATACAACTTGAGTCCAAGGCTACCATCTCTTGGGACAGTAACCAAAAGCCAGGATGATTTACTAGTATCCTTCTCTCCTTGAGGGCTTCTGCAGGCCAGTGTTTTCCCTAGTCCTTTCAGACTTCCAGAAGCTTTGCTCAAGTTTACTGCTTCTCAATGGACTCTTCCACAATTGGACAATGCATTAGACGGAAAGCATCCCAAAATGCCAAGCTTATCTCTCTGAGTTTCCTTTTCCTGAATTTTGTCTTCATAATTAATTCTGAATTATGGCAGTAATCTGGTGTTTTCAAACATTTGTTGTTTACATTTTGTCCATATGTGCTAATTATTTTCAGTATGAAAATTAGTTCAATTTACTAGTCTTCCAAGTAGCTTTTAAGGTTTTTTAATTTTCCCGATATTTTGTGGTTTGTCTGTGATGTGTATAAGAATCAGTTTGTTTTTATTTATCCTGCTTGATACTCATTGTTCTTTTTCAATCTGCATCCAATATCTCCTTTCAATTCTTGAACTCTCTGCCATCGTCTTTTTGAACATTGGCTGTCCCCATTGTCTCTAATCTCCTCTGGAATTTTTACTAGACATTTGTTGGAGCCTCTCCTGTCTTCTATATCTTTCAACTTCTCCTCCAAATTATTCATTTACTTATTATCATCTAGAAAATTCTAAGTGGTTTCCTTAAAATTATCTACCAATGTTTTAATCTGTCTTCTGGTAAACTACCAATTTTATTAATATTTTAATGCCTATTTTTTATTTTCAAGAATTTCTATTTTTTTCTTTTCAAATGTATCTGTTCTACTTCATATTTTTTGATTATTATGCTCTGGATTATTTTCCCTTATGATTTGAACATCTTTGATATGTTAATTTTTAAGTCTATTTTAAGGCTGAGAAGAAATAAATATTTATCAGAGCTGTTTTCTGAATAGTTCCCACCCTTTCCTATAGTTAGGAATGTATCCCTAAAGCCATAGTTGTTTCTGTTGAAACCCTTTTGATATCACTGGTTCTAGACAAGCTATGTGTTAGAGTCTTGCCTCTGAATTTTCTTATTATATAGATAATATACTCATCCTTTGGTATTCATGAGAGATTTGTTTAAAGACTTCCAGCAGATACCAAAATGCACAGATGCTCAAGTCTGTGATATAAAATGGTATAGTATTTGCATAATAGCCTATGTACATCTTTCTCTATACTTCAAATCACCTATAGATTACTTATGATATCTAATACAATGTAAATGCTATGTAAATAGTTGCTACACTGTATTGTTTAGGGAATAATAACAAGGGAAAAAGTCTGTAAATGTTTAATAGAGATGCAATTTTTAAAAAATATTTTTGATTTCTAGTTCGTTGAATCCTTGGATGCAAAAATCCATGGATGTGGGTGGCAACTGTCCAAGAGTTTTACCTTTGCACCAAAGCACAATGTAGGCTAGAGGTTCTGATTGGTAATGGTGAGTATGCTTTTATCATATTAGTAAGACGACCCTAATTCTGCTTTGTATCCTTGAACAGGGGCTAGAGTTTTATTAGGAAGCAGGCTTTCTTGCAAAGTATCCATTTTCATCTCCCTCCAGATACAAAGCTTGCTGCTGGGCTCCTGTTCTGACTTTGGTATTCAAAATGTGCAGCTTTCATCTGGTTGTGTAACCTGGGCCATATGGCTTCCAATCCTACTCAATTATTTCTTGATCCTCTTTATCATCGATACCTGAAGAATTCACTTCTTGCTTTCAAAATTGGCAATGTATTTTTTTTAAATAATTTAATCCATTATCTTGTACTTTTACGTGTTTGGCAAATACTGAGTTAATGAGGCCACTTCCAGAATTTACCTAGTCTACCGACTTGAAAGGGAGCCAGAATATTCTTTAAACTTCTAAGTGCAATCATTTTGTCAAGAAATGCTGGTGTATCTGCTGGATATTTATCATAAAAATTCTAACTTCTTCTCCTCTTCCTGACAAAATAAATAAATTAGAGCAATTGCTTGAACCCAAGATCAAATTATATACATTATAAAAATGTATATACATATCAAAACATAATGTACACTGTAAGTAGGTATGATTTTTAATTGTCAATTATGCCTTATTAAATCTGAGAAAAAACAAATATAATAAATACATAAAAATAATAGTTATCTGTGTTAGGAGAAAAAAATGTATAGCCTTTAACCTTATCCCCAACTTTATTACCAATAGATGAGAGTGCATTAATTATTAGGATTTATTTCAAGTATTTTTCTCAGCTGATTTATTTCAAGTATTTTTCTCAGCTTTGTCTTGGTTTAATACACCAATAAACCAAAAGCATCATGAAAAAAATTTAAAATGTTATGTTCATAAACTAAGAAATTATGCATTAGATAGCATATTTACTGATGTTGGTGGTAGAGAAATAGTCTGTCTTGGGCCTCATTTCCAAAGAGGTTTACTATAAAGTATTCAACAGACTTCATTATCAAACAGTGTTTTCTGTTTTCTCATTACTGTGGTGCTTCCAAGGACCATGGTCAGGAGGCAGAGGTCATTTGAGAGCATAATCCTACAAATATATATGTACACATTTCATTGATGGACCTTGTAGCTGCCTATCTGAAGAAACTATACTACTTACTCAGCAGCAAAATGAGCACCACTGCTCTTTTTCCCCCAAAGTCTCAAACAATACTCAGCCCATAGTAGGATCCTGACAAAAGTTAGTTGGATAGTTAGAGAAATAAATGACTGGGGAGAAATGAGAATGCTGAGACTATAGTATTGATCACTTGCTACAACTCTCAATGTAGAACTCCTAAAGTCAGGCAGGAGAATAGTTTTAGTCCTGCAGTCCATGGGGATCTGGAATACTAAGCAGATAACCCATAGCTCTTTCCTGGACTTCTAAGGGTTTTTGTCATATGAGTAATCTAAAGCTTTAAATATTTTTAGTTCCTTGTGTAAAAGACAATCAATGCACCAAGTATTTATTATTGCTGAATGCAAGCTTGGGAATTAATAGGCTTAGTCTTGGCTATATACCCTGAGTGAGTCACTTCTCCTTTGGGACTTCAGTTTCCTAATCTGTAATTTGAAGTTTGAAAGGCTTTGACTAGAAGGCATTTTAAGGCCCCTTCCAGTATGAACATTCTCTGATGTGTTAGTGACTTTCTAGCAGATGTAGTAACTATAAAGCAGATTTTTGATTGGGCTATTTTTTAAGCAATATGGCTATTTCCAAATAGCCAGTGGTTATTAAAAATATAAACACAATTCCTTCTTCATTCATGATATTTCTCCAAAAATCAGCAGGTTATTTACCACATATATTTTCAACAACTCAGAAGCCAGGATTTATATTAATACCAGCCTCGCTTTACACAGTGCATTTTATTCTAAAGTGCATTATCTTTAGAATTACCCTGAGACATTCTTTCACTCAGTAATGAAATGCAATTATTTCAGTAAGGAAAAAAATCACCTCTATTCAAGCATGCACCTGTGTGGCCAGATGAGAACCTAAAAACAAACCTGCTGCATTTGAGGGAGGAATTCTCAGTAGAGGAAATGAGGCAATGGAAAGCCTTTTGGTGGGGATTAGAATCCTGAGTCCCACCGCTCATTCAACACTTCAAGCTGTGTGGCCTTGAGCATATCACTTCACCTTCAGCTTCTTTTGAATGAAATGGAAGGTTCTCTAGTGACTGTCTAACCCTGGCTGTGCCACAGGATTATCTACGGACCCTTCTACATGCACGGTATTGGGCCCCATCCAATATAAAGAAATCAGTACTTCTAGAGGTGGGGCTTTGTAATATATGTCATTAAAAATCCAGCAAATTCTGGCTTCACACAGACTGGTATTTGGAGATAAGCAGGCTTGGAATCAAATCTCTCTCAGTCTTGATTTTTTAGGATTCTGTTAATGCATCTTTTGAACGAATCACTCCCAAATCTCCTAAGGATATGTAATACAATCTCTATTAGCAATGACGGGTCCTTCTGAGGAGGATTAACAAACAAGCAATGACAGAAAGATACCTTTGTCTTCAGAGTTATGGTAATTTAGTCTAATTATTGAATTCATTCAACAAATATTTATGGACAATCTATTATATGTATGGAAATGTGCCAGGCACTAGGGAAAAACATGAACAAGCCTCACAGATCTTATATTTGTTGGAGGATACAGACAAGTAAAGAGGCTATTGGAAAGCAGAGTAATAAGGCAAATAAAATAAGAATAGGGTACACAGGGCATGTTACAGGGGCTATAATACAGATTTCAGAAGACCAGGGAAGGCTTTCTGGAGGAAGAGACATCTAAGTTGAAGACTGAAAGGCAAGAAGAGAATGAAGAAGAGGGTTCCAACTGGGGGAAGCAGCTTGTGTAAAAGCAAGGAATTCCATGCTAGTATAGGGTAAGCACTGAAGGATATGGTTGTTGCAGGGGTTTATTAAGGAGAATTGACCACAGGATCACAAGGTGAAGTCCCACAGTAGGCTACCTGCAAGCTGAGGAGCAAGGAAGTCATTCTGAGTCCCAAAACCTCAAAACTAGGGAAACCAACAGTGCTGCCTTCAGTCTGTGGTCAAAGGCCCGAGAACCCCTGGTAAATCACTGCTGTAAGTCCAAGAGTCCAAAAACTGAAGAACCTGGAGTCTGATGTTCAAGGGCAGGAAGCATCCAGAACAGGAGAAAGATGAAGTCCAGAAGACTCAGCAAGTCTGCTCCTTCCACCTTCTTCTGCCTGCTTTTTTTCTAGCCACCTGCCTGCTTTCCTTCTGGCTGCACTGGCAACTGATTAGACTGTGCCCTCCCAGATTGAGAGTGGGTCTGACTCTCCCAGTCCACTGACTCAAATGTTAATCTCCTTTAGCAACACCCTCATAGATACACCCAGGAACAATACGTTGCATCCTTCAATCCAATCAAGTTGACACTCAATATTAACCATCACAGGATGAGAACAAGAGATGAAGCTGGAGAGCAGGAAGGGGAATCAGGGACCAGACCATGAATGTTGGTATCAGGGTTCCAACAATGACCACCACTTTGGGAACTTGTCAAGTCCTGACCTGGACTCTGGTATGTGTCCCTGTGTTCCCAGCTGAGTTTGAAGGTGTTTCCCCAGCCTTTCCCAGGAATGCTCACCTATCGTAGAGGCAATAGGCACTAGTCAAGTGTGATGAGGTAACACTACTTTTCTAAGTGCTTTGTTTCCCTGAACATGCCATTTATTACATTTTGGGTTTTAGCTAAGGTTCAAGGGAATGGACTGGAAGGATGGGGCTTCCCAGCTCAGATTCAGAGTGAAGCAGCATGCCAAGTGAGCCTGTTTCCAGAGCCCAGCGGGAGAAGGCTCAGGTGAAAGCTGTCAACTGGGGTGTGCCAAGAGGGTGGAGGTAAAGAATCACCATGGCAGGGCACCACCCTCTCCAACCCCGACACTACTTTGAATTATCAGAAAACATACAGATTTCTGCCTTACAGAAGACTCCTTTATTTTTTGTTTTTATAACTTTATTGTGATATAGTATCAAATGTACAGAAGAATCACATGTACTTCCATATATTCTTTATTCAGTCTCCTTATATATTAAAATTTTGCCCATATTTATTGTGTTATTGCCTTGAATTATATACATACTATTTTCTGAATCATTGGAGAGTAGTTTCATATGTATATAATATAAATATATATTTTACTTTTAATTTGCCAGATATAACTTTATTTTTTTTAATTTTTAATTTTTGTGGGTACATTGTAGGTGTCCATATTTATGGGTTACCTGAGATATTTTGATACAAGGATGCAATCCATAATGATCCTGTCAGGGTACATAGGATATCCATCACCTCAAGCATTTATCCTTTGTGTTTCAGTCCATTTAATTATAATATTTTAGTTATTTTAAAATGAAGGATTAAATTATTTTTTATTGTAGTCACCTTGTTGTGCTAGCAAATACTAGGTCTTAGTTATTCTTTCTAACTATTTATTGTACCCATTAACCATCTCCCACTCCCACCCACGATTACCCTTCCTAGCCTCTGGTAACCATCCTTCTGGGAGTAGGTGTATATATCATGCCTCTTTATTCCTGAATATTTCCATGTGTATTTCCTCAGAACATTCACACATAGTCACAGTGCAATTGTCCATGTTTTTAAAAAATTAACATTATTATGAAAGTGTTAACTTATCCAGGGTCCATAATCAAATTTTGCCAACTATCTCCCAAAATGTTTTTTATTGCTATTTCTTCCTAATAAAGCATCAAATCCAGTATTACACGTTGTATTTAGTTGCCATATATCTTAGTTTGCTTTAATCACTAGCAGTTCACTATGTACATCATTTCATTTAATCCTCATTTCTGAGGCTCAGAAATGTTTAAGAAACTTGCCCAAAGTCGCAGAGATTGAAATCCCAGTCTATTTGATTCCAATGAGTCTTTTCTTTCCATGGTATCATCCTGACCATAATTAAAATATTATGTTCTTCTAACACAGAACCAACTATCTCTCAGAACTATCAGAGAAAAGATTTAGTTTGTTGTCCAAGATGTGTCATTTGTTAATTGCATGATCTTGAGGTTCTCATTAAAAAAAAAAAAAAAAAAAAAAATTGAGTGTGTAAATGACTTTTGTAAATTGTAGAGCTAGAAACATAAAAACCTACCAGTGGCACATTCACACTAAGGTGTAAATGGCTGAAATCAGACCTTACACTGAGTAATGACAGAAAAAATGGAGCAAGAATTAAACAGAGTAATAAAATATTCACGTAGAAAGGTAAAAAGGCACAAGAATGGGTTGAAGATTTTGGAAGGACATGTTTCAGCTACTTCCTAACTTTTCTGAACCAATTCCTTCCCAGACCCAAGGTGGTATCCTAAATTTTTGCATATCTCTTTCCTGTGTTTATCTAAGATTTCAGAATCCATAGACTGCCCCCCTCGCCCTCCACCCATGCACACACTCACACTCACTCCCCCATCCCTGGGGAGAAGTTTCTTCCTTCTCCAAATATGTACAAAACCACCAGTCCCTAAGCCCAAGTGGGCTGGCTGAGATCAGGGCTATTCTGGGGCAGCCAGTTTGCACACTGATAGGGGAGGATTAATGAGACAGTCTGCTCATCCATTGCAATTAGAAACAACACTGGAACTGTTCTGAGGCTATTTCTATGCAGGGAACTTGAACTGCTCATCAGCCCTCCTCACTCAGAGACCTGTGGGTAATTAGGGCCGTGTTAAATATAGGAGAATCAACCCAGAACAGCCCCATCTGTGCTGGCGCCTTGGGTTCTGAGGATACACTGTGCCCTCAGCTAGCACTCCAACAGCAGGAAAGGGGGATTTAGCTTCAACCTGGAGGATTTTGGTGTTGCTTAACTCAAGCTAAAAATGCTCCGGCCTTTTAGCCCCACATGGGCTGTCAGATAAAATTCAGGAGTGAAAACCACATCAGCCCCAGGAAAGCACCTAACATTTATGGGCCCTATTCGCCAAGCCACAGGGTTGCCACCAACTCTTAAAAAGGACAGTTTAGCTTAGGATGAAGGCATGGAGAGAGTCCAGTGTGTCTGTAAACCTTATATCTGAGGAAGAACAACTGAAAAAACAAAAACAGTGGGTAAGGAAGGATGCCATAGCATGTAATTACAACACTTTCTGACTCCAAACAGTTGTGTGGACACTGGGTCATAATGCAGCACTTTTCTGTCCTTCTGAAAAGACACTCCTAAGTAATAAGCTCATAGCACACAAGATTGGAAAATACTGCACGGTCTCTATTTTCTCATGATGTTGCTCAAGGGTAGAGGTGGTGCTGAATATATTAGCTCCACTTTACGGATTTTATTTTCTAGAAATTGTTGGGGGAGAGAATAAACTCAGACCCATAGGTAGAGCCCACAGTAAGTCCCAGAGAGAGCCATCCTGAGTTCCTGTGGCCACTAGTCTTCATAGTAATTACCTCGTTGCAAAATGCATCCTCTGGGACCTGCTACTCAAAGTGTGATCCTTGAATTGGCAGCTTTGGCCTCCACTGAAAGTGTGTTAGAAATGCAGAATCTCAGGTCTCATGTACTCAGTCAGAACCTGCCTTTTAACAAGGTCCCTTGGTGATCCATATGAACTAAGAGAAATATTAAAGTTTAAGAAATATTCTCCAGGAGGCCCATTGCCTTGTATCTGGGAGAGGGTGTGAGGCCATTTGTTGCAATGCCCCAGGTATTTGTTGTTTGCTTGTTTATGGTTGGTTGGTTTGTGTTTCCTGATGTCTGATGATTAGAAAGTCTTACAACATCTCAGGCTTCCAGGATGGGTGCATTTGAGGGTCCTAAGGTAAAATTTTAGGCCAAGTCTTCATTCTTAAGCCTTTCCATTTCATCCATCTCATAAGGGATGAGGAGTCAAAGGTTTTAGACTGGGAGGGCCTGTCTCCTAATTGATTTAGAACATTCACTTGTGTTTGTGGTTACCAAATGTCATAGGGGCTTGTTCTGCACTGATCTATAGCTCAGTGACTAACATCCTCAAGATGGGAAAGTGGCTTGGTGTGTTCCTGTAGCTGTATACCTTGTTTCCATGGAGCCCATTTTTTATTCACCCTAAGTTTGCCTGGCCTTACAAAACTTCTTGGGTGGTAGCAGGGGCCATTGTATCCTAAGAAGATCCACTGGAATCAATGTTTGGTGGAAGCTGGCTCCAGCAGAGGTCAACTTCCCCAGATAAAAAAGGAAATTGCTGTTTTTCCAGGTATTTGGGAGGCTTGCTGGCCAGGCAGGTTGCTGTCAGGGTTTGAAGGCACTAAGACCCAGGAAGCAGACACTCAGCCCAGTTGTTGAGACAGATCCAGACTCTCCATCTCTGACAAGCCATTTGGACTGTCTTTTTTGAGTTCTTTATGTTTTCCTAATTCATGGACTTCAGGCAATCACAGCCACCCATATGACATCCTCTTTCAGCTGCAAAGTACCATGGGGTGATGGACAGAGCACTACCCTGGAGACACTATTTCACAGGCAATTTTGCATCCACTTAGCCCCATCTGAAGTTGACTCAAGTGGACTAGTATGGGCAGCAAAGAAGCACACAGATGGTGGCATCTCTAGGAGTACTAAGCTACCCAGATGACCGAGAAGGACAGTTATGATAAGGTGACAGGCTGCATTTCTCCAATCCTGAGTAGGAAACATATTTTCATCCCACATGGTAACTCAAGTTCTATGGTTGTCAGGAGCTTCTAATGTCCCCATATTAAGAACCACATAATATATTACACCACCAGCTATCTCAAGACACATGGGAGAGAGTTTCAGAAGAATGTCGCATTGGTTCTACTTCCTTATCCCTAAGTAATTCTCCTCTTGCCCATGGAAGCAACAGAAGTGCCATTTGCAGATTACCTTCCTTTTTGATTTGTTTCTTTGACAAACTTAAATGCCCAGGCCAGACTATGTAAGTATTACAAGTATAGCAGTGAACAGGCAGATATACTTCTGCCTAATGAAACTTACTCCTTGGTGAGATACACAGACATTAAATAAGCAATCAGAGAATTAATGAGTAATTAAAATTATAACAAATGTGACAAAGAAAACATACAGGATGCTGTATACAGTGGTTGTTGGTAAAAGAGCTTTCAAAAGAAGTCCTGATTTGTAGCATCTGCCAATTTCTGCAGTGTAAATATATCCACAGTTAATTTCAAGCTATGGGCAGTTGCAGTTGCCAGCTCACACTGTTCTAGAATATTCAACAATCAGCTCTGGTTAGCCAGCATGAGCCAACTTCAGCAGACCACTGCGTCACATCAGATATTATAGAGAAGGACTAAGCTGAGCTATGGGGGGGTCAGAGCTTTTCTGATGAAGTGAAATTTAAAGTGAGCCTTGAGGGAGCATCAGTAATTTGCTAGGGAAGAAGTGAGAGCAAAAGACTTTTCATGCATAAGGAATAACTTGTACAATGCATAAGGAATAACATGCATAAGGAATAACTTGTACAATAGCTTGTACAAAAGAGGTAAGAAGGAACATGGTGTTTTATGTAATGGGAGAAGATCAATGTGGGGAAGCTTAGTGTGCCTCCAAACCAGATGAAATAGATACTATTATAATTATCCTCATTTTTAAGGAAACTGGGCTGCAGACGGGCTGAATAACCAAATAACTAGCTCAAGGTCACACAACTGTAAAGTGGTAGGATGTGGATCTGAATCTTGGCAATCTTTCTCTAGAGGCTGCCATGCTATCACTTTGTGCTGCCTTTCAGCTGAGAATGAAAATGGTAAGCAAGGGCTCAAACCATGCAAAATCTAGCAAAATGACTATCTTCTACAGGCAATATCAAATTCATTTCTCAAGGCAGCTCTCCAGGCCAGCAGATCTTACTTAACCCATTTGGTTAGGAGACCATAGGAAAATCTGATGAAATACGTAGACACCCTCATCGTAATGAATGTGTTCAAACACATACACAAATTTACATATTTTTTTGATGGTTCACGGATACCCTAGTCCATTTATAATCTCCTTAGTAGTCCAAACATTGCAGAAAAGCAATCTCTGTGGGCTGCATTTTCCCCTCCCGCTTGCCTCCTGCCTCCTATCTTAGATATTTTTCTCGATTCAGTTCTTGCTCTCTGCCATCTTACAAGGAATTTGCAAGTTTCTCTTGCTATTCCAGGAACAGAAGATTTCATCTTTTACTGAAGACCTGGGGCCATGTCATTTAAAATACCTCCAGCAAGAGTGTTGGGCTGTGGTCAGGAAATGTTGATTTTCATCTTAACCTGCTCTCTGATAACTTTCTCCTGTTTCCCTATCCTTAACATGGAAATTTGTTAGCACCTGTATTTAGTGCTGTCCTTGAAGACCTGTATCCTGGCACTTCCTATGTTAAAATATGCCATGAAAATCTAAATGTATGTCTATAATTAAGTTTATGATAAGTCTACTTTTCACTGAATTATATTTGAGAGTAAAATTGTATTACAGTATTGAATTATATTTCAGAGTAAAATTCTAGTATAATTATGCTTTAATCTGACTTCTTCATAATTGCTTTTGAATTTATAGCCGATATTCAGAAAAGTGTTCTGAGACCTTTGGGAAAAAATCCCATGTAAATGCGGAGCATTGCAACTATAATAATAATTATTTTACTGCTATTTCTACCATTGACCCTGACATATTTTTCCCTCTACTTCCAATCAGCTATTTTCTCCCTCCCATCCAAAATAAGGAGAGATAGCTTTAAATTAGCTAAAAAACAAAACAAAACAAAAAACAGATCCTTGAGGTACCATCTGCTGTGACAGCCTTACGAGGTAGAGGAGAGCTTTTTGATACCATCCAACATACCAGCTTATGAGAGTTGATTGTTAAATATCTTGGAGTTTTATAAGCTGACAACTGTTTTAGATATCAAAAACTAATGGAATAAAAATGCTCTGATGAGTCAGTAATAAAATACTGAGCAATGGCTGGGCACGGTGGCTCACACCTGTAATCCCAGCTCTTTGGGAGGTCGAGGCAAGCGGATCATGAGGTCAGGAAATCAAGACCATCCTGGCTAACACAGTGAAACCCTGTCTGTACTAAAAATACAAAAAGAAAAAAAAATTAGCCTGGCATGGTGGCGGGCATCTGTAGTCCCAGCTGCTCGGGAGGCTGAGGCAGGAGAATGGTGTGAATCCGGGAGGCAGAGCTTGCACTGAGCGGAGATCGTGCCACTGCACTCCAGCCTAGGCGACAGAGCAAGACTCCATCTCAAAAAAAAAAACCAAAAAAACAAAAAACAACTGAGCAATACTACAAGCAAGACACTGACCTAAGTGTTATAGGGAAGACCAAGTACGTCTTTAACCTATAGTCTAAATAGATACATGGGAGGCTGTGGGCCCCTCAAGGGTAGAGTCTTCTTAATAAACACTTGCCATAGTTTGGGCCACTGAAAGATATAAATGAAACACATGTTCGTTGAATGAACAAATAAATGGATAAATGCTAAGGTGCAGTGCTGCCTAGCATTGAGAAGATGACTTTCAAGAGAATCCCAGAGACTCATGCCCAGATTAGGACAAAGGAAATGTCTTTCTGATGACTTTCCTGAAATTGACATATATAAGGAATAAGAACTAATGAGTAAATACTTGTGTACTGCTCTTTTCTTTGGGCCTTTTTCTCTACCTCTCTAACTTCTCTTCCTGATTTGGTAGACCATAATGCATTTGAAATACTGCTCAGTGGAACCCCAGTGGTTTAGTAGATCTGCGAAATTCGATATTATTTTCTTACAAAACCTCTCCTCTGGGGATAGTAACCTTAGTCAGTCTCCTAGTTTTGGCTTTGTTGCGCGAAGTGAACTATCGTGGATTAAAGATGGCCACAAGTTCTTTGCTGCTCTATGCATTGAGAAGTGAAGTCTAATTACCCAGCCCTTGGATCTGGGCTTGCATTACTGATTCATTTAATATATAGAATTTGGCAGAAGTGATCCAGAACTTCAGAATTTAAGTGATTCAGAAGACTTACAACTCTCATCCATGCCTTTTGGAATACGTGTTCTTGGAAACTAGCTGCCATGTTTTCAGGAAGCCCAAGCATTCCTATGGAGAGGTCCATGTGGAGAGGATCCAAGATATCCAGTAGATAACCCTGGATGAGTTCCAAGTCAACTATAAGAAGCACTTGCCAGTCATTTGAGCAAGCTATCTTGGAAATAGGTTCTCCAGCCCCAGTCAAGCCTTCCCAGATGACATTTTTTATCTGCATGAGTTTATCAGAGATGAACTGTCCCTATTGAACCTGCCTAAAACAGATTAGTGAACAAAACAATTGTTATTGTTTTAAGTCCCTAAGTTGTGTAGTAGTGTATTATGCAGCAATAAGAAACATGCCAAAATAGTAAACAAAAGGAATACTGAATTCTTAAAGGAGTATGAAGATTAATTAGAGCCACCAACAGGAACTGAAACAAAATGCGAGGATGGTGATTCCTACTAAATTCCCCATTTATTTTGCTGATCTATCTCATGCAGAACACAGATGAATTTTGAAGAATGACAGTGAATTTTTAATATCTCAATCAGATGTTGGCTCCAATTGCAGCTGTTGTTCCAAATGTAGTTGGATGGAACAAATCAATAGGCCTCCTGGCACCTGGTCAGGAGCCATTGAGCTGGCAAATGCTTATTTCTCTATACCTGTTAATAAAGTCCAGAAATTAGCAAATTCTAGCTCATGGGCCAAATTCTGACTACTGGATTTTTATAAATAAAGTTTTATTAGAACACAGTTACATTCATCTATTTACATATTAGGTATGGCTGCTCTTGTTGTACAACAGCAGATTTCAGTAATTATGGCAGAGTCCATCTGTCCTCCAAATTCTAAAATATTTATTTTCTAGCTTTTTACCAAAAATGTTTGCTAACCTCTGGTAAATACCATCTGAAGCAATTTGCTTCCAGCCAACAGGGTTAGTGATATGCCTCCACTGTCCTACTTCAGGGCTCTTTCAACTTTACAGCCCCATGTTATAATCTAGTCCACAGGGACTTTAATTGTCTACCCATTCCATCAGATAACATGCAGGCACATTATATTAATGATCTTATATCATGATTACTGTACCTGGTAAATAGGGTGAAGTAACTAGTTCTAGATATGACGTTAAGATACTTGCATACCATAGAGTGATAAATTCCACAAAATTCAGTTTATATCCAACTGAATGTTATTGAAATTTGTAGTGATCTACTTGTTTCGAGCATGCCAAGATATTCCTTTCATGAACATGATGACAAGTTGCTATATCTGACCTCTCCTACTACGAAGAAAGAGGGATAATATCTAATGGGCCTTTGTGGATTTTGAAGAGAATATATATTTCATTGGGCATGCTACTATAATCCATTTACCAAGTAAGATGTAAGGTCATTAGTTCTGTGTGGGGTCCAGAACCAGAAAAGCCTCTCCAATAGTTCAAGGTTGCCATGCAAACTGCTCTTACATCTAGATCCAGTAGATTCCATGGTGCTCAAAATGTCTCCGTTAGGCAGGAATCCTGAATGAAGTCATTAACCTGCTAGATGAATCATAGAGCAGACATCTAGAATTCTGGAGTAAAACTATAACAACTTCTTCAGAAAAATTCTTCTTTTAATTCAGAAATTCCTCTTTTCAAAATTCTTCTTTAGAATACCAGTTTGAAACTGGAAGTTTGATCATGGGCCATCAAATTATAATGCAACCTGAACTGCCCATGATGAACTAAGAGTTGTTGATCCATCAAGCCTCTAAGTTGTGCATGAATGATAGCATTCAGTGATCAAATGGAAGTAGGATATATGAGATCAAGCACAAGTACATTGAATAAGCAAGTGACCCAGTTACTCATGGTGTCTATTTGTGCAACAACAGCTTCAGAATCTTACACCCATGGCCTCATGGGAAGCACTCAGTGACCAGTGGACTGAAAAATATTTGGCCTTGTTTACAGAAATTTTTGCATAATATTCTGGTATCATCCAAAACCGAATGATTACATCGTTGTGGCCCTATACTAGTGGTGTGGGGAAGAAAAATTTTCCCAGTAAGAACTTCCAGCAGTGTACCTAATTGTTCATTTTGCCTCAATGGAAAGACAGCCAGAGGTATAAATCTACATTGCTTCATGGGCAGTAGCTAACAGTTTAGATGGATAATAAGGGACTTAGAAGAAACATGACTAGAAAATTAGTGACAGGAAAATCTGGGGAAGAGGTAAATGGATAGACCTTCCTAAATGGGCCCATATGAATGCTCATCAAAGCTCAATCTCAGCTGATAAGAATTTTAATAATGGACAAGAGGACACATTCTGCAGACCTCTATCAGATTTTTCTTTCCAGTTTCTTCTGTTCTTGACCAATGAGCTCATGAACAAAATAGCCATGATGGTAGACATGGAGGGTATGCATGAATTCGGCAACATGAACTTCTACTCACAAGGCATGAAAGGACAGTATTTTGTTCTTGCTCCATAGAAACTTACTCTTCATAGGGATTTGTCTTCCCTGCCTGTAATACCTTTGCCAAAATCAGTATCTGTGGACTTAAAGAATTCTTACGTCTTATTTCCCTTCATGTTATTCCACGATGCTTTGCTTTTGACCAAGCAACTTACTTTGCAACAAATGAAGAATAACAGATTCATGCTTATGGAATTCATTAGTCTTAACTTGTTATCCATCACTCTAAAGCAATAGATAGGTGGAATTCTTCTTTTAACTATTTACTGTGCTAGATGGTTGGAAACACTTTGCAGGGCTAGAATAATGTCCTGAAAGATCCAGTAAATTCTCTAAACGATCAATCAAGGCATGTTGCTGTTTCTCTCTTATCCAGATTTCATAGATCCAGGAATCAAGGGAGAAAAATGGAAAGGGCTCCTCTTACTGTTACCCATAGTGATCCACAGCAAAATTTATTCTTTCTATTCTCAACTTAGATTCTGCTGGTCTAGAAGTTCTAGCTTCTACTAGGATATATAGCAATGATTCCATTAAGATAGAAGTTGATACTCCCTGCTGCCGACTTTGGGCTCCTCATGCTAAAGAATCAACAAACAAAATAGGTTATTGGTGTATTGGCTGGGATAACTGGGGAAATGGGATTACTACTACACTATAGAAGTAAGAAAAAGTGTGTCTGGAATTCAAGATCATATCTTATACTCTCAAGTCTTGTAATTACTTTTGTTGCTGTAACGAACAAAGTGGAAAATAACCCAATGCAGGCTCAATTGCAAAAGCTTGGATCCCTCAAAAATGAAAATTGACATCACCCCAGGCAAGAAACCATGACTAGGTGATGTGCTTGCTGAGAACACAAGTATATGGAATGGGTAGTGAAGGAAGGACGTTATAAATACCAGCTATGACCACAAGATCAGTTATAGAAATTAGGATGGTAAGAATTATGAATACTTATTTTTTGATATAAATGTATTTGGTTGTATATTAACCAATTCTTTTTTCTCCCCCATCTACCATCTAATATAAAATGGGGTAATAATAGTCTTTGTATTAGCTCCCTAGGGCTGCTATAACAAAGTACCACAAATTGGGTGGCTTAAAACAACAGAAATTTATTTTACTGCAGTCTGTATGTGAAAAGTCCTAAATCAAGGTGACAGTGGGGTCACTTCCTTTTTAGAGGCTCTGAGGGATAACCTGTCCAATGAGTCTCTTGTAGGCTCTGATGGTTGCTGGTAATCTTTGGTGTTCCTTTGTCCAATCTCTGCCTCCATTGTTACATGACATTCTTTGTGTCTGTGTTCAAATTCCCCTCCTCTTATAAGTACACCAGTCACTGAATTAGAACCCACCTTAATCCAATATAACCTCTTCTTGATTATATCTGCGAAGATCCTATTTCCAAATAAGATCATCTTTACAAAGTCCAGGGGTTAGTACTTCAACATGGCTTTTTGACAGACACAATTTAACCCGTAATATCCTTGTATCTCAGTATATTTATATGACATGACATCGGAAGGAAAGTGGATCTCGGCTAAAAAAGGACTGAATATCATTCCAAAATGGACAAAGCAACCTATGAGGCTAGGTATCCCTTTTTTTGGGGGGGGGGGGGCATCGTCTCACTCTATAGCCCAGGCTGGTGCCATGGTGCCATCTCGGTTCACTGCAACCTCTGCCTCCTGGGTTCAAGAGTAGCTGGGATTACAGGCATGTAACACTATGCCTGGCTAATTTTTGTACTTTTGGTAGAGACAGGTTTCACCATGTTGGCCAGGCTGGTCTCGAACTCCTGACCTCAAGTCATCCACCCACCTCAGCCTCCTAAAGTGTTGGGATTACTGGTGTGAGCCACCGCGCCCAGTCGTCTTTTAAGAGTGTTTTCATCTGTAGAACTGAGAGTTGCATCATACTAGATAGAAGCATCATTTTGCTAATATCTTCATTTGGAAGTTATATTTAGTTAAGAGAAGTGGACATAGATGCCAAGTTGGCAAGGGATGGATTTTGGTAGCATTCTACGGTATCAACTTAGCTAAATCAGGAGCTATATTTTCCAGAATTTCCTCTCCTGATTCACACTGAGTTAAGGTTAGTCTTAAGGGAAATTTGCATGAGGTTGGAAAAGCAGAACTGAAGCAGCAAGCATTTGAAGGGGGCACCAAACTCTATGATGGCAAAGCACACATTTTCCCTGATGTGGTGATTTACCTGGACTTAGCGCAGCAGCTGTAGTTGAAGCTCCCAAAGCTCTGTCTTCAGCTTTGCCAAGTCCTATGCTAGGAACATGTTCAGCTCCATGGCAGAGGGCACTAGATCCCTCCGGAAGTCACCCCCTTGAGGTTGGTAAAAGGCTGATATGGGTTCCAGTTTTTCCTCCTAATTCCTATTCTTCTTTGTTCTCCTCTACTTCATGCCCAGCTTTTGTTACTGATGGCTGTGTTGACCCGGAGAGTTCAGCCCATTATCAGACAGATGCAACATACTCCCATTGACTTATTCAACAGATCTCACACTTGCCTAAGGTCTAATCCCTGGAATAAACCCCTCATTCTATGTCACTGTTTCTGCTTCTTATTAAACCCCAATACATGTACCTTCTATCAACACTGACAAAGGTTGTCATGAAGGAAGAAATCAGGAACCACAGAAAGCACTGGTGTTCATATTCCACCACCTCAAAAAGGTGGGAAGTCTTCTACAGATAGGTGTGATTTGGCGCACTTCTGAATTATGACCCATCCTCTGGGTGCCAGTGCTAAATAGTCATTTTCTACCATCCTTCATCTGACCTCCATCCATATGCCACAACTGTCTCCAATCAGAGCTTGAAACCAAACAGCAACGTATATTTCGTGAGATTGCATGTTTCATGTTTGGGGGAAAAAGCATAAAATAAAATGTGTTGTGGCCTATTTACAAGAGCCTGTCCCCAAATAAGGTGAAGGCCATCATTGATCGGTCTCTATTTAACTTGGCTCATTGGACTTCTTAACATCAGAATATCTAGCTGAGCAATTTATTAGCATTCTATCTTAGTCAGCTTCTGGAGTGTCATTCAGATCCTAGTTCTTTACTCTGACACAGGTTTTTTTCTTTTCATTTTAGCCTCCCAGTTTCTCCTGTTTCTCATATTACAAAAGGCCGTCTTTCCCCTTTACTGCCAGCACATGATTGTGGGGTTGTGCACGTTTCTTCTTGCATATTTCCCCTTGTACATGTTTTTTGTCAGCTTCCTTGCCCTACCTCCCATGATGCCTTTTCTTATCCAGAAGAAACTGGCACAAACTCTTTCAAGAAATGAAAACTCCCTATCCTGGTTCACATGCATTGATTAGAAAAGTATTAACTATTGAAATAAATGTAATATATAAAGCTGAAGCTGCTGTTTTATTCAATCTAAGATAACAATGTTTGCTATATTTTTAAAAATTAATTGCAGATTCATTCTACTAAGTAATTAGATTCATTTAGTATAAAACAACCCTTGTTGGATTCTGAGAATGGTTCATGCATTGGTCAGGGACTCGGCTTTCTTGGGGTGACACAATTATTTCTTAGGGCAGCCCGATAGCTCCCAGACAGCTAGTGAGGCCCAGCAACCTGTGGAGTCTGGTTTCTGGAGCTATGGCTTGGTTAATCTGTATTATTTTCATGAAGTGGTTAACATTCCTTATGAAGAAATGGAGGCTAAGTGACTCACAGCAGATTAGTAGAAAAGTCCTGAGTCCCTCTCAGAATCCTTGGTATTCTGGTCGGCAGGATTACTGTTTGCCTCAGGATAGGCTGTTCTCTCAAAATCATAAATTTCCAAAAACATAAATCACTTCCATGTGGATAAAGATGAGAAATTGTATTGATTTTTCTGTTTTGTTAGAAAGAAAAAAGAGAGAAGGAAAGAGGGAAAGTGGGAAAGTGGGAAAGTGGGAAAGGGAAGGGAAGGGAAAGGAGAGGGAAGGGAAGAGGGAGGGAAGAAAAGGAGGGAGGGGAACAAAGAAAAAGCAGAAGGAAAGAAGGAAGGGAGAGAGGGAGGCAATATACCTTACATGCTATCAGAAATTTAATATTTAGACTTAAAATAACAAAAGAAAAAGTCTGATAAATTACCATGTATTTTAAATCACTAATTATATATCAACCTGACTCCTTAAACCAAGGAAATTGTTAGCCTGAAGAATAGAAAGCACAGAGATTTACTTTTTACCTGATTAACACTTTGTATTAAAATAATCCAAAATAGCTGTTAATTCCTGTTAAATTCAGTCTCCACTTTTCTATAAAAGAAAAATTTAAATTATTTTTGGTAGAAAAGCTATTTTTTAATGTCAAAAATATTTCCTTATAACATTTTCAAGCCAACATACACAAAATTATTTATGTCAAATATTGTCACATAGAATCCAAAATGCCAGATTCTTCAACTCTTTTATTCACCCCAGGCAAATTTCAGTTTGCCATAAATCTTCCTTATGGCCAAGTCCCACTAGACTTTTAATTTAATTAAACATTGAAAATATTTGCATTGTGTTTTTCCCATACTCCCAACCCTCCATCAACAGTGAATTGGGAACCCAGCTATACATTAACCCAGAGTTATAAGGAAGCTGTACATATGTATGGAGCTCAGTTTCAGTTTGCTGGGAAGAGTAGGCAATAGCAATTTGCTGCAATGCATTCCATGGTTAATGTCACCAAAGATGTCAAGTGAGCAAGTGACAATGGGGCGGTTGGGGCGGAAGAGGGGGAGAGGAACAGCAAGATCCCTAAGTGGAAGATTGTCCTAAGTTTTTATCAAATACCCACTAGGGAGATCACTGAATTCTCACCAATCAATCTGGCAGTGATTTGGTCACCAAGGCGCAAAGGCAGATGGGATCCCCTTAAGTTCACTTTATGCAAGGCTTCCCCAATGCAAAAGGAATTATATTTGCAGGAGAGGATGACAGCATTGTGAGAATAGAAGGGATAGTGACTGGGCAGATCAATACTGGAGCTGTTTCACTTCCTTGCTAATTCTGTTTCACAGTGAGAAAACTGGATATGTTTCCTTCCTCATCTCTCTTTCCCTATATAAAAATCTGTGTTTTATTTCAACTTTTATATACAAATTACCAGAGCTAACAAAGGCTTGAACCTGAGTTAAGGTAAAAGAGGGGGGAAAAAAGACACATCCCGAACCAGTTTCATTTATGTAATGAAAATAAATTTTTACACAATCAACAGAAACACACCAAGATTTTTTTTGCGAAAAATATTTTTAAATAAATTTTTCTTTTTTTCTTACATTCTGATATACATATGTAACAAGGTTTATGGCACTGTAACCAGAATCAAATCAGAAAAAAAAAAAAAAGGAAAAAGGTGGGAAGGAAAGTAATTGATATATTGTTGAATTCCTTTCTATCTCCAAGCTGGCAAATTTGCACTATTTGTCTACCATTCAGCTGCCAGCTCTAACTTGTTTGCACACTTAAAACATCATATTATTGCACAAGAAGCCAGTGAAGGCATATGGTATAATGGTCAGTTCCTCACTATTTCAAAAAAAATCTCTTAAACCCAGAGAAGGAAAAAAAAGAAAAAAAATCCAGAGCATGAAACACACAAAATCAAAGGTATCCTTTGTCTCTTTAAAGAATGCCTGAAGGATTCTTAGACCACTTAAGCTGCCCTGATCTTCTCTTTGCACCAGTGAGCACAACAGGGCTTGGTTTGGTTGGGTTTTTGTTTTCTATGTGGACAGCCCAGGTGGGTCCCAGGCCTTGGTGATTCAATGTCTTTTCTATTTACTTTTGGTTCTTTTTAATTGGTTTAAAGTGTGTAGTATTTTCGGTCTATGAACCTGCACAGACTATTTAGTCATAAACTCTACAAATAGCTTAAAAGGAAAAGGGGGAGAAACAAGTTGTATTATATTTTTATTGTTGGCTTAAAAAAATTACTTCTTTAACCTCCTGAATTTGTCAGTTTGTGGGAGGTGAATCTCAATGGCGTCAAAAGTTATAGTCTTCTCACACTTGTTAAAAATAAAGTGTTTAAACAAGTTTGTTTCCATTCACAAACTTTACTCCCAACTAAAAAAAAAAAAGAAGAAAAAAAAAAAACCAGAATCCATCCTCCTTCCTCATTGTCTCCTAACGGAGAGCAGCAATCCTTTCCATCCAGACCATTGTCACACAACCGTCTCCACGCCCATCAGCTTTGGTGTAAGGATTCTCGGTGTCACACCGTTGTTTAGGTCTTCCTCAAATTCTAGCAACTGCCCCATGAAGTTAAGGTTTGGGGAGATAATTGGTCGTTTGCCTTTGACAAATTTATAAGCATCAGTCATGGTCATCCGAGTGTGCTTCATCAAGTAAGCGATGACGATGGTGGCAGAGCGGGACACCCCAGCCTGGCAGTGGATGAGAAGCCCCTTCCCACACTGGTGAGCTTCCTCTGAAAAAAGGGAGAAAGACAAGAGATGAAGGGCAGACGGAAGGGAGAGGCACGGAAAGAGAAACTTTTATCTAAATTTTGCAATGCCTTATTTTGCAGAGAAATAATGAATTAAAACTGTTTTAAAGCCAAGTATAATCTACTAGTTCATTATATATATTTATGTCACAACTTCCAGAACTGGCTAAAGTTGATAGCAGCATGAACAAGAAGCTATACATCTACATTTAAAGAGAGGGAATAGTTTGCTTCACAGGTGACAGTGGCCTGAAGCCAGACCTATAACACAGTTAACTTTCACGCTGAACAAGCTACTGATTAAGTCAACTCTAACAGTCATTGAACCTCTCTCTTAAATGTCTTGTTCTCTTATTTTCTGGAATTATACTACTGAAAAAAAAAGAATGAAGGAAAAGGAGAGAGGGAGGGGAAAAATTATACCAACACATGAAAATATACACTCACACACATATATATATATGTATGTGTATATGTGTGTGTGTGTATATATATGTTATATATATATAACAGTTCCTCTTTGGATTAAGGATGTTAATTCCAATTTTTGGTTGTGTGACTTAACAAACCTAAAGCTAGTAACAACAACTCTCTCACTTGTAATAGAGAAAAAACACTTTCTTTATTCTACAGAATTGCTCTGTACAGGAATGGGAATTAAATGGATAAGAGTTTTAGTCTTACTAAACCCTGATTAAGGTTAAAGGAATAAAGCTAAACTAGAAACATGCTATGTTTAGCTTCTCCCCAGAAAATCCAGTTGTTGCAAAGTTAACTAAATGCCAGTAGCATACAGGCCCAGGGTGTCACCTCTCAAGTGTTCAACCCCATTTGCATCCACATATGACATTCCAATGTGGCAATAATGTAGAAGATGGAGGAATCCCAGCAATGGTTCAAAATCCAGAGCAATTGAAAGAGGAAGACTTGCTAAGTTTTCGGATATATTAAAAGCTCAGGACAATAGCGTGTGGGCACTGCCTGAACAGATTCTTAACGACATTTCTAGACTCTAACGCATCCCTAAGCAAGCTTCCTTGAAGGAACACCAATTAGATAAACAAGTAGGGAAGGAGAAGGAGTAGAGAGAATAGCGATTTCACCTAAACTACATCTACTGGCTAGCCACCAGTGGACCAAGGAAAAAAAAAACCTGACGTAAATTTTCATCTTAAAAGTTTACAGATGAGGTTTACTTCTCATAGTCAACAGTATTTCAAGAAAAGTAAGCATCTCTCTTTTTCAACCTTTTCCCTTCAGTGCACAGTATTTAGCTCCAAGTCAAGACCAGAAAGCATGGTGATGAGAGAATGAGCTTCCAAGTGCCTGGCTGGACCACTGGTTCCACTACACACACTTGATTCAGGAATAAACAAACTGGCATAAACACTAAACTTAGATGCTGCTTAATTTATATTAGACTTTCAGTGAAAGCTATTATGTTTATAAAACCTGCTGTGTTTTTCCTAACGCAAGACTGTAAGATTTTAGTTTATCCAATAACATAGCGATGAAAATAAAATTGTGCCTATGCAGGTTGTGATTTGGAGTTGTTCTTTGGGCTGAATGCTATTTGTTATTGGTCTCGTTTTCCTTTCAAAAAAAAAAAAAAAAAAAAGGCAGGTAAGCCTGAGTAATCTATAAGGAATGTGAGAGCTTTGGTTGAAATCCTCTTAGAACAAGTATATCTTACCCTAGTCATTAAATAGAAAACAATTTCCTAACTTCCTCCAACTGGAATTAAGTCAGATGGAATCTCAGTCATAACACCATGTATCAACCAGAAGTTCCTCATCTGCTTGTTGAGAAATTTTTCTTCCTCAGAGTTCCAGGTTTGGCTCAGATTTTATTAATAAAGAATCTGCAGTATCTCTGCATCCTCAGTTTGCCAGTTGGGAATTACTTAATAGGGCATCAGAAACATCACCTTAGTATGTTGTGAAAAGGCCTCAGGCTTGGGTCAAAAACCCTGGATTCTGGCCCCTTCTTGGACACTAGAATTCTTATGACCTCAGAGAAGTCACTTTCCTTCTCTAAGTTCAGTGATCACCCTGAATTTCCTTTCAGACTCAATATTCCATGGTCCTGTGCTGACGGCATAATTAGCAAGGAAAACAGCTTGGCAACATGGCCGCAGATGTCAACACTACAGCAAATCCACCAGACCCCAGTGGCTGTTAAACCTAAGGCTGCTTTTTTTCTCTGGCGAAGGAACACCCCACTCCACTTAACTGTATTCTTCCTGGAATAACAACCTGCTGTAATATTTAGGAAAAGTACTAGACCACCCCTTTATGGTGATAAAAGTTGAAGTTACTTAAAAACAAAACAAAACAAAACAAAAACAAATGTTGAGTTTTGCTATATTGCAGGTGTTCCTAAAATGATATTTTGAGTCTTATAGCAGTTTGGGGCTATAGAAGTTGCAGAAATTAGGATTAGGATTAGGCTGATAGTTGCTTCCTTCTGGGGATTAAAGCCTGCTGTTGCTAAAACTTCCTCCTTGGAAACTACTCTGTCTACACAACCTGATCTTTCCTAGTTCAATGAGTTTGGGGCAGACTGTCAAAAGAAAGCTAGTACCATCTTGTCTTATGCTGGATGAATAAGGATTAGTAGGGTGACCGGAAGGCATGGGTGTGTTTGGAAGGGGTGTCATATTCACTAGATGTTGCTTCCAAGGTGCTGAAGGGCGCTAGTAGATCCAGTAGCAGTAGCACCAGCTCTGACCTCCAATTCCTTACTTTCCATCCATTTTTCTGGTTATAGAGCACATAAATGCTAACTCCTACCACTATTTCACTGAGAACTTGAGGGATGAGGATTTCTAGTTGAACGGATCCCAACAAATTCAATTACTGCCCTTTTATATCCATCTTGATGGCTTGGATACACTTGACAGGCTATGACTTAGGAGAATGCTTAGGCTGTTTCAGTTAGCAGAGCCCTTCGAAACTCCAGGGCAGCTTTCTTTTTGCAACATAGGAATAAACCTTGAACTTGATATCAAAGCAAGAGCCGGAGGGAAAAGGAAGGCAGAGGATGAAAATTCCCTATGGGAGACAGTTACCAATGAACTCAAAAGCCTCTTCAAAGTACTGCCGCAGGTTCTGCTTGTTGCTGTCAGTGGCCGGCAGCCGCTTGTAGTTCAACAGGCCTTTCTCATAGTGGTAGAGGGGAAGATGAGTGGTGACATTGATGACGTAGCCGATGTTCAGCCGCTGCATGGTGTCCAGGTCCTGAGCATCCTGCTCATTGCCAAGGAACAGGAAGGGCAAGATGGGGGTGAGCTCAGCGTTCTCGATGTCAGGGGTGGTGGGGATAGGCTGAGGTAGCAAGCTCGAGGCCGCGGATGCTCCGCCCCCCACCTCCCGGCACTCTTGGAGCTGGAGGGAGTTGTCACAGAGGTTTTCATGGTTCTGCTTAAAACTACTAAGTCCACCTGGAACACAAACACAGAAAGTGAGAGTGACTGAGATTTCAGAGCTGGCAGAAAATGCTACCTCCCCATTGGAATGAGTTTGCATTGTAGCTCAAGCATATTTTAAATACACACATAAATATGTATTTAAACAAAATAAAAATAAAAATAAAACAAAAAATAAAAGTCCATTTAGAGACCCAAGACAAGCTTCGGGGAGTATCACTGCATGGAGCACTTTGGAAATGTGCTCTTTCTACAAATGAGGGCACGTTCCCCTAGAAAGAGTTCCACGCAGTGTCAGGCAATTTCCTCAGCTGCAAATGTGACCTGCCTCAAAGAGCCATATGCTCAGTGGCCTACATAGAACCCTGCGCTTTGGGAGCCAAGAAAGGCACAGATGACCTCCTCGGGTGGAATCTCAGCACCACAGGAGCACGTCTTGCACCCTTCATAGTTCACCTCACCCAGAGGGCCAAGTGTGCTCCCAATACAGCAGAGTGGTTACAAGCAGGAACGTTGGAAGAGACAGGTTACCTTGATTATACTCTGGGTACCATCATTTCCTGACACTATGACTTAAGTTCATTTACCTCTGTGCTTCAGTTCCACCATCTGTAAGCTGAGGGTGATGACGTCTCCCTTTGAGTGCAACTGTGAGCCTCAGATAAATGAGTATGTGTAAAATACTTAACACATCTCCTGGCACACAGTAGAGCTCACCAAGTAGTCACTATTTTAATTTATATTATTTATATGATTGCCCACAGGTGAAATCAGCAGAGAAGTACTTGGAAAAGACAAGCCAGGGTGGGGTGGGATGGATTGCTCTTATAATCTTTTTTCATATTCTCCATGTAGGTCCCTGACATTTGTCAACCCTGACTTTCAGTAGAACAGAATGTGAGAGCAGCGCAGTTGCTTACTCCTCGACTTTCCAAGGCTTATGGGCACATAAACCCATCAAGAAACCTCTTGTGGATGGGTGAATGCATACTTTTGAGCTTACGGCTCTGCTCTGCCTCCTAAGAGTTATGCGTCTAGCATAAAAAGCTTATAAACTGTGCTTGTTTCTCCATTTTTAAAATGCAAATCTTCCCCTGAACAAGTGCAATCTCATTTTGGGAATGGATCTTAGGGAAATCATCTAACCAAAGACAGTTAGCTAGATACATGGAGACGGTCACTACAATATTATCTGTTTTATATATATATTTAAAAGGCCAAGTAAAACACAAAAACAAATTAAAAGAAAAAAAAGTTATTACATTCATTCCATGGAGTATTATGTGGCCTTTAAAAGAGTAGTTGCAAAAACGATGTGAAAATAAATAAAATATTTTGGTTTAACATTAAATTTTTAAAAAGCTAAGTAAAAAACATTCAACAAAAGCTGAAGGACTGTACAAAAAATGAACAATTGTTTAAGTTAGGGAATTTATGGATCACAGTTTATTGTTTAAATTTTCTGCTAATATTTTTACACACAATGACATGCACAGATAAACCCAAAGGATTATTACAAAGCTCAAATTATATAATATACATGTAAGTGCTATAAAATCTGGATTGACATTATTAGTGCCAACTGAACTCTAATTCGAATCAAACAGAACTGGATACACTCTGGCTTTCCCTTTGAAAAGAGGGGGAAGTAGAAAACTCCTATTAGCTGAAAGCCACCAGAACACAACATCTACTACCCTCACAGACAGATGGCTTGTGGCTGTCTTGATAGTTCCAGGAGATAAGGCAGAAAACCCAAAGCATGAACAAGAGACGGTTATGTTGCAATAAGGACAGGAAGTCTATCTGTCCACTAGCCTCTGTGCCTAGCATATGTTCTTCTCCATTTCAAGTCTCATCTTTGACAAACCACAGCGGGAAACTCCAGACCATAACCTAGACCGAGTCTCATGACTTTTCATAACCAATGGAGCCGGAGCTGGCTGCATAAAAGACAGAAATCATATTCTCCTTAAGGTATGGTTATGATCCAAAGAAAACTCAAAGGGCAATACTATGTTCACTTTACTCATCGAAAGTAAAAAGTCAAAACCTACCTCAGCTTTTTGAAAAGAAAAACAAGAGCTGTATACAAATTTCAGCTGATTTCCAGAATTAACCTCTGCTCTTACGTATGATAGTTCATTCTGCTAGGCAGTTATGATAATAAACTTTGAACCTGAAGAGAGAATTCTGAAGTAGAAAGAAAGAAAATATTGAAAATAACTTCACCAGTGAAGACTTAAAAAATAAATAAGATAAAAAACTACCCATTGTCATCATCACAGCCTCCACAAAAGGGATTCTGAAGAGTTAAAATCTGCTCAGCTTTGCCTCCACAGAAACCCAAATTCCACACAGATTCTGTGATGGGAACCTAATTCACTTTTTTCTTCAAAGGCGGCAGTTGTTACATTTTTCCATATAAGATGAGAGGAAAGAACAACAAAACAAATTCAAAAGAAGTCTCTAAAAGCAGGGGAAAAACCTCTCTGTTCTTATTTAGGGTACTCAAGCTGTAATTTGTCTTAAAAGCAGCTAGTTTAAAAAAAAAAAATGCTAGAAAACCCCACACACAGAAAAAAGCAGCGTCCAGCTTTTTAAAATTCTGCCTCTACACCTCCTTTCTCAATGACATCAGCTGGAGGCTCCCCACCTGCCCAGTTGCCATAGCAGTTACACAAAGACATACAATGACATCAGTTGGCATGATATCAGCTCTTTGAGTGCAAACAATACAAGAAGAACTACTTTGTTTAAGGCCTTTGGTGCAACTGTGTTCTGGGGAGCCAATGATGTAATGCTAACAGGTGGCATGGGCCTTCCATTTGCCTAATGGGGGGAAAAAACCATGGGGAGTGGGGGGAGGAGGGAATTTGAGACAGACATGCAGAATGCTCCAAATCACAGAGCATGCTTATGTGCAAAAGTATGTGTGTATCGTATGTTTAAGCCATGTAGGAACTCTGTTCATATAATATTTGGAGGTGGGAGGGGTGGAGAGAAAAAGGAGATATTACAATTTAAACATATAAGGTAAACAAGGAAATTCTCCTTGAGGGGTCTGAAGAAATAGTCTCCTGTTCAACGGCCAGTATGCTAATCAACTTGGGCATCAGTTCTCCATAAGGCTTATGCACAGCTACGTATTGCAGTTAAAAACTCTCTCTGTGGACGGTGCTTAAAGTAAAACAAAACAGTGGAAGCTCACAGTGGTGGCTTTTTCCAGAGAAGTCGGCAGGAAGGATTGTTTTCTTCTCTTGGGGAAGGGTTGAAATTGAAAGCTGGAGGGGAGGGGGAAGAGTAAAGCTAATCTGGTTTTTCTTTTCCAGTTACTTTCCCCCGACCCTACCCCATCAAATATCACCAGAGGCCAAAGTGACTGATCACTTAATGAGGAACCTTGATGATGTTATATTTATTACTATTTAAGAATATTAGAACATGATAATTAACAAACAAAGCAGAAGCAGTGTAGTATGGAGGTGAAGAGCAAAGGTCAGAGACAAACACACCTAGCTGCAGTTATGATTCTGCCTCCTAGCAGCTGTGAGACCCTGTGCAGGTCAGGTTCCCTCATTAAGCCTCAGTTTACCAATCTATTAAGTGGATGTAATATCATCTACCCAACAGGGTCATAGTTCAGGAAGGCTATGTAAAGGTTTTGATACACAACCAGGTATTCGATAAATAATGTCTTATTACCCCCCAAATTATCACCTGTCATAAATTCCAACTGATCTATGCAAACGTCTAGTCCATGAGAGCCCTATGTGCAGTGCAGTCATTCAGCGCAGGGGTACTGAGTCTGTACTTACTGGGTTTGAATCCCCAGCACAGCCAAACACTAGCTATGAGACCCTGGGCAGGTTTCTCACCTGTCTATTCCTCTGTTTCCCTGTATACAAAATAGGGATAATAACAGTACCTACCTCACTGTACTGTTGTAATGATTAAAGTGGTTAATACAGTACTTTAAAACAATGTCCAGCACATTGTAAGTGCTTTTTCTTTCCATCACTTTGGGAAACTACCATTTTAAAGTTCTAAAAAAAAAAAAAAAAAATCTGCTTGCTATAAAGACTCTATATAAGTAAGCTAATGTTCCTGAGTTTTTACTTTTAAAATTTGATTTAACAAAAAAGAATTAGGAACCAAGGTATCTGAGCAGTTTGAAAGTCTGCATAACATCCTTTTAACATAAAGAAAGCAGCAGCTCCCTATTTTTCCTAAACAAATAGATCTGATTTTACTTTGTTGGTGCTAGCTTTCCTAATAAAGACTATGTCTTTGCATTTCTGGTTTTTCCACAGGATTGGATTTTGAAAATAAAACAGTTCTTCCCTCTTTCTTCCCTTCCTCTAATTTCTACCAAGGTGGCTAACTTCTCTATGTGCACAAGAGCCTGCAGTTATTACTGCAAACATATTGTAGCCATGAGCAACAATGCTGGGGTGGGGTGAGGCAGGGCAGGGTGGGGGTGGGCAGCAAACATTTTCAAAGCTTATCTCAAAAGTAGGTTCTCTGCCAAAATGAGTATGGTCAGTACACTGATTCTAAATGGCAGCAACAAAGAATACCTAGCATCCCTAAAGAACTGTATGTGGAAATACTGCCTCCCAGTTTCTGCTAACACAGGCTCAGTTCAGTGACAGTCCTACTGAAGCAATGGATTCTAGTTTTAGTGGGAAACTTCTCTTTATAGATGCATTTCAGCTCCTGTTGCTGTTTTGGCTACTGCAGTCCTGGAAACAGAAGAGTCCTCTGTAATGTGATTCAGAAGCAATGCACGAGGTGGTGAGTTAAAGAAACCACATCCAAATGCAGAATCTATAAGCAAGAGATTTTTATATTCTAAAGGTGGACAGCACTTTCTGGCCTTATGCTAAGCTAGAAAGTGAGTTGTTTCCAGAAATTTAAGGAACACTCTCACTGAAGGTCAGCAAACAGAAGTAATGTCCAAAGACCAGGGCGAGGGGTGTAGGCTAAAATTGGACTCTTCCACAGTTTGCTATAAGCATATTGATCACCTCTCTCTGTTGCCTAGTTTTTCTTACTGAGTAACTAGTCTTTTAAAGTAAAACAGTACCTTGATGATAGCAGTTAAGATCATAGACTGGAGCCAGACTGCTTGAGTTAAAAATCCTGACTCCTATCACTTACCTTGTAACAAGTTATTGATGTCTCTGCATTTCAGTTTACATATCTGTGACTTGTATATAATAATATCTATCTCACAGAGTTCTCAATATGGATACAATGCTACATGAGAGTTAGGTGTTTTATTGTAAGTGGGAGAGACGTTGGTGTAAGTTGGATGCTATTTTGTTTATACCAAGAACAGATGGATGCTATGATATACTCCACAGAAACAGTAGAACATCAGAGCCACTAAAGATTCTATAAGCACCAGAATCTTGTGGAAGAACAAAGCCTGGATGAACTGGAGCTGATGTCAGGCTGCCAAGGCTGAAATCTTCTTCAAAGACAGGGTCAGAGTCACTTCATAAGTTTCAGGGCAGAATATCACCTAACAGGAGAAATATGTGGCAGCAGGCGGTGGGTGGGGGGCAGTACCAGCTCCATCCACAAAGATTATTTCTACTTCTTGTTTTCTATGAAATGTTCTTTATACTCCATAGATGTGATTGGGTATTTTACAGTAGGAATTGGGTATTTTACAGTAGGGTATTTTCAAGTTCACTTGAAATCATTGCTACTGTAAAATACCCAAGGAAGTGTTACTTAAATTGTCTTATGATCTTACCCCCAGGGAACTTGTATTTCTTTCCCAAGAAGAGTGAAGGGAGGCCCTATCAAACAGAGGCAGAGAGAGTTGAATGGGAGTGTTGTCTCACTAGGTATAAGGTATGAAACAAGAGATAAAGAAGTGTTTCTCTTACTCACGGGAAGAGAGAGATTTAGGAGGCTATGAGTCAGAGAGAAGTCTTCTTATGATCACGTCATTTGACTGCTTCCCTCAAACCAGTGTGGTCTGGCTTACATGTGAAATGCCTTATGTGTGAAAAGACATAAACAAGGAGGTATCACAAGCTTAAAATACACACACATATACATAAAACTTCAGATATATACATACAACATACTGGCATCTTGAATCCCATTGAGTATCCATCCACATTATTTGGCTTGCTATATTATTAAGTCTTTTAGGAAGATATATCTAAAAATATTTTAGTCCCCCCACTCATGGGTTTTTTCCTGTGTGAAGGAAGCACAGTTATCTACAGATATATCTTAAAAGCCAGCTCTAGAAAAGACAGTGGATGATATATAAAGCAGCAAAAAAAAAAAAAAAAAAAAAAGAGCTTTGCCTTAGATTTAGAATAGTGGGTCTACCACATGCCAAGTGTGTGACTTTTTGAAAGCTATTGAAGTCTTCTGGTCTATCTTTCCCTAACTATAAAATAGGATACTACTACTTAGGTCTGTCGTAATGATTCAATGATTTTGTGTGCACAATAGCCATCCTGGTATTTTAAGAAGGCATTCAAACCCTGCAGCTATTTGAATGATTATCAAATGGAGCAGCAAAGCTAACTAGCACTGGAGATAGTCCGATGCAGGAAGATGACCAGAGACTACAGTGGTCAATGTCAGTGTTGCTAGAGATGAACTTTCGACGCTGGTACAGTTGCTTCAGAGCAGTGGGGAAAAGGAGACCATCCTGCAGAGGCAACCCCATACAAGGGCATCACCAGATAGAGAGAACAAAGCAGGAGCCATGGGGACAGCCCACTGTGGCTCTGCTCTGCTAAAAGTGTACTTAGTGTTGTTAGCCTAGTCTACACTCCATCACTGCCAGAGGAAGTGGCATGTAGAATGGGGGTTGGCGCTGGTGGTTAGTGTGGTCGCCCTTGAAAACCTCATTATATTTAGTTCTTTATGTCTATGATTTTTAGAAGCCTTGAAAAAAAAAAAAAAAGACTTTTTTTAGGCGTATCAAATAGCCAAAAATACATTTCTGGTATATCTTCTAAAAATATATGTATATTTCTAGAAATTTTAGAAATGGACATATAGAAAAGTTATCACACACACAACTTTTTCATACCTCAATTTTCTCAATAAGTTGAGGTGTTTACAGTTTTTCTTAGTCATTCTATAAAAACTTAGTTTCAACAACTTATTATACGTATACATGCAGCCTCACTCTACAACTATAACGGCATTATTAATACATATTCTTTTAAAATATACTTTTCTCTCTGTGTATTTCCAAATTAAGAGCTTTAATAGAATTTATGTTCTTGGAGAGCAGGACTAGTCTTATTTAAATCCCTTTGTACACAGGAATTAGCCCCAAGTCACATGAAGACAGGTGACTGCTGATGTGTTAGATACCAACAGGAGCTATAGGGAAAGAGGTGTTGAGATAGGTGGTCAATTTCTTTCTGGAAATAATTTACAAAAACTTAACAATAAAGAGATCTTCCTGGTGTTTTCCTAGTGATAAACGATAGGCTGAAATCACTTCCAGAATAGCCTTCCCAAAACAACCTTCCAATAATAAAAGTTGTTCATTTTTACTTAGTTCATCTAACCAAGTAGTATTTAGTAATGTTTTAAGAGAAAAAAAAATTCTGAAAAGTTGATACCAGAATTTGCCTGAATTTTGAGTTAATAGTAGTCTTTTCTTTGGATTGTCTGGACAAAACAGCATAATATAGAATACTGATGCTTCCATGAAATAGACATTGCTTCTGTTGTTGTCATATAATAACTTTGGTATCATAGTGATACAGGAGTTAAGAAGAAATTACTTAGGCAGATAGTGAGGGTAAAGAAGTCCTAAGGTTTTCCTTTTAATGAAGAGAAGCCCCAAATCATTTTCTAACAAAGAGTAGCCTGTAAAGTCGAGCTGCAGACACAGACAAGCAAACTGGTAGCTTGCACGGGTGGATGCCAGCAGGAAAGAATTACCTGGGACTAGGCATGTTCAAAATGGAGGCTCCATCTTCCCTTCTCTGCCAGCCACATGTAAGGTAAGGAGCAGACAAGATGGCGCCAGGCAAGGGGAGAGTTCATTTGCATAATAAGTTTAGGGTGGGGTGACCACCCTCCCCAGAGTGCTGTGTAAACCTCACACCTGGTCAAACCAATCTGTGAGCCGTACATAAATCAGACACCGCCTCCACAAGCCAGACTATAAAATCTGGTGCATCCACCACCAGCCGGCCTTTTTCCTCTGGGAAGTCCCCTCTCTCTCACTAAAAAGCGAGCTGTTTTCCTTTCTCTTTCTTTTGCCTATTAAGCCTCTGCTCCTAAACTCCTGTGTGTCCATGTCCTAAATTTTCTTGGTGTGAGACAACAAACCCCAGTTATTTAACCCAGACAAGGTAACCACTTCAACAGTTACTGTTGTTTCTCTCAGATCATGTCCCGTCCCTCCCACCCCAACATTAAAAAATCCAGCATTCCAGAAATAAGCTAATACTTGATGATGACACTTACCAAGAACTAAAACAGTCACTTTTGCTCCTTCCTAATCTTTGTATAATTAGCAATGTGCTTTCTTCTCGATTTTTTGTTCCATATACTTCTACTTTTTCCAGTCATTAACTTGTTTATCGGAGGGGTCTTGTGGTTTTTTTTTTATATTTTCGAATATACTGTTCCCTTCCTTGTTTGATAAAAACCTTTGCCATGTCCTCAATAGGAATACTTTTTAAAAAATTCTTGCCCACATATTTACCTCAAAAAAGTGAACTGAGTCAGAAACATCCAATGATTTAGGAATTGTGATTTATGAAAATTGAAAATAAAGTTTAATTGGAGGCCTTCCAAGAAATGCTGACCCTGGAAAGTTTTTATCAGAGCTTTAAAGATTCCCCTCTGCTGCCACCACCCTCCCCTCCTGGCTCAGAAGTTGCCTCAGGACAGAATTGGTATAGAAAAGAGCTGGAGATTATATTTCCGCAGGCTGGAGTAGCTCAGTCCACACAGAAAAGTCAGCCTCTGGTTCCTACCCCCTGAAGGAAAGTACACTTCTCTTGCCCCCCTCCTACCATTTCGATTTTAAGGCTTTAATGAATAACCAATGTTTGAGCTACCACAAGTTTAATTTGTGTGTATTTGAATAACACAGGCAGATTGTTTTGAGAGGATACCTCCAAGTATGTAAAGATTGTTTTGAGAGGATACCTCCAAGTATGTAAATACAGCCTGTTTCTTTAAATCTGTTACCTCATTTATTTACATTAGAACAGAAAGCACTGCCAGAAGCAACAGCTGATGACAGTCATGTAATTTTCCACAAAGACAACAATTAAACAGCTTTGTGTTAGTTTAATGAGCAGATGACTTTTATGTGAGCCAGATTTGAACTGTTAAGATCTCAAGAGTTCCCAGAGCCAGGAACCCCCTCAGGTTTTGCAGAAGTCAGTGAGACTCTAAGACTCTGGTTTCTTCCCACCGGGGCCTTGGGTTTGGTCTCTATCTCTATCCCTCTTGCCCATTTCTCCTCTCTTCTCTCCCTCACCTCTTCTCCCAGGCTCTTCCTCCTCTACCCTGATCTCTCCTCCCTCCCCTCCCCTCTGCCTCTTCTCCCTCCCTGTCCCTGACATCTCCCCTCTTCTACCCTTCTCTCCCTCTCCCTCCACCTTCTCTGTCTCTCATAAACCCATCAGCAGTAGATGGGAAGAAAAATGAAAGAGAGGCATTCTACCTGGAATACATTTTGATGCTTGAATTTCAAACGAATCCACAGAATATTTGTTAGACCTATTTTTAAAAAGTCAAAGGTGGGCTGGGAAGAGTGATTGAGCACTCATTCCTGCCAGCCAGACACACAGTAAGGCTCTGCTAGTGCAGAGAATACCATCTTTAACTCACCCTCCCCATTCTGTCTCACAAAGGTTTCCGTAAGAACCATCTGAAGACACGGTGCGGGCATGGTTGACTTCAAGTCAGTCCCTCTGCTAGAGGGGCAGGGAAGTGCCTTCTGCTTTCCCTTAAGCCTAGTCTGGAATGGAAGGGTCAGAACAGATGTTTCTGGTGGATCCAGTTGTCCCCTCCATCCACACACCCTCCTCCCAGCCTGTGTAGTCCCTTTTTTTTTTTTCCACCAGGATTTTATCTACTTCTATTGAGCTCCATTCTCACTGACAAAAATGCCAACTAAAGAAAATAAAAGTATTTTTGCTTTCCAGGAAAGGATTTTGGGCTTCAATCAAGTGAATGGCTAAGAAGGGTACCTACCAAGATCCAGTCTGGGGGTGAGGGGTCAGGGGCTGACAGAAAGACAGCCAAGTTCCAGCCCCCATGTTCCTGAAAACTTGCAAGTTCAGTTTTCTTTCTGGTTTCTCTAACTGTACATGTCTAAACTTTACCTATGTTAGCACAGACCAACCAGTTCCCAGGGAGAAAGGCACACCATAAACACTCATATCAAGTCTGGGATTTGTTAACAGACACGCCAGTTATATTAACACATTTTTCACTGTTATAATCTCTTGTATTTAAGATCAAACCCTCCCCAAACATTCTGGGAGTTGAGGAGGTAAGTGACATGCTGCAGAGGCCCCTTCCCCGCCCCTCCCCACTCCCTCAGGAGGAGACAGATGAAAATCATAAACACAGATTCCAGAAGGCAGTCACAAATTAGGGTAAGTTATAATGGAAGCTGCTCTCCAGTTCCTGGGTGCTATGAGAGGGGACTAATTAGATTGGGGTTCATGGACAGTCTCTCTGAGGTATGAGAGGAGACAGAATCCAGGAGAACAGAGGGAGAGGGAACACCACACTGGGAAAGGCAGAGAACTCAGGGGGTCTCTGAGTGACTCAAGGGAGCCAAATGTGGGGAGGCACAATGACTGGGCAAGAGGTGGGCGGGGGGAAGGTCTAGGAGACGGGGAGGTAGGGAGGCAGGGACCCTCCTCACAGGGCATCTTAGGCAGGTTTTATTCTGAGTTCAGTGGGAAGCTCGTGAGTGTTCCAAAGTCCACAACAGGTGATCAATATGTGTTTGAAAAGAAAAGGGGGGGGGGGGGGGGGAAAAGAAACAGAGAGAGAGAACACACTGATTTACCAAATGGTGCAACTTACCTATACTCCAAATCCTGGGCAAAATTCATACCCTTTCCTTTTCTGAATGCATTTTTTGTGGCCGCTATGGACTGATTGTATCTCTCTTCCCCACATTCAAACACACACACAAATTCGTATGCTGAAGCCCTAATCCCCAGTGTGAGGTCATGAGGGTAGGGCTCCTGTGATAGGAGTAGTGCCTTTATAAGAGACAACACAGAGCTTGCTGTCTCTCTCTCTGCCTTGTGAGGGCACAGCAAGAAGACAGCTGTCTGCATGCCAAGAAGGAAGCCTTCACCAGAACCCAACCATGCTGGCACCCCAATCTTGAACTTGCAGCCTCTAGAACTGTAAGAAAATAACTTTCTGTTGTTTAAGCTATCCAGTCTATGGCATTTGGTTAGAGCAGCCCAAATGAATATAGTTCCACTTGTAATTCCCAGTGTAGCTTACTTTTAGAAATATAACGTATAATACTTACTTTTGAAGAGCCACACCAAAACTTGTGGGCTGCCTGAGAACAAAGCCCCTGAGAGCCAGCCCAACTTGGTATCATACCTTAAAGCCACGCCAGAAATGGTCTAAGGTCAGAATGGGGCTGGCAGGGTGGTAGGGGTGGCAGGGTGGTGGGGGCGGGGGCTGCAGGGGGTGGGGGTGTGCTGAAAGGACCAGCATGCCTATAAAAGGCAAGCCCAGTAAGCCTTGCAGAACCTTAGTTCCATGAACCAGCTGCATGCATGCACAGAAGCCCACTCCGCTCCCAAAGACACTTCCCTCCTCATTAGATATACCCCCTTTCAGATCAGCACTGGCACATGACCTCCATGTGGCATCCTTCCGGGCAGAAGAATATTTTAGCTGGAGACAATCTGTGTACTGCGGAGGCTACTCTATACCATGTTAGGGCTCCACCTTTTTTGCTCACTGGTCTCAAACTTAATACTGGTTAATCCATCAAGACGGATTAAAGGAGGGGGAAAAATCCATGAGATCATCCTGGGAGGCTGCAGAGAGAGGAATGTTAACAGGAGGAGAGTGCTATAAAACACAAAACCATATTTCTCCCAAGAGCTCAACCAGATATTCTGCATTATTGTTTAATTCTCTAAAGAGAGGGAAAACATTCTTGCCTTTCAGTGCAGAAGTTTAAATAATGGAGCACTGCTAAACAAACAAACAGAGGAAAGCCTAGTAAAGCTATTCATTAAACAAGCCCACTGTACAAAAGGAAAACTGTTGCTCAACCATCCACCCCGAGGACCAACATTTATCCTAGACCCCAAATTAAACACATCACAGCTTCACAGCAAAAATATGTTTCCCAATGGGATTTAAGTAAAGTCCAATTAAATAAATCTTCAGAAATGTCACGCACGAGCCTCACAGGAGAGCATATTTCTACTGTGAAACATTCCCATTGGAAGTTGCATTCACAAAAGGTCCTCTAGATACATCCGTGACAGGAGGGGTGGGGGAAAGCAGGAAGCTAGCAAAGTTACACAAGTGAAGCCTGGATAGGGTTCCATTGCTAAAATCATGTATGGAAGTGCCAAGCCAAAAATGCTGCATCTGAGTTTGCTTTGAATGAAACCCCCATGTCCAACAAACGGCATTTATAACTGTGTATTTCAGTAGGATCTGGAGGTCAAGGAGTTGTGGCTTAGGGAATTCAGGAAGTGGTAGGGGAAAGGATCAAATGTCAGTATCGAAATTTGAATTGTTTTCCTGAACCCATGTTTCCACTTCACAAAAGACATAGCAACAACTTCCTCAAGTCACTGAGCTGGATTCTATATTTGGCGAATATAATGAGCAAGGTTGAGTACTAAAGGATCAACTTCCAGAAAGAAAAGGCATGGGCTGTCCTTAAACATGGATTCAGCCATGTCCAGTGATCACACCATACCATGAGGGCTGAGCTTCGACAGGTCCACCCGAAGGAAGGTGAGGTCTCCATGCACTAAGAGACATACAAAGTTACATTGGGTTAAAAAAAAAAAAAAAAAAAAAAAGGCTAGCATGTCCTTGCCTGGGTGACTACCTTCTGAGATTAGGGGCAAAACAAAACAATTAAAAACACTGCTTGTCTCTGAGGAGGTGGGCTGGAATTACACATTGTCAATGTGGACTTGAGGCTAAGTGGAGGACCAGCCAAGTAATGGTCAGTTCAACCTGGGGCATGTGGAATGAAGCACTGACCTGGGATGCACCCCATATCTGGCACCATCAGACTTTCGACCATTTTTCCTGAAGCCATATCTAACTTTGCGCAAGGTAACAGAAGCCCTGACCGCAAGGACTCAGAGGGCAGCCCTTCCTTCCACACTAAAGAGACACTGGGTTCTAGCTCTATGACCTCTTTTGCCACCCCTATACAATCAGGACTTAGGGTAATCTTTAAGTTTTTCCCAACTCTGGTGTTCTATAACTTCAGTATAGCATTGATAAAGCATATGATACATGATATATATGATATAATATGGTATGATATGACATGAATGAACAATGGCAAGAACAAAATCAGCTGTCAGAGGGTGTGTAAAGTCTGGGTGCTCTGCTTCCCACTTCCAGGCCTTTGCATTTGCTGTTCCTTCTTCCGGGAACTCCCTTCCTGTAGATCCTCACTGTGACAGTGTGATATGAAAAAATATATATTTGATCTCTGCCCCTGGTTCCTGTAGCATAGCTTCTAAAACTCTTGGAATCTCTGAAGTTATGAGTGTTTTTTGAATGCCAATGAGATGACTAGTGGCTGGGGGTCCCTAAATGGCTCCGGGAAGGGAGCTGGTCACCAGAAAGAAAACAGCGTAATTAAAGGGTTGGGACATTCAGCCCCATCCCCCAAACCTCCAGGGAGGAGACAGGGACTGAAGGTTGGGTTGATCACCAATGACCAATGATGTAATTAATCTTGCCTATGTAATGAAGCCTCCATAAACTCCATCCATCTTCTTCATCTGACTATCCATCTATATTCTTTGTAATATCTTTTATAATAAATGTGTAAACACATTTCCCTGAGTTCTGTGAACTGTCCTAGAAAATTAATGGGACCCAGGGAGGGGGCTTCAGAAATACTGACTTATAACCAGTGTTGGAAAGGTGGGGTAATCTTGTAGGACTGAGCCCTCAACCTGTGGGGTCTGAGGCTAACACCAGGTAGAGTCAAAATTAAGTTGTAAGACATTCTGCTGGTGTCTGCTAGAGAACTGCTCTGTGTGTAGGGGGGAAACATCCACAGAGGTGTTCTGAAAGTATGGTAGGAGAAAAATTTATTTTTCTTTAGACTCACATAGGTGATTCAGACCTCAGACCAGATGTGTTCTCAGAAAAGTCTTCCCTGACATTCAGTTTACAGCCACCCTTCCAAATCTCTTTTTTCATATCATGAAGTTTTTAAGAGTTTCATTGTCTTCAGAACACTTATCACTATCTGAAGTTACCTATTTATTTCTTCCCTGTTTATTGTTCTTATTAAAATGTGGACCCCAAGAAAATCAAGATGTTCTTTGTCTTAGAGGAAATAGAGTATAATGGTTTGGTGCACTAGGGCCAGACTGTCTCCACAACTTTCCAGTATGATCTTGACAAAGCTGTTTAACCTCTTTGTACCCTGAAATGGAGCTAATAATAGTACTAACAGGCAACAATAGTTATTGCAAGAATTAAATCAGCTACTACATTGTAGTTATTAATAGAAATTCTAAGTATTCACTGTTTAGCATCTGAATTGTATATAGTAAGTGCTCATTAAATATTTTTAGATTCAGTGAACATTGCAATGAGATGAGAGAGGACCAGTTTATTGTAAAGCATCTGTTATATGCTGTTCAGCACTATGCTATGTATTTGCAAGATTTGATTGAAAAAATTATCCCCAAAGATAAATCTAATGAGGGAAAAGAGGAAAGAACATTAGGGAAATTCAGTGACAGGACTGGCAGAAGAAACATTTTCAGAACACACTGAAGATTGATTTGAACAATGCCATCCAGCTGTAACTCACACAGGCAGGTGCAGGACTGGCCGGGTGAATTCAGCACAAGGATTTATAAATCCTGGCATTCCAAGGCTGGGAAGGAGGGCTGACTAGGCTTATGAGGAAGAAGCAATTTACAGGGGTGCTGGGCCTCCCTTAAATGTGATAAATGGGCACCTTCCAGGGAGGGCTCAGATCCAAGGCAAATCACACTTGGTGGCCTCTTACCCCTTCTCGTCTCTCCTCGCCCCTACTCCTTGGACATTCTATATGAGTGATGAATGGTAGAGATGGATGGAAGGTAGTCACGAAAGAGAGAAGACGACTCAGGAGGGAAACTCACCCTGAGGGATGTCACTGGGCAGTAGGAAGGGCCGTCAATTCAGTTTAATATGCATTTATTAAGCACTAAATATGAAATGGGGGCACAGTACTCAGTATAGGGTATACACAAGCTAAGATCTAGGTGGGCCCTCCCAAGAGCTTGCTGGCCCTCTCACTTAAATGTGGTAAGCAGTAACAGATGATTCCGACAGTATCTTCACCACCCCCGGGTGGCCCTGTTTCTTCTATCTCCTTTTGAAGGGATACAACTCTGGATCTGAAATCAGTAATTTGGGGTTCCTCTTATCCCTCTTACTAACTGTGCACCTTTGGGCAAGTTACTTGACCTTAAGACCATGTGAAACCACACGATCATATCATAAGAGCTATTTCTTCAAACACAGGAGTTAGTTCTCTCTTTTCTAAAAATAAGGGCTGTTACAGCCCTAGATCTCTCCAAGAGCAATAGCACACTATAATGCTCTTGAAAGGTAGAAAAAGGGCCCTGAAGCCTCTGGTCTTCTGGAAGGTGAGACGCTCAGGGACTGTGTGAGAAGTGAATGCCTCATGTTCTGTCCCTCTTCAGTTGGTCCTGATGAATTTGCTCTCCCCCTGTCAGAAACTGGGACTGAGACTTCCACAGTCATTCAGTGGCAGAGAACACTGCCTCATAGTTATCTGGTGTGAACTGTTCATAGTCTCAAAGCTGAACACCTCTGAAGAGCAGGTCTGGTGTGGTGGCAGATGAAAAGTGCCCAGGGCTGGCCCGTGTTAGAAAAAACAAGTCATATGGATTTCTTTTCGAAAGAGTCCTGTTTTATACATTCCAAAATCTTGCTTTATTCCTGGTTTTCACTGGTGAAGGAAACTTTCCTCCCAATAACTGCAGAGTTCATGTTGGACTTTTCCTAGAAATCTGCATTCTAAGGTGGCCTCAAGAGGTACTCATAGGAGTCAACTTTCTAGGAGCTGGTGACCTAAGAGGGCCTTGCAGAACATGGGCCGGGCCTGAGCAGGAAACAGAAGAGTAGTGGTTACCAGGACCACAGACAAGAGGCAGTGTCTATTTTAAGCAGGAATGAAGGAACTAAACCAAAATAAATAAAACACATGGATCTTGGCTTAAAAATTCAAACAAAAGCCCCAAAAGAAAAAGCAACAGTTGAATTAAATACCTTGTTTATGAAATGTAATAGGACATACCACAAAAGAGTAATTCCAGACAAGGCAAATGATTAAAAAACACAACAAAAAAAATCAAAATATTCCTTACCCATAGTATCACCCTGTGTCAGCTTCCCATGAAGATCTCAATCCCAAAACCAACATTTAAGAATCCCTGGTACCAAAGAGGGGCCAACACATATCTCTGTTACCACCACTAACATGATGCTAACTGGGAGATGAAATAGAGAGGCCCAAGAGACTATAGCCTGAAGGGTTTTGAGTATGAAGGTCTCAGAGGCCTGCCTGCCTCCCAACTGATCCTAGTGGTCAAAAGCAGTTGCTCAAAGACTGAGTCATTTTCCAAGTCTAGAATGCAAATGGCCATTGTCACCAAGGAAGTGGTGTTACAGAGATAAGCAAGTTAAGCTGCAGCACTTAGCTCTCTCAGCTGCTGTTTTCCTAATACATACATCCAAATAAAAGGCAGTCTATTCTTGCAATACTGCTATATAATTCTGAAACTGACTAAGCAGAGTCAATGCAGACTCCACAAGTTAAGGCCACAGTCTCAGTAAGAATGCTCTCACTTCCAGACTCTAGCCACAGGTTCAGGGGTTCCCAGGCCACCTACATTTCTAACCAGCTGGTTATAAATTCTGTGGCTTCTACAATGCTTCAGGTTTGATAATTCACTAGAATGACTCACAGAACGCAAGCCCTATCCTTATGATAGCTTTATTATAAAAGCTACAAATCAGGAAGATCAGATGAAGACACATACAGGGCAGTATCTGGGAGGGTCCTGTATATGGGACTTCTAGGCCCTCTCCCTGTGGGATCAGGACACGTTACCCTGCTGACACAGCAATGTGTTCACTAACTAGGAAGTTTAATTGAGCTTTGGTGTCCAGAGTTTTTACTGGGATTCCATTACTTAGGCATAATTAATTAAATTATTGGCATTATGATTGAACTCAATCTTCAGTCCCACTCTCCTCTGCTGAGGAAGATGAACTAATACAAAGCCCTGAACTTCTAATCATGTGGATGTCTTTCTGATGACAAACTCTTGTCCTGAGTCATCTCATTAACATAAACACAGGTGTGATCCAAGGGGCTCATCATGCACAACAAAGACACTCCTAACATTCGGGGAGTTCCAAAGGTTTAGAAATTATTTCCCAGGAACTGAGGACAACAGCCAGACAAATTCTCTATTATACAACAGTTTCTTAATGATGAAGAGTGTGGGCTCTGGAATCAGGCAGGTCTGAATTTGGCATTCTGCTGTGAGACCTTGGGCAACTTACCTAACCTCTCTCAGCCTCAACTGCCTCATCTAAAAAGTGGGGATAATAACAGTTATTACCACATTGAGATTGGCAACATTTGATAGACAAGTGATTCAGGCTACTATAATAACAAGAATTTTTTTCCAGTAGCTGCATTCAAGAAAGTAAAAACAAACAGGTAAAATATTGCTAACATATTTTTCTTAACATGTCCAAATATTATTTCAAGAGTCAATATCAAAAAATTACTAATGAAATATTTTACATTATTTTCTATATAAAGTCTTGAAATCTACTATATATTTTACATCTACAGCACATCTCCATTTGGACTGGTCCCATTTCAAGTGCTCAATGGCCACGTTTGGCTTGCGGCAAGGCTACTATATTGGACACTACAGGTAGATTTAATAATACTATTGCTATCCCCATTAAATGAGTTAATGCTCAGTGTCATAATTGTTCCCATTCTACAAATGTTAACTAAAATATGCATTTGTTTGCATGTGAATGTGTGTGCATGCACGTGGAGAGGTAGTGACCAATGACTAAAACCTAAGGTGCTATAAGCCACACTACACCAGAAGTCATGCGGTTCCCATGGAACATCATCAAATAGCCACTCTTTTCAGGAAAAGAAACACTTCAACTTGGGGAAGAGACGCTCTCTGATGGATTAACCATAGCATGCTCTTTTATTTCAGCACTCCCACATCTCCCAGCACGTGTTTTAATATGAGCCAAATCAAGTAGCCATGACAATAGCTTTGAATGAGAAAAGACACCCCAAAAGCAGTGCGTAGATACATGGGGATGCCTGAAGAAACTCAGAATGGCTTAAGGAGTGGAGGAAAGAAAAACTGCAGAGAGGAGCTTTGACTCATTGAGTCATTGAGCAACTGTTCCATGCCCTCTCAGGCTACCTCCCACAGCCACTGCCCAGCCAACAGCTAGCTGCACCCAGCCAATCACTCACGCCACTCCCTGGAAAAAGCTCCACATTGGGAAGCCAGAAGAATGTCACTAGCAAGAGATTGATTTCAAGGTAATTATTTAGGCAACTTTGTAGCATCTCATTCTCAGACCTAAAAGTATTCTCAAAGTTTGTTTTAATAAATGCATACATTAATATGAAATCTCTGTGTCTTTTAATAGTGATATCCCACATTCAGCTCCTCCCAATCTTTGTAAGAGAGGGCTTCATGGATGCCATCACCACAGCATTCATCCAGTTCTTTCTATTATCACTGGAGCAGAAATGGGGCTTTCTAGCCACCCTCAAAGTAGGAATGAAGAGATTCACCTAATAAGTGTACATGAATAGATTTTTACATAATAGGCAAAATTAATTATAATAAACTCAACTAATTCATGTATTTTATCAAGGAAGACAAGCTAATTATCTGTCAAAGAATTATCTCCTATTTAAAGGGCACTTTACCTCAATTTGGCAAAAAGAACTAATGGGGACTATCTTTCCATTCTGATGGGTTTTTACTGCCTGTGTTTGCTTAAGCCCCCAGAAGACTACAGCACTGCACAAAAACCTCAGGATTTAGAAAAGTTGGGAAGGAGGGAGACACAAACACATCTACTCAACATCTCACTAAGTCTACCTCTTGCGGTTTTTATTGTCCCTTTAAGGGTATTTTATCTACAGTGTAAAACTAGGAGTGACTCATATTTGTGAAACAAGGAGCCGTTGTTAGGCTTGCCAGATCATTCACTTCCACAGTAGCTTCTGATTTTTAATAGCGCTGAGTAGTGCCTCCACATGCCCTCACTCTGCCCACCAAAGAGGTCCAAGATCTGCAATATGTGCCTTACAGGACATGTGGTAAACACACAAATTCAGGATCAGTATCAAGACCTGTAGTCAAGGATAAAGATGTCCCTACAAACTCACAACTTTGATAGGTAGTTGAATCTTACATTCAAGAAAGTAAAGCAGAAGTTAAAAAGTGAAAGAGAATTGGGAGGAAAAATAAACTCAAACCGGCAACTAGCATCCAAAATGGCAGCTAGTACCCATTTCTCTAAATGGGGAGTGCAGTTGGGTGAGAAGGTGGAGAAAATTCCAAACAAGGGTTTCCTACAAGAGGTTTCTCTTGCCATATCAAAACGTTGGAAACAATCTTAATTTATATTAATAGGCAAGTAAGTAAAATGTGGTAATAAGACAGGTTACAGCATTAAAGAAGAAAATCTATGATGACAACACAGGAAGCAGAAGTACATGCAATGTAAAGTGAAAATAAATTTCAGTTTCTATATGAGAAAGCCTGCAAAACATGCACATATATGGGTAAAGAACAAAAAGAAACATAAAAATGAAACTAGGCCAGTCAGGGCGGGATTAGTAATATTATGTTTTTCTTTCTAAAATGTTCTTAATATCTTAACAATAAGTATACATAAAGTGTTTCTGCTAAGACTTTTATAATATTTCCTTACATAGAAATAGTATATAATTTTTCAGCACAGCACTATTTCGGGGGGGAAAAAAAAAAAAAAAAACCTACGTAGTTATCTATCCACCCCACAAGAAACATTGGGTTTTTCCAAACTTTTAAACAAAAAGATCTACCATGCATCAGAAAAGTATTTCCTACTTGTACTGCATTAGTGGTGACATCAAAGCATTTTACTGAACTATACCACTCATATGTCAGTTGAATATAAGCAGATTATGAATTATTATTGTAGATATTCAATATTATGGCTAATTTTTAATAAATGTTAGCTAGTATGCATTAGTTATTATCTAAAGCACTTATACATATCTTATCTAATTCTCAACTGAGCACATGAGAAAAGAGCCATTACCCTCCCCATTTTATAGAAAAGCAAACGGAGGCACAGAAAAGTGAATTTGTCCAAGTTCAGAATTATAATAATTGGCAAAATCAGAATTCAAACTCAGCAGCCTGGTTCCAGAATCTGTGCTCTTAACCTCCAAACTATACTCCCTTCACTAGAAAATACATAAACTCCTTATAGGAAGGCTGAATACAAATATAAGGGAGCCTCAGCCGGCTCATTCAATCAGTCACTAAATACGCTCGTAAGAAAGGTAATGAGAAAAATTGTGGAATGACCTGGCTAAATACTTGAACCCACAAGATTTGCTTATTTAACAACAACTCAGATACTAATCCGAAGAATTATATACTGGGTGGGCTTTTAAACGTTCTAAACTGAGAGTTAGGAAACATGAATCCTATGCCAGTACTGCTACTAGCTACTTAAATTCTCTTGGATAAGTAATCAGTTTCCATGTCTGTGAAATGGAATGGTTAGATCAAATGCTTGATAACATCTCTCACAATTCTGCAACACCATGTTCCTTGAAAAATGTCCTTCCTTTCTTTTTTAATTCAACATCGAGTAAGTGAATGCTTGCTGTGCAATGGACTATAATTCTGTGGTTTTTTCAACATTTCTAAAGTCATCCTGGGGTTGTTGTGGTTCAGAAAACTCACCTTGCCATGTAAATGTGAGAACTTATGATCAATGAAGTTAATCTCCTTGAATTTAAGCTTTCTTAAAATTGATTACTTTTACATTTCAGAATAAAAAATGCTCAGAATTTTGTTCTCCATTCACTCATTCTATCACCTTGATCACCCATATCCCCCACCCTTCCCCTCTCACTGGAGGACCTGAACGTTTGGGGTGGCCTGACTGCTATGGTTTGAATATGTCCCCCAAAGGTCATGTATTGGAAACTTAATTGTCACTGTAGCAGTATTAAAAGATGGGGCCTTTAAGAAGTGATTAGGTCATGAGGGCTTCACTCTCAAGAGTGAATTAAGGCCATAATCACATGGCCATTCCACGGAGTGGGTTATCACAGGGGTGCGTCCTAAGAAAAAGGATGAACTCTTAGCCTCCATTTTCTCACTGTCTTGCACACTTGCTCATCATGTGATGCCTTCCACCATGGGCTGACCCTTGCCAGATGTTGGCACCCTGCTCTTGTACTTCACAGCTTCCAGAACCATAAGCCAAATAAACTTTGGTTCTTTATAAATTACTCAATCTCAGGTGTTCTGTTTTAGCAGCATAAAATGAACTTAGACAGTGATGAAACTTTATAGTTGATATCTGAGAGGACCGGCAGATACTTCCACTGTGTGAAGCTGGGTGCTCTGTCAGAAGACAGATTCTGCCTCCATGAATGCTGTCCCAACACAGGATTCCAAGGGGTCCATCCTGCTGTCCCTTAAATGTGTTCATTATTATTTTTCCCAGAGTCTGTCCTTGCCACACCTCCAGATTACCTGAGCTATATTTGTAGGCTTAGACTGTAGAAGGGAAGAACAGAGATAAGAAAGATTAGGAAAGGAGAGGAGAGAAACTAAACAGGAAATGGTTTGATAGGATCTGTTCACTTATCCCTGAGAATTAACCTTCCCAAAGGGCAATCATAACCTGCTAGAGATTCTTTCTTCACACACTTGAGGGAAAACAATCTATAGTTTTCATTATCATCCGCACTAATAGGACAGATAATGAATATAAAGCATGAACAATCAAACACCTTTGGCATTAGAATCTTTAGGATGTAGTCATCATACTCATCACAGATTCTTTCTTGCTCGTTATACCTAACTTTGTACCTGTACTTTTCTTTACATTCACTCATCTACTTCCTACTCTAGAAAGTGGGTTTATTAATGTGTGCAAAAGCAGGAAATATCATCCTTCTATCCACAGGCTACTAGGAGAATGAATTCTAAGGTTCCAGACATCAAAAGCACACTGAGCAGAAGTATACCAGAGCTACACCCAGGATCCACTAGGCACCAGCTGAGTGACTCTGAACAGGTGTCTGAACCTCTCTGAGTTTCAGTCCCTCATATGTAAATTGGAATGTGATCACGAGACATAACACTTGTAGCACTGAGTGTGGTATGTAAGAAATACTTCACATACGTTAGAGAGAATTATCACAGTTTTCAAAGGTTTGTTTTGCTCAAATTGTTATTCCTTAAAAAACTGTCATCACCAAAATTTAAAGTATCCAAAAACTGGGATATAATTTGAGGCAAGGTTACTGGGAAGCCAGTCTACTCTAAGGACACAGCATAGGCTACTCACCTTAGCACTGGAATTTTTATTTGAGGATATACAAGAAAAATGGGGAAAGAAAGATGCCATTGTAACTAAGGCACTGCAGAGGTAAAGCACAACTAAAGCCACCATAAGGAATGAGACTTGCAAATAGACATGGCCACCCCGAAAAGAACTTGGGCTTTGAAATCATAAGAACTGGATTTCAATTCTTATTCTCTCATTTGCTAGTAATAAGAAGGGAGAAAATATTTAATCTGTTCCTCAGATTCCTTACCTATAAAACTCAGGATATAAAATGACGTTCACAGAGCTTCTCTGAGAACTAAATAAGACACATATATATGACAGCCCAATGCTCAGCATCTAGAAAGCATTCAAGAGCTTTTAACTTTTTTTTCTTCCAGACTATCTGGAAAGTAATTTTCTAATTTCAGGGATGATAGGTTAGTCAGAGCCAGAGTAGTTCTATGTGATTAACTGATGTTCTGCTGGCAGATTAAAATACCACCTCATGAGAACCATAAGATCCGTTCCTTTAAAGTCTTATCATAAAAACACAGCATTTCAATAAGAATGTAAATTGAAAGAAAAAATTGAAAATGTCCCCTGTCTCTTCAAGGAAGGCCCTCTTAGAAGTTTGTGTCTAGTCTTATTATTGTAAGCCAGGAAGAAATACTGTAATGATTGAAGAAAATGACTCACAGTCTTCAATACTGGAGCCCAGAACTCAGGTCTGGGAGCTAGAAGACGTGCTGCTGTCACCCTGAGACCCTCTACCCTCATGTTATTCTTTTCTATCTACTCCCCCACCCCTCCTCTTTCTCCTTTCATGTTTTGCTCCTCTCTTGCCAGTAGCAACAGCTGGTAATATTTAGCTCAATGGTAGTGAAGCTTAGGGCTGTGATACAAACAATGTGAGATTATTTATTCCATAAAATAAATATAAGATATTAAGGAACCAGATAGTGATGTTCTGATGCAAAATGGTGACTGCCTTCTTACCTCAGCACATAAAATAAGATCAGTCGAGTTCACATTATAACACGAGAGGTTTAAACTCCTCAAAAGGAGGACAGGCCTGATGCTACCCCTTGGCTCAGGCAGTTTAATCTGTTTACTTGATATGTGCAATGGACAACAGATGCCTGACGGTGGTCCTATCTGAAGTGGTAAGCAAGAAACCAAAATCCCGTTGTGGAAGCACTCAGGAAGAGTTGTGCTTTGTTTTGCGTTCCATGAAATTCAAGTCAGGGATCCAGGGCTGGGGACAGTGGCCTGGGTAGGCCTTTACCACACATAAAACATTAAGGGCAATGCAGGTAATTTGATGCATCCACAAATCCTTTTCTTTCTGTAAGTGATTCTCTACTTTGCCAGAGGCAGAGCGTAGGGTAATAGCCTTTATCTTATATGAAAGCACTAGGCCCGAACAGCTCATTTCCTTATCCAAAAACAGATGCTCAAGTTTTCTTTTAAGTTACATAAAATATGGGCCTTGCTTGGGTGGGGGACTAGAATGAATAAAAAATTATATATATCTGTATCTCTCTATATATGTACATGTAACTCGAACTTTTAAGTAATAATAGATGATGTACACATAACCTGGAAAAAACTGATGCCAAGATCTCATTCTGGGGTTATGGATGAAAACATCTAAAGAATCGAAGACTTCATAATTAAAAGATTACATCAATTTTAACATAAAATGTAGATTTTTAAATCTTTTATAATGAAATTCAGGCTACAGGTCATACTCATTTTCTCTTCCTATATTTTTCTGAATTAGTATGATTACACTCGTGAATACAGAGTCTACAGTATATATAATAGAAACATAATCAATGAAAATTTGTTGAAGAGGGATTCAAATCTTCCTCGAAGGGGATTTAGGGGAAACAGCACAGGTTTGAAATCTTGGAGACATGTTTTCATCCCACCCCTGTCCCTTATACTGGTTTTTAATTGTACTTGCAAACATTTTTTTTTAAAGCAGGCCAAAACCTTGCCTCTGAAATATTGTTTACAATGCTTGTTTGCTTAGCACATCCTCTTTCCATAGAGAGTATGTAGTGAAAATAAACAAAGCCCTTATTCCTATCAGCAACATGTACAAAATAAGGGGGGTCAAAATTACAAAGTTTCACTGTCCCACACAGAGACTTGTCAGCCCTGAGTTTTTGAGGCAGAGAGGGCACATATATTTATTTTTTCATTAAAAACCAGCAAATCATTTCTTTTCAGATCAAGACATTGGAAAGAAATCCTATTGACCCATGACGTATTTAGAAAAGGCCAGGCTATTTCTTTTCTTTTTTTTTTTTTTTGATATGGAGTCTCGCTCCGTTGCCAGGTTGGAGTGCAGTGGCACAATCTCGGCTCACTGCAACCTCCACCTCCCAGGTTCAAGCAATTCTCCTGCCTCAGCCTCCCAAGTAGCTGGGACTACAGGCATGCACTACCACACCCAGATAATTTTTGTATTTTTAGTACAGACAGGGTTTCACCATGTTGGCCAGGATGGTCTCGATCTCTTGACCTCGTGATCTATCTGCCTTGACCTCCCAAAGTGCTGGGATTACAGGCGTGAGCCACCACGCCCAGCTGGCTATTTCTTAAAAAAGAAAAAGGAAAAAAAAAGTACAAACATGTGCCTCACAGAACAAAATTTCCTGAAGATGAACACTCCCTAAATAAGATTGTGTGATGGAAGAGGATGAAGAATACAAACATGAACATGATTTTCAAGACGGAAAGGATCTGGAAGCCTGGTCCCATCCATATATGTTGTCTTTCTTGTATTTGAATAAGCATTGTGATGCAAATTCCCCAGCCTGCAGATTAGTGCCTAGCACACCAAAGGCATTCAACAATATTTATTGAACAAACAAATGAATCTCCTCTACCCACAAGTTTGTATATCTGTGGAGACCACCTACCAAAAAGTCCCTAGAAGCCTAAGATGGTTGGGCTTCTTTGATACCTGTTTCAAAATCTGTTTTGATAGCTGTTAACAGCTTAAACCACTAGATTAACAGTTTAAACTACTAGGTTCCCTAGATGAAGAGATTAAATCAACATTAATATTTGGTCCATATTATAATATCCAGGTAAATATATAGACCATGAACTGCTGGTTTTGAAAGTCCTCAGACTTTGGTCTTTTTAGTTCTGAATTGAAATCTCAAAATTCAAGAAAAAAGGCATCAGTACTAAAAAATGTTAATTATCTTATATTTTATGCTATATATTAGATTATGCTGTTATTAAATAATAATACATACAAATACATCAATCTGTTGATATCTGTTGAATCTATTGAACCTGGCAAGACCTACTTTAACATTAAGGACCAAATCTCCAAAATTAAGGTCATGCATGTGACAGGTCATAAACTGCTCCAGGCCCCTTTCCTGTAGTGGCATAATGAGAATACTGGACTAGATCAATGGTTCTCAAACTTTGCTGCCTGTTAGAATCACTTCGGGAGCTTTAAAAAAATCTTGATGTGCAGGCTGCACCCCAGACCAATTTAATCAGGCTTTGTGGATGCAGGAACTGGGCATCACAAGTTATAAATCACCTTCAGGTGATACCAATGAACAGCCTGCAGTGAAAACTACTGGATTAGGGACCCTCTAAAGTTCCTTGCTCTTCTCAAAGCTGGGATTCTTTGATTCCACAAAGATGAGATGACCTCTCCTGGAACTAGAATTTCTCTGCTTAGTATGTAGTCTATCTTTTTCAACCAACTTGGATTAAATTGCCTAAGCACTCCGATATATCACACATTCATGCCCAAACTGCTCTTCAGCAATGCTGGGGCTTGGAGGTTCTGGCTTCTGATAATGCTGGGTTTAAGGAGCTAGATTTTGCTACTGGTCAAAAGCTCCCACCTATTCCCTGAGGGTGTATGCACCAGGAATATGTGACGGAAAGTTTTTCTGCTCTTGTAATTTTGTCAGACCTCCAGATGGGTTTGCCCAAAGGACCAAGTAGGAAAGTGTACATATTCACCATTCTCCCTTCTCCTTTCTCCCATACACACATTTTGAAAACAGAATTAGGCAAAGTGCTTTATCTATTCAGTTTCCTTCCCCTGCTTTGCTTTTTCTAATCTGAAATAATATCTACTATTGCCAGGAGAAGAGTTTCTTGAACTTGTCCATGACAAGCTGAATGTTCTGAATTGGTAAGGGCAAGAGTATTCATACTTAACATGCTCCCACAGTACTGTGCTTAGAACGACTTGCCCATCCTCCCCAACACCCCCGACCCCTGAAATGTAAGCGGTTCTTACATTAGGGCATGAGAGTAGGAGAGCAGGGTCCAGAGGCTTGATTTATTGAGGGCCATCAAATGCCAGGTACTTTATGTCACCTCATTTCATCCTAGGATGCTGGAGCTGTCCCTGTTTTACAATGAAGAAAACTTGGCCCCTGAGAGATCCCCTGATTTGCCTAAAGGCATACAGTTGGTCAATGGAAATGCCTAGATTTGAACCCAGGTGTGAGTGAGCAAAATTTCACGCTGCTGAGCACATCGTGAATGAGGAACAGATGAAGCAAGAACATGGCTGGGAGAGAGAGTTCATTTCTATTATCTGTTCACCTACACTTAAATTAGGAAGCAGGAGAGTGTACCGGAAAGCTCAGAGAGAGGACAGCCAACTAACAGTATAGCAGTTCAGAAAGAGGTTTCAGGACTTCTTGAAAGACAGGAGCAGGCCATTCAACTCCTTCCCTCCTTTTTTCTTCACATTCCAACCCTTCACAACCCCAGGCTCAGGAACCAGCTCACCCCTCCTTCTATCTACCCTTTTATAGTCAGTCCACAATCCTTATTCCAAAAATAAATCTTCCTGATGAGATGATGAGAAGTAACAAAAAGCAAAGCTAGAAAGTTTTATACTTTTGTTATGGGACTTTAGTTGGACAGATTATGTTTTTACAAATTTTCCTAAAACAAATAATTATGGGATATACCAAATTACTCCAGCCTCCTGGCCCAGTATGTTTTTGCAATTACTTTGGCACTCCAACTCTATGCTACTTAAATTAGTTAACAGTCATTAAGTTATTTTTAGGCCATAGCAACACACACTCTACTATACCTAGCTTGTTGTTTGTACTCCTTAGAAGCAAAATTTGCCTTTTTACTGGCACTATCATTTCCTTTCAATCAATATCAACATTTTACCATATTTATGGGGTGCTTACCATGTATGTGTGTAAAGTTCTGAACACTTTGCACACATTAATTCATTTATTTCAGAAACTAACACTTTGAGACAGCTATTGTTATAATCTCTTTTTGTTAATGAGGTAACTAAGGAACTGGGGGATTCGGCAACTTGCCCAAGGGCACATACCTAGTAAGAGGGGAGCCAAGACTAGCATACAGACTGACTAGATCCAAAGTTCTGTCTTGATTTCCCCATCATTTGCTACAAAGCTAATGTTTGACATTTTAGCCTTGGATGTTAACCAGAGGCACAGAATAACAACAGCACGTTTGTGAATGCAGATACGTCTTCATTTCAGATACCTTTTTAAAAATCCTTATAACATCTCTGAGAGACAAGGGGAGACTTTTATTCCCTTCCCCATCCCCCAGAAAAGGCAGAAACAGAATATTTTTCACAGGGTCTCTGATTTCTGAGCCTAGCCATCCACTTTGTCATAGAACTCTACATTGCTAACAAGAGTATATTTCAGAATCCTTTTCAACTAGGGAAAAGTGTGCAATCTATGGTGCTCAATTCTAAGAAGTGATGAAATTTTACAGTATAAAGGCCTAACTCACTGCATGGTCAAATCCGCCCCATGGATCCTCTTAAACCATTTCCCTCTTCTCTCATTCCCCAGTAAAGGCCTTTGGTACAGAGCAGGCCTATAAAGATTGTAGCAGTTGGTCATTATTTGTTTTACAATAGCATAGAGCAAGTACAGGCATGGGCTCTGACATACCAGGGGAGGAAGGGGGAGATACAGACCCCAAGGAGGCACCTGGAGCCCTCCCACTCCCAGGGAGGGAAGCTCCTCTGTAGACCAGACTGCCGATCAGTCACAGGGGGATTCTAGGTTGAAAAGCACTTAAAAATGGGTACATGACACTCAAGTGTTTAGGAGTGAAAATGTTGTTCTTAGTATACTATAAAATATTTCTAGCTTTATTGAATTGGAAACATTAAGTTTAAACATTAAACATACTTAAATACATTAAAACGTTATCTATATTTTTAAATATTTCAACAGAAAAGAGAAAGCAAATAGGAAAAATAAAATTGTTTAATCTGGTTGACAGGTACATGGGTGTTCATTACACACTTTTCTGCTTTTCTATATGCTTGAAAATGTTTATAATAACATTTTTGGAGGCATGTATTGTCTTTAAGAAAAAGGGGCAGTAGACTATTTTTTTCCTACCTAAGTAAATGACAAATTATTTCTCTGGATCCAGCTTTACTGAAAAGAAAGGGAGCCCAAAAATCTTGATAGCAAAAACGATAGCTCTCATTATGGATGGTCTACCTTTCTTATTTTTAAGAATTGTTTAAAATTGTTAAAAGAATTTTAAGAATTGTTTAGCTTTCTTATTCAGTTTGACTAGAAAGCAAGTTTTAGTTGATTAAAAATCAGCTTTGAGTAAAACAGAATATAATTCTTTCAAAGACCTCACAAATCCCTAAATATTTATTCATTTGGATCATTTTCACCAAGTTGAAGGGAAGCACAGGTCTGATGCCATTTATTCTTCAGAAGATGAGACTAAAACATGGATTCTAACATAGGTCACAACAGGGAGGGCACCGTAAATTAGAACAGTAACTTAATCCCAGGGGCTGCCATGCCTCTGATCGGTTTCTTCCCAGCCTGACACAGCATTACTAAAATGGCAAGTTAGCAGCCGCTCTACTTGACAGACAGCACCAAAAATGGAGAGCATGGCATGGAGACAGGGGGACAAGGAGCTTGGACAGGGAGGGTAGCAACCAGTGTTTACAAACATAAACCAGAGCATCAGATGGGCCAGCCATAAATTACCCAAGATTGTACTGAAATCTCTGAAAATAAATTAACAGGCTCTTAGAAGTTTCCTCCTTATGTTCTAACTATGCCCCCCTCCCACCAACTTCCCTACAAAAATTACTCTTTCCAAAATGGTACCACTACCCCTGTTGCTGAAATACAATGTTATCACCAAGGGAGGGGATTACTCAAATAAATCTGAGAGGAGAAGCCAGACCAGAATTGTTGCTTGACCCACTCAAAAATTTGGGAGAGGTCTGCTGGTCATGCCTTTGGGGAATGCCCACCCCGTCTTTCACCACAATGGTGCTATGGTATTAATCACTGGTTTCCCAAGTTGAAAGGATTATGAAGGACATTCTAATACTGACCCATTCCTTTCCCTTCTTTTCCATCTTGGTCCCAATTTTAGGCCGTTCTCCCAAAAGATACCAAAATGACAATGATAATTATAAAGTAGAATATAGACCCCTTCACTCCTGAACTACATATTTTCAATGAAATTCCCAGATATTTGAAGAAAAGGCCCCCAAAACTACAAATAATCTAACCTCTACCACCAGAGCGTCTTCCAAGTCGACCAACGCGGTGTCTCACCAACTCAAAAATGACGAGGCCTCGCAGTGGCTGCCCAGGGCGCCCAGTGGTGAGGTCAGCAGTGTGTCCGGCCCCGCCCCATTGAGGCAATCTTACTCTCTGACACTGAAGAACAAGCCCAGGCTGTCTGGAATCTCAGCTGCATCCACAGGAAAGGGAGAGAGGCACCCCACTTTCACAGGTAGCACCCAGGAGATTCACTTTTCAGTGACTGACGGGTCACCCCTATCCACAACTTCACCCGCTGCAAAATAGACAGCAGAGTCCGCAACTCCTTCTAATCATCCTCATGATTAGGTCTAGGTCTAGGGTCATGATTAGGAGGTCTAGGATCATCTTGATCCGTGTTTTTTCCTCTCCTCAAATCATGCAGACACAAAAGACTTGCTTTTAATTGTGAACACCTGCTCTGCATGAGCAAAGAGGAGATCATCAAGATCATTAGCTATCCTCCTCTTTGCTCCCCAAGACAAACTATTACAAATGGGAAATTCCTAGGTAGGATTTTCTCATTTGTAAGAGGCCAGACACACCAAGATTATGGTAAGACAATAGCAGGGTAAATATCCTGGGAATCGCTCAAAGTCAACCAAACAAGAATACAGAAACAATAAAATACAGAGCTACGCGAGGAAATCTGAACATATTTGTGACCTCAAGAAAACCCACCACCACAACCACCACCACCACCAGGAAATGCCTGGAAGCTTCTGGAACTCTCTACATACAATTCCATCATGTTCTCCTTCCCAGCAAAGCCCACCAGCTCTAAGGACAGATGTGCCTTTGTGGTAGGGGAGCCCCATGAGGACAAGTTTGAGGAGAGTAGAGGTTGGGAAAAGGAGATTGTGTCAATGGAATTCAGAACTATAGTTCCCAGAACGCTGCTTAACAAAAGGCAGAATGCCTCACTGGGAAGACAAGAAGGAGAATGGCAGAGCTGTCCCATAGAGACAAAATAACTAACTTGCTCACCCACATGGCCTATTGCAATTTAAATATGCAATGTGTTCAAACTCAGCAACACCTTTGGTCAACACACTTTAGGAGACTGGTTGGAGATGTGACCCAGAAACTGTGTACCTTGGCTCACAACACAAGAGGAGAGAAGAAGATGACTATCTCTCACTACCACCACCAGGTAAAAGATGCTGATTGAGAGTGATGTACGGTGCCCCAAAAGTCAGTATCTGAGGGCAAAGAGGTGCAACTAGGCTGGACACAGGATGCAGGCTACTTGGGAAGGTTAGGCAACACGGTATGGACGGTGCTCCAAGAAGACTGGGTGAATACTTCCTTCTGCTGGAGCTTAGTTCCACTAATTTCAGTTATTCTGCATTCAGTATACTGGGGCAAGTGACCCACTACTCCATCTTGGGAGGAGCCATGATGCCAACTGTTGTCAGGTGAGGCCAGAAAAAACAATGGATTGGGGAGTGTTTCATAAAAACGTCTCTGTTCCCTTGGAGCCTTGGCAGAGGAATGGATGTAACTGGTGAACTTATACCTTATATGGAACCTTAGAATAAGAAGCTCTGCCCTTCTTCAAGGTCACTTTATAAACCACATAAAAGTCAAGCTGGTCAGAAAGGTGAAAAAGAGAAAGAATTTCCCACAAAAAGAACTGGTACCTGTAGGTTTACTTGTAGTTCACCATAGTTGCTCCTTCCTCTGTTCCATCAACATTGGTTAAGTCTGAGAGACAATAACTTTCCAACTAGTGATTGACTGGAATAGAGCTAGCAGACCAGGCATGACTTGAGATACCATCTGGTGTATATAAAGCCCCTTTTTAGAAAGATGAGAAAACAGTCCCAGAGAGGTGAAATGACTTGCACAATGCAAATTAGAAGCCGAATTAAGGGTAGAACCCAGATCTTCTGGCTTCCAGTTCAGTACTGCTGGGTTTTTCTTACTAAACCAACATAATAAAGAGCATAGAAGGGAAGACAAGAATAAAGTCTATTTTGGTCTTTGGTAGCCAGGGTAAGGAGAATGCTGTCACTTCTACGAGAAGACCCAAAGTGAACCCGGCTAATCAGGACTGTGCTTGGGAAGGGAGCAGGGGCATTACCTTTCAACACCAGAGGTTCTTTGCCTTCTCTCTTCAGGGACTCGAGGACTATGTGAAGTGGCTGGGAGGGCATCACTCGGCTTGGCTCATTGGTATTCTCATCATAAACTATAATTTCTTTGGAAAAGATCCTCTTGAAAGAGTCCTTGCCTTCCCTACAGGAAATCAAGTCTAGGACAGTGATCTTGCCCTGCTGCAGTCTCCGCCGGCTGATCTTATCGGCGCAGTTAATGTGGACAGCTCCTTGGATGTGACTCTTGTTGTACTCCATGAAGGGCCTGCAGTCAATGATGACAGGGCCCTGACTCGGCAGGTGACTCTTGTTGCATTTGGTCATCTTCTTTGCCAAGTCATTGGGGTAGATTATTTTGATGCTGGCTAGCTGCTTGGGGGTCCCTGACACAGGGCTGCCCACCCCACCTGATGGACTTAAAGAGCCTGTATTCTCATTATTGTTGACCATCTGGTTAGCAGGGCAGGTGGTAGAGGTTCCGATGGCAGTGGTGGTGGTGCCAGCAGCAATGGCTTGGGTTTGGGCCTGATTGTCCTTGTCGTAGGTTGCCACAGTGCAGCAGCTGGCACTGCTGCATCCACAATTCAGGGAGCGGGCAGAGCCGCTGGATGAGGGCATATACGTCAGATTCGCAGCCTTGAGGGACACAACGGTGGTGGCGATGACAGAAGGGTGGCTGTTACTGCCTGGGGTGGCAGAACCAAGGTAGCTAGAGTCTAAACAAAGGTTGAGATCCTGAGGTCGGACGGGCCTAGATAGTGCCACTACTACCCTGTCGTCTAAAGGAGATGGAGGCATGAGGAGGCTGAAAACTGGCAATTCAAGAAGAACTCAAGACAGTCTGTAAAGAACGGGAAGGGAGAAAGAAAGGATAAAGTCACGTGACACAAAAGGCAGTCTCATCCAATCCCTAGGAAAGGCCTTTGCATCCCTCTGAGCAAAGTCTTCCTAATTGCCCTCTATCATACCATAATCAAAACTTGAAACTTATTTTTATGTATTCAAAGAGGATGCAAACCTGAGGGCCCCAATCAATTTGGTTGCTAAATCTAAGGTTAAATTTGGATGTAATGTTGTAAATGTTAATGAATATTTCCTGGAACTACATAAAAGTTCAGCTGTAGAAAAGGTATAAGCACAAATAATTAGAAAAGCTGAAGACAGAAGGGAGGCTCTTAAGAGGCATCTATTCTGAACCTCAGCTCTTGCGCAGAAGTACACTGCAAACATCTGAGAAAGACCCATTTGTCCACCCTTGCATGCTTGCCAGTTAATTCCCTCACTCGCTGCAAAGGCAAAGGGGCAACCAAGAGCACTGGCATGGTTCACAGAAATGTACAGCAGCTAAATATACATCAGAGTGGATGTCAACTTTCTGCAAATCCCCTTAAGTGAATCTCTTTAACTTGGAGCTATTCTTGCCTTCCATCCTATTGGGGTCCTTTGAAACGCACAACATAGTCATATTAAAACCTCACATGTTGTCTTTTGGCCTCTTATAAATTAATCTGCATTTCCCCTTTTCACTACTAACTGGTGTCCTAAAACGAAATCTCAAGCCATGGAGCCAGATCTGGAAACCTGGAAACCCCAACCCTGGCAGATCCATCACCCTTTGCTCTCCCACCTACCCCTACCCTCATTCCTGCCTGGAAAGGACAACTTGAGCTCACCTCCCCTCTTCATCTCCCTGGCTAGCACAGACTGTGCATCCCAGAGCTTCTCTCAATGGGAGGCAGTCACGTTGTATAAGGTTCCAATCCCATACAGATATCCCTCCTTCAAGAGTACCAACTCCATAAAGAGGACCTCCCAATTAGCCTATACCCACTGAAAGGGGCAGTGAATTGTTGCCCACTGGATCTATCTCTGATTTCAAATATTGTCTGCAAAAAGACGGCTCCTTCCTCTTGTAGGCACAGGGACACTCTACAACCCAGGCTTGCTAACTGTTCTTCTTCTATTAGACATGCACACAGCAAAGACACCAAACCCCACGCCAAGAGTCGCTCACCTAAACGAACTTTAAGAGCTGTCTGGAAAAATACCATCTATCATCCGTCTACACACGACCGTCACCATTCTCATCCGTCTACACACGACCGTCACCATTCTCTGACACAGAACCAAAGTGTCACAGGCGGAATCCACACTCACGCGCGCACACGGGGGCATGCACCCATCACGTTGGCAGATCTCCAACGACTCGGGTTTCTCTCACCCACCTTTGGATGGGAGCGAAGAAGCCAACCCCCTTCCCTTGCGTAGTATTTTTTTCTGAAGAGCGAGTACTATTCCAGAAGCTATAACTGTTTCCCAGTTGGACCAAGCGCTGAAAAAGTCTTCGCTATGGTGTTACCTGGTAGGACACGTCCAGGATCAACAGACCATTTATTTTGAGAGGGACGCATAAGCGTGTTCACAGAGACACACGCTGGGACGCACACCTCCACACAGAGTGCGCGGCTCACACACGCACGCACGGAGTGTATAGAGAGATCTGCATCCCTGCAGCAGAGGGTCGGGCGTATATACTGCCCGTGAAACCATTCAGTCTGGCCCAGAAAATCTCCCGGAGAAATACTGAGCTATCTCCTCTCCCTTCCACCACTAGGCAAGAGCTGGAGAGAAAATTAAGTGGTTAGAGAATGCTTCTTCCCCACTCCTGGAGCACTTAACATCCCCCCGTCCCTCCGCCACCCGCCTTCACTCCTCGGCACACAGCGCACTAATGAACCCCGGGCATTTAAAACTGCCGCAAAGCATCCCAACAAACCTCATTTTTTCTTCGCCCCAAATCCAAGTAGACTGCAGACAGAGTAAATGCACAGGGCAGCAGGAGCCAACAGCCGGAACCTTATAACCCTACCTGCTGTAGCTCCTCCGTCAGCATCGCATCTCTTTTTCTGTCTGTTTCTGTTTCTCACACACATACACACACACACAAACACACACACTCACACTCACGCAAGCACCGCCTTACAATCCTCCACCTCCAGTCCCGGGCTCTCAGGAGTAGTCGCGGTGACTTCCACTTACTTCATAAATAAGTGTAGTCCTCCACCATCTGGCGCTCCGCTTCAGCTATGGACTCTCACATTCAACCCCCATTCACTTGGCTTCATTGATCTCCAGCAGCAACATAGTTACTTTCTCTTTTGCTACACTGTAAATGTAAGGTTCTGAGGGGGCGGACTCGTCACCGACCGACGGCGCGTTGGACCAATAAGAATCCGGACAAAGCCGACCGCTACCTCACAAAGCCCCGCGACCAATGGGCAGCTTAGGGGGCGGGGAAGAAGGCGTGGCCTCATCTCTTTAAGGAGGGTTTATCCGACGCTACTCTGGGTCCTCGGTGTTATAACACGGGCGGTGATGTCATTGGCAACCAATCAAAAACTTAAAAAGAGCCAGCCGGGGCCGCGCTGAGCAGCTGCTGTCTATTTACTTGTAAACCGAACCGGCAGGATGCAGTTAACCCTTTACCAGGCTGAAGCGCCAGCGGACTGGACGCGCCGCTCCGCTAAAACTGGCTCTTCCCACTGGACGGGATCCTCCAACACTCCCTCACCCGGGGGCAAACCACGCTATTTTTCCTCCTTAATATGGACGGATGATCAAAAGTGTCGGAGTAACTTTCTAAAGGAAAGAGACTGCGATCACCGTCCCTAGTGGGAAAGCCGGGTTCTCTCCGCGTCGCTCGAGGTGACTTGACAAACCCTAAGCCAAAACTCGCGGACCTCGCCGGGTCTTCTGCGCTAGGACCAACGTGAACGGGCGGGCAGGGGCGACGCTTCCGCTCCGAGCCGAGGTCCGGGGCCACGCGCTTGGGGCCAGAGCTTGGCAGCTGACAGTACCGGACAGGGAGGCCCTTCAGCCTCGACGCGGCCCGCGTCCTCCGGACAGCCCTGCTCCGCCCGGGAAGCGTCCGCCTCCCGCCGGCCCGCAGATGTCGCTGCCCCTCCGGCTGTCCCGGCCTGACCGCCGCGCGCCGCCCTCCTGCTCACCTACTTCCGCGCCCTGGTCACGCCCCTGTCGTCCCCAGACTAACTCTCCCGGGGCTCGACCCGGAGCACTAAGGCGGCGCCACTGAGGGCTGCTAGGAGGAAGAGGCCTGAGTCGACGCCAGAGGCAAGGGACGCGCCCTGAGCAGCGGTGCAGAGGCCAATCCCCTGGCCGGGCGTCCTGGGGCCCGCTACGCGCCCGCCGCCCCTCCGGGACTTGGTCCCCACCGCCACCTCCCCCTTTCCCGCCTGGCGCGCTGGGTCCCCGCGCCGTGCCAGCCGCGCGCAGCCCACCCGCCCCACATGCCTCGGCCGACCCTCCCCCCCAGTCCCTCACGGCCCCTGCCGAGGCCAGGACTGCCAGCCCGGCGCTTCTGGAACAGCCGCAGCTGGGCGGAAAAGAGCCAGAGCCGAGTGCAAATAGCTAGATTGAATGGGGCCGGAGGAGCGTGGAGGAGGCGACACCGCCTCTCCCGGCTCCCCTAACTTTGGCCCGCACCAGGTAGCTGGCCGTAGCGCGCATCCCGGGAGACGACTGGGGGGCGGGGCAAGCCGCCCCGTGCCTAGTCCGGAGAATATTCGTGTTAGGGAAACTGCAGGAAAGTTGCCTTGGGATACAAAAAGAAGTGGAGATGAACAACCCCAGATGAACTGTGGAGAGTCTACGTCCAAGAACCCTAAAGAAGTAGAGCTTTTTCTTTTCTTATCTGTGAGAGGAGGGATAAAAAGTGAAATAATTATAATGGAATAATACATTATGAGCACTAGGGAATGTTGGGCTATCATTTTTCTCCCTTACCTGATTGAATGGGGTTTGGAGGTCTACTTCCGACTCCAGGCCTAATAGTATACTAAGTAGCAGGGGCATATTCATGTAATTGTTTTCAGGGCAGATCTGAAATCACCAGGTGTCAGACCCTAGCTGGCAGGTCAGCTATGCTCAATGAGCTGTGAAGAGAAATATCTTTGGGCGCTTCCACTTACATGCAGGCACATACCCCCCAGTCCAGCTTTTCACACCAGTGTTACAACTGGCATCACGTACATCTGATAGTCTTATATAGGAGAGGATTTTCTGTAACATCTGTCGATGAAAAGAGTCAAACTCTGTAAAATATTTGAAGAGATTTATTCTGAGCCAAATATGAGTGACTACGGCCTGTGACACAGCCCTCAGGAGGTCCTCAGAACGTGCTCAAGGTGGCTGGCGTCCAGCTTGCTTTTATACATTTTAGGGAGGCATGAGACATCAATCAAATACATTTAAGAAATACATTGGTTTGGTCCAGAAAGGCTGGATAACTCTAAGGAGGGGGTGGGCTTTCTGGCTATATGTAAATTTAAACATTTTCTGGTTGACAGTTGGTTGAGTTTGTCTAAAGACTTGATATTAAAGAAAGGAATGACTGGATTAAGATAAGAGCTTGTGGGGACCAAAGTTTTATTATGCGGATGAAGTCTCCAGGCAGCAGGTTCAGAGAGAATAGGTTGTAAAATGTTTCTTTCAGACTTAAAGTCCATGTTGATATATAATGGGGCGCATCCCACCCTCACTTCCCCTTATGGCCTGGACCAGTCTTTCAGAATAAATTTTACAAGAGTCCTGGTTCAGAAATTAGTCCATTCAGATGGTTGCCTGGGAAGGGGGGTGAGGAGCTTAGAATTTTATTTTTGGTTTACACCTCTCTTCATCCACACACCAACACACACATCCATTCACCCTCCTGATAACAGCAGAATGCTTAGGGCACACCATTTGGTTCTTAAATGTTTGAAGATCAACAGGTTATGGTCAGGAAACTTGGGTGCTGGGTAATTTCTATACAAATCTGAAAAGAACTTCCCAGAGGTTCTACCCTTGATATATCTGGAGCTGAAAGGCTGCAAGCTTACCTTTCCCTAATTGTAGACAATTATTGGAACATTTTTCATTAACTCAGAGTTTGAGAGTTCTAAGTTCTGATTCTGACTCTATCTGTTATATCTGTTCATCCAGTCTCTGTCTTCATTTATCCATAAAATGGTAATACCCCAACTTAGAAGAAAAAGGGAACTCATTCAAGTGCTTAGCGGGGAAAAAAGATCCCTTGCTGATAAAAGGTATTCAGTGGAAAAAAAAATTAATTTACTTGCTTTAGGAAATAAGGTGCCTATCTTTAAAGGTATGTGTAATCTATAAATGATGAAGTAATTGCTACTGCCTCGATATCTAAGCCCAAAGTATAGATTTATACAATTGCAGAAGAGCTCTTAACAGCTTTTCCCACAAGGCCCTAAAAAGAAAAGTAATTTCAAAAAGAAAGGTAACTCTTGTAATGAGATGATTGTTTTATTACAGTTTCAAACTAGTAGATTATTATAATTTAGTTGACTAAGCATCTAAGCCATCCAGGCTGAAACATTGGGAAAGATGGCAAAATTCCTTATCATGTATCAAACCTGAAACATGAATAATTACTGAAACATGGAATAATTACCAGATTGTGAATATAAGCAAAGCTGTAGTTAAAGTTAGGCATCTCTAAGCTTATATTCAAGTCATAAGACTGGTGAACAAAATCAGATTATAGATGGAATTTTTTTCCATTCACTACTCTTCAAAACATCTTTTGGACAAGAAGAGGTGATTTGGTTCCTGTTTTTGAGTCATAAATGTGAAAATACTACACCGAAATATACTGCCCTGAGACTTAAATTCATAATGCTAGTCAGCCAATGGCTACAAACCTGATCTGTATGTCAATAACCAGCAGCAGAGCCTTAATGTTAGTTTCAGTCCCAAAGAAACAGTGAAGCATCTTCGTTCAATTTGGATGTTGTAACGTGATTGTATTGAGTCATATCTTTGTTCCCACAAACATCATAAGAAAAATATTGACTGTTTCAGTGCAAAGTGCTATGTATTAAAGACAAAAACTGAAGATAACTTAGGCCAACATGTAAGATATAATATGGATAATATTAAGCAACGGTATTAATTAAATTACTTCTTTTTTGTGCACTCAAATGGTTAAGTGTGTGGGGTAATGACAGAAGGTGTGGCCTTCAAAATAATCCTCAAGGTCAAGGTAGATTTCTGGAGGTACTAGAATTAAGGCAAAGAATGGCTTGGAGAAAACTTAAATAATAATCCAGGCTAAAGATGATATCATACTAGAAGGAGTAGGGAATAAGCTGAAGAATAGGAAAGTGGCATGGTAAGTGTTTGAGGTCATTGAGGCTAGTCTGGCAAAACATCCAACAATACTCTCCAGTCCTAGGGAAGGGCTGATTAAAAGGATTCCCTGAAGGAAGGAGCTTCTATGATTTGAATGTGTTCCCCGAAAATTATATGTTGAAACCTAATTGCCAGTGTGACAGTATTAAGAGGTGAGGCCTTTAGGAGGTGGTTAAGTCGTGAAGGCAGAGGCCTCATGGAAGGGATTAGGGCCATTACACAAGGGCTTCAGGGAGTGAGTGAGTTTTCTTCCATTCCCCTGTAGGGACACAACTTTCATCCTCTCTGGAGGACACAGCAACAAGGTGCTATCTTGAAAGCAGAGACTGGACCCTCACCAGGCAGTGAACCTGCAGGTGGCACCTTGATCTTGGACTTCCCAGCCTCCAGAACTCATGTAAGCAACAAATTTCTGTTCCTTAGAACTTCCCCAGTCTCAGCTATTTTGTTATAGCAGCACAACTGGACTAAGACAGTGGCTACTGCAATGATGGAAACAGAGGCAGGGCCATGTGCTTGTCCCACTATCCACATGTTTGGACACAAGAGGCCTGCAGTTCTTTCCTACAAAATTCATGGGCAGGTGTGTTTGTGACTCAGGAAAAGACTCTGAAGCATTTAAGGCTCTATATCTGTATTTTCCAGTGTGGTGGTCATTTGACACATGTATCGGCCACTCGAAGTGTGCCTAGTCTGAATTGAGGTGTGCCATAAGCTTAAAATACAAGTGGGGGCAATAGAAATGGGGGCAGAGGTGAACTGGTAGAGCCTCTGTGACCACAATCTTGTTCTCCACACCTCCACACTTGACAGATGTAGATATAGCTATGGATAGATGTATGTCTTATTTGTGGGGTTCTGAAGTAAAATTTCAGTTAAAGGAAGGATCCTGGTTGGGATTTTTTTGTTGTGGTGGTTCTGTTTTTTTGTTGTTGTTGTTTGATTTTTGTTTTTTTGTTTTTGAGATGGAGTCTTGCTCTGCCACCCAGGCTGGAGTGCAGTGGCACAGTCTTGGCTCACTGCAACCCACACCTCCCAAGATCAAGCGATTCTCCTGCTTCAGCCTCCTGAGTAGCTGGGACTACAGGCACACACTACCATGCCTGGCTAATTTTTGTACTTTTAGTAGAGTCGGGGTTTCACCATGTTGGTCAGGCTAGTCTCAAACTCCTGACCCCATGATCCACCCACCTCCACCTCAGCCTCCCAAAGTGCTGGGATTATAGGCGTGAACCACCACGCCCATCCTCTGTTTTGTTTTTTAATCCTGTTCCTTTTTTTTTTTTTTTGTAAAGTAATTTCACTGGATGGCATGGCCAAAGCATGGGTGACCTCAGACCCCTTTTCAAGGTTCATCCTGGCCTCTACTGATCACACAGAGGTGACTGGCTGGTTAGGAGAATTAATATGCTCCCTATCTTCATTTAGGCAAGTGGATCCCTTTCAGTTTTCTCTTCCGCTTCACTGGTCCCCTATTTGTAACCCCACAAACATCTGCTGCTCTTTCTCAGAAGAGGATTCTGCCTCAGCCCAAGTGTGTGGACCATGGATGTAAACTTATTTTCTTTATAACACACATAAAACATTCACTGGCCTTGGGTCTCCAACAATGCCCTCCTCAGTGGCGGATGGCCTGTTATTATTATGTGTTGCTACATCAAAGTCTGTTAACATTTTCCTCCTCACTAAACTGAGCAATCATGTTTTATCATTACGATATGCTGTCAGCGCCAGTTTCTCAACCCCAGGAGGCTGGGTCTGACTGTGTTACTGAGGGATGAAAAGTTATAAGGTAAACATGCACGCAAAGCATTCCTAAACCCCCTCAAGACTTGTTTCAGGTCTAACACTAAGGAATTAATCTAACGTTCTCAGCATCTCCTAGTAGGTTCACACTGTACCACTTCTACATGTAAGAAGTTCCTTTAGATGACAAAGTGCATCATAATGTACTTTATCTTTATAATTGAATGTTAACTGAACTGATTTTAAAGATCTAGAATTTGGGGAAAAATAATCATAGGTAACATTTACTAAGTGTTTTGCTGTGTGCTAAGCATTGCTGTAAGTGGTTTACATGCATTAACTCACTTAAATCTTCACAGTCACATCGATCTGTAAGTAAGTACATTTTTATTAGCTTAATTTAAAGATGAGAAAACAGAAATACAGATGGGGTAAGTAATTTGCCCAAGGTCACAAAACTAGAAAGCAGCAGAGTCAACATTTAAACCCAGACAATCTGGCACCAGAGCATCTGCTTTTAACCATTGTGTGTTGTTTCATTCACTCTTGTTGTGATTTTATAAACTTCTATCGTGTCCCCCTCAGTCTCCAGACTGCAGTATATTTTTAATTGCCTCTTCATAAGAATTTGCTGTTTTTTTCTTTTGTTTTCTTCCAGACTTTTCTAAGTCCATTATGATGTGTATCTCCATGTGATCTCAATCTTACAACTGCAGCCTCCACATTGGGAAATGGATCCAAACCTCCACTTTATTTCCAGAACAGTCTCAAATATTGCCCTAAATCGTGTCAAAGGCATGGTTGCTACTGCAGATTGGACTGGTAAATTCAAGGAAGAGTCTATGACACCTCTATTAGGAAAACCATGTCTTATTTGCCATCCCATCCCTAGCAGGTGGCCCAGGAGCTAGCACATAGTTTGAACTCATTAAGCTTCGGTTCAGTGAGTGAGTGACTGAATGAATGAATGAACTGAGAATGTTTTTTAAACATACTGTCTTTGTCCATTCAGGCTGCTATAACAAAATATCACAAACTGAATGGCTTACAAACAACAGAAATTTATTTCTCACAGTTTGAAGGCTGAAAGTCCAAGATCAAGGTGCCAGCATGGTCGGGTTCCGGTAAGGACTCTCTTGCAGGTTACAGACTATTAACTTCTGGCTGTGTCCTCGCATGGTGGAAGGTGCGAGGGGTCTCTCTAGGGCCTCTTACAAATCCCATTTGTAAGGGTTCTGCCCCCATTATCACCTTGGACCTTAGGATTTCAACATATGAATTCGGGGGGGACACAAATATTCAGGCTGTAGCACGAACGTATCTTTGAATTATTCTTTTTTCTAGAGGCATACCCTGGTCCATCTGATGATAGCTTTCCAGCTACTGATTTGGCCTTCTGTAATAGCTGGAAACTTAGAAACCTCCAAACTCCCTAAATTCAATCCTCTTTTGAATAATTTATGCAGATATTAGCCAAGTGTCTATCTCTGGGGAGCTACACTGATTACACATCACTCGTTTTGTTTTGTTGTGACCATATTTCCCTCTTTACAGTTTAACTCCATTTTTCCCCCATAGAATTTAGAAAATATCAACATCTTTCTCGTTATAATCCTTCTCATTATACTCCATACCATACCTGATTTTTGTTAGGTCAGTGCTCTTTGCAGTTATAATTGTCTTTAATGCTTAGAAAAAATTCCTCTTCTTGTTCACTGAGTTTCAGCAGGATGATGGTATCTTCCTTTTCTCGTTCAACACCTTCCTTCTTGTAATTCTCAAAAGCATGCATTTTCCATTTCCCAGTTTTATCTCCCTGACAGACAGATTGTCCAGTGTTTATTTTCTAGCATGTGACTGATGCCAATAAATAGCTTTCTTCAGAAAGGCATTTAATCAAGGACCTGAGCCTGGACATCAATGAGTTCGTGTTCCTCATGGATGTGCTCTGAAAGGAAATGCCACTATTGATTCTGGGTTAGGTGGGGAGCAGCACCCCGAGAAGTCCTGTTTCTAATGCTCTGTGAACAGGCCCAGGTCCACCTGGATTTCCCACCCAGAGGAGGGTTCAGTGTTTTCCCTGGTTTACGTGGTAAATAAAGCAAACACTTTGTAATTATACTCATGACCAGCAAGGGCCACGAATGTATGAACATGGTGGATGAAGTCCTTTCTGGGTGAATGTAAGCATCTATGCTATGCTAAGTACTGAGCCCACAGTACCACTCAGGCAAATTAATCCAAATCAGGTCAGGTCTAGTCAATTCAAGTTATTCAACAGGTAAGAGAAAAATCCCTATTGGAATTGGCTAAAATTTTAGTTCAGGTGGAAATGTTAGAAAAGAAGGAAGTGTTATTTTTGCCATTAACTTGCAGCTCACAAAAATTTAGAATGTAAGGAAGATAAATAGATTGGATCAGAAAGTAGCTAAACAGAGAGCTGGCACTGTGCTTCATTCATCTACCAGCGCTCACCATCACAGGTACGGTGACAGAAAAACTGTGTCATTTTTCTACAGTAGTAAACTAAGATGTATAACTACAAGGATTCTTAGCCCCCTTCATGCTTCAGTTTGCAATTCCTATTCCCAGTAACTAGGAAAACTGATGTAACTCTATGAACCACCATTCTAAACCTTAAATTGGATTAATAATAGCAAACAGTCCAATGAAGTGTCTTTTCTATAATCAACAGAATAGAAATGCCAATAGATTTGGACTCCCTTTTCAACACAATCCTAATCTTCATGTAATACATGAGTCCTCCCGAATATGGATTAGAGGAGTTAAAGACTTAGACATTTTAACTCATCAAGATTGCCCAGCATATTAAAGGAGGACTGAAAGAAGTAAGGTAGGCAGGCAAAAAAAACAGTGGGCTGTTTGGGTTTTTTGTTTTGTTTTGTTTTGTTTTTGCTTTTGTTTTAAAATTTGGTTTGTATTTTGACTCCAGGATTGGGAAGGGTGACTCTGGGCAGAGAGAAGACAAGGAGTGGACAAGTAGAGGGAATTTTGCTATTTCCAGAAATTTACAATTTCACAAGCTATTAAATAGAACAGGATCTGGTTACAGAGGGGTCGTTGAATGTTTGCTGGCAAAAAAAAAAAAAAAAAAAAAAAAAAATTGATATTACTAAAACTCATTCTGATTGACTTCAGCAGACACTGGGCCCCACCACCCAGGATAAGAAAGAAGGAATAGGGCTGTCCCTGTTGGTGCATGTTAAGGAACGCTGCACTAGCTTAGACAGGAGCCAACTGCTTTTGTACAGTTGAGGAATGTCAAGCACACACCTGGGGCCCCTCTCTTTAAACCCAGGAGAACCTCAAAGACAAGTTCCGCTAGTCCCATGGTATGAGGAGTAGTTTGTGCCTCTCTCTGTGTGGATGCAGAACTTTTCCCTTTGTATGTTTAAGCTAGTGCAGTCTTCCTTTCTGATGGTTGATTCTGTGGCCAACTTGAATGGATCATGGCATATGTGGTCAAGTGTTATTCTGCTTGTTTCTGTGAAGGTGTTTGTTTCTGTTAGGCTGTTTTTGAATGAGATTAACATGTAAAGGGGTGGACTTTGAGTAAAGCAGATTACCCTCCATAATTTGGGTGGGCCTCATCTAGTCAGTGAAAGGCCTGAATGGAACAAACAACTGACTTCTCCTGAGCAAGGGGAATTCTGCCAGTTGGCCTTCAGACTTGAACTGCAACGTTTGTTCTTTCCTGGCTCACCAGTCCATTTGCCTACTCTGCAGATTTTGAACTTGCCAGCCTCCATATTGCATGAGCCAATTCCTTAGAATAAATCTCCATATATACACATACACATCCTATTGGTTCTGTTTCTCTAGAGAATCCTAATACACCCTTCTTCCTCTCTGGTGGACAGAGCAAAGCATAGCCTAAAAGATGAGCATTGTACCAAGTGTCCTGCAATCCTTTCCTGTATTACTAAAAATGTACTGAATTGAGTTCATCTTCATCTTTGAGTAACATAATTGCCATGAGTTTAAAACTACCCTAAAAAGGTGATGAGAATACACTTAATAGATCTAAGATAGAATTATTGATGCCAAAGAAAAACAAATTTCCCCCCTACAATTTATTAAGGAAAAATAGAAAATCCCAGTTGAAATTTCTGGCTTTGGGATTCTAAAGAAATCTAGAGATTGGAATGATAAAAATAAACCTAAGATACAGTTTCTGGGCCTCTGATTTGTGTCCACTCAGCCTGAAGGAAGAAATATATGAATATTTTTACTTTCTCTCAATGCATATTTAATCTTTTTCTAAACATCCTGAATTTTGAGACTGTCAGGAGTTTTCATAGTAAGAATAGATTGCTTTCCCAATTTTATAGCCTGTATTAAGAAAACCATTTTAAATCTCAGTATCAATGTTGACATCTTGTTGAGGTTATTTATTTGTTACTTCTGCTTTCCCAAGTTAATTGACATATAGTTGAATTATAAAATCTCGGCTAAGAGCCTAAGGAGTGGATTTCTCAAGAAGGGTTCACAGTTCACAAAAGCAAATCAGAGATAAAAATGCGTGCCATTTTTGCAGCTGCCTTATGTTTTTGGTTTCCCTGGCTCTTTATCAGAGATATGTAGAGTGCTTGACTGTGAATATGTGGTTTTACATGTCATTCTCCCTCATTTCTAGTAGACTGAAAACTCCCCACCTGTTAGCCAGACCAGCATTGCTCCAACTCTAAAGGCACACAGATCCCTGGGGGCTTGGTTCAGTAGGTTTGGGATAGGACTGGAAATTCTACATTTCCTTGCATGCTTTCCATCAATTCTGAAGCAACTGGACCACGTACCACACTATGCTTGTCTAAATTCACACCCTCCAATATAGTAGCCACTAGCCACATGTGGCTCTTTGAGTCCTTGAATTGTGGCTTGTCTGAATTAAGATCTAATCTAAGTATAAAATGCATACCAGATTTCCAAGATTCAGTAGGAAAAAATGAACAAAATATTTCATTGATAACTTTTTATTGATCACATGCTGAAATAACATTTTAGATATATTAGGTTAAATAAAACATATTACTAAAATTTATTTCACCTGTTTCTTGTTATGTTTAAACATGTAGTTACTAGAAGATTTCAAATTACTTATGTTGTTTGCAATTGCTGGTTACATTATATTTCTTTTGGATAGTGCTCCTCTAGATCAACAGAGCTGGACTTGGAGAGACTGTGAGGGAGAGTAACTTCTCTGCTCCTTTGGTCACTTTTCACCAGGTACTCGATCCATCTCTTAATCTATCTCCTCCGCTCCTTGGAGCTGCTGTGAAACTATTTATTTCTGCATTCCTCCTCTAGGCCCCTTCATGGTTGCTCCCAACACTACTTGGCCATCTAGGATGCTATCTGACAGGATATACACCTTCTAGCAAGATATAGCCAAAAATGACATGAAAGATCTCTCAAAAATTCATTAATGGGGCTCTCCTTTGTGTTCCCAAAAAACTTTGTGACACAAACGTTGCATTTATAAAGGACCAAGTCTCCTAGGAAACAGGGCATGGGCTTTAGAATCAAGAGACCCTGGAGTTTAATTTGATCAACTGATTGATTAGATTGTTCAGTAGCCTACTCTGTACCTACCTCTTAAGTGCTAGCGGTTCAGTAACGAACAAAGTGAACACTTTCTCTGCTTTAAAGAATGTACTATTTAGAAGAGAAAGTAGACATTAAACCAGAAGGCACATTAATAAATATGTAATTAAAAAACACAACCCCAACTTACCTTTTTTCTTGTATAAAAATTCCTTACTGTTTCTGAACCTCAGTTTATTTTTTGGTAAAATGGGAATAATAACACTGCCTACCTGAGTATTGTGAGGATTAGAAATAATGATTCTATTTGTGTACTTAGCATCGTGTCTGACACAGAGAGTAGGTGCTCAATGAATGGTTTTTGGATGGCTAAAACAACGAAGCACCCTAACCGTATTTAGTTTTTTATTTACATGCTGCCTCATTCTACAAAGTGTTTTCAGTAGCTGGTTAGGTTATTGTTGCATGGCAGATTGTAGATGAATTTTGACTCCTGATGTAACTCACACTTCTTGAGTATATTTTCTAAATCTATTCTTGGCACATATAAAACATGCAATAAGTGTTTCTTGAATCAAACTATACCTGGAATAGACTTTGGAAGTGTCACAACACAACCCTGCTCATTTTGTGGAAGAAAAAAGGCAAAGTTGGAGTGACTTACCCAGAAACATACTTTCAATAGTAGTTTCAGAAAAGAAACTATTTTCAAAAGAAACTATAGCAGGAACATACTTTCATTAAAAGTTTCTATGTTCATAAGAAACTTATGCAGGAATGTACTTTCAATAATAGTTTCAGAAAAGAAACTCTTCAAAAGAAACTATTTTCAAACTACTTTCAAAAACTATTTTTGGTAGTTTTGAAAACTATTTCAGAAATTAGTCATATCTGCTAGGCATTTGTGGAAGGAGAAGAATTTGTGGCCAAGTGGTCAGAGAATTGAGGGAAAAACTGGGAGAATGAGGACCTTAGAAATGAGCAAGTTTCAAGAAGAGTAACTGATGTTTGACTAACATTGTAGAGAATTTTAGTAGGTAGAAGATGGAAAAATACGTGGCCATAACAACTGAGAATCTCACCAAAAACAGGTTGCAGAGAGGGAGGGAGTTGTCCCCTGAGGGACAGTGGAGGTGAGGATGTAGAGACAGACAGACAAAAACTCCTCTTTCAAGACAGTGTGTGATAAAGGAGAAGAGAGAGCTAAGGAGCTAGACACAGTAGCCAGGGGTACCCAGGAGATTTCCTGTTTATTTTTTTTCGGAATGGAGGACTTGAGTGTATTGGAGGCTGTGTTGAGGAGTTCATGGAAATGAACTCCTTTCAATACATGGAAAGTACAAAGGGGAGATCATTGTCAGCACCATGTCCTGAATGAAGGAGAATGAATGAATAGGTCAGCAGGATCGGGGGCAATTATTGTATTTTTTATTTTTATTTTTTTGAGATGGAGTCTTGCTCTGTCACCCAGGCTGGAGTGCAGTGACTCAATCTCAGCTCACTGCAACCTTTGCCTCCCGGGTTCAAGTGATTCTCCTGCCTCAGTCTCCCAAGTAGTTGGGATTACAGGTGCATGCCACTACGCCTGGCTAATTGTGTATTTTCAGTAGATATGGGTTTCACCGTGTTGGCCAGGCTGGTCTCAAACTCCTGATCTCAAGTGATCCACCTGCTTTGGCTTCTCAAAGTGCTGGGATTAGAGGCATAAGCCACCACACCCGGCCAGGGGCATTTGATAGCCTTCAAAAGTGAGGAGGCACCTTTGCTTCTGAGATGAAATGGAAATATGGATAAACATTTAGCTATATGTTGAGAGGAGAGAAGGGCAGTTGAAGAGGTGAAGAAGGAGAAAAGACCAGCTATGGAGAGTGAAGACAGCATCATATGTGGATGGTCTACCTGAATATCTAGTCCCCACTCTCCTGAACTCCTAACCTAGACCTGAGCTTCTCAAAGTCGGGGTCCCTTGGTCCAGTGCGGGACTACAGATTGTTTGTTTCTGGCTCAAATTCAGAGAAGAAGCTTGTGTTGGAATGCAAGTAAACAACTGATTTTCTTCTTCTCTTTGAAAGAAGCACAGCATTAATTTAACTTCTGGCAGCACTCTGTTTCTCATCACAGTGTCCAGAGCAGGTACTTTTGGGAAACACTGATCCACACAATTTCCTACTGACATATCAATTTCAATACTTCAGAGATGTCTCTAACCAACCTGAACTCATCACCTTACTTCCTATACTTTCTTCTGTTTGTTTACTCTTCCTCGTGAGTTGGTGCCTTCCATCACCAAGGCATCAAGCCAGAAATATGGAGGAGTATTCCTCTTCACCTGCCTTGACTAATCATTCACCAGCCTAGTTGATATTCTCCCCTACATAGCTCTCAAATCCACCCTCTTCTCTCTATCCTTATTACCACCAATCTAGTCTAGGCCACCTTGAAATTTTGCCTGGATATTGCCAGGCAAATCCAAGCAAGGCTTTCTGTACACTGCTGCTCCAGTGAGCTGTCAAAAGTCCAAATCTTAACACTTTATTCCACTGGTTGACCCTCTGCTGCTTCCTTATAGCCCATGTAAACACCAGACATGGATCAGTTAACTCTCCATAAGCCTGGCATTTCGAAATACTGGAATCTGTCCTTTCCTTGATCTCTGAGTTTTTGTGCATGTTGTTTCCTTCACGTAAGATTTTTGGCCTATATTTCTGTTGCCTCTTAGTTCCTTAACACTAAGAATAGACATTTGGTTATTCCAAACACCCAGAACAGTTCCTGGAAAATAGTAGGCATCCAGTACATGTTTGTTGAATGAATAAATGAAGCCAAGGAATAACAATTGATTTCATACTGAGCAGAGCTCATGAAAGTGGTGTCATTAAATGCTTCTTGATTATGGTCAAGGTGGTTTCAGATCCCAGAGCCGATAGAGAAAGTCACAGAACCCCAACAATGGATGTGGAGTGCTGTGGAGGCTGAAAGGTAGGAAAGCCACTACTGAAATGCATCTACTGGTTGTGGCTTCCTTCACTGAATCTGGTACATTCATGAAAGTGTTCCTGGATTACATCAAAATCAGCTGTGCCTGAGATCATCTTTCAAAATGAGAATCTTACCATCCATGCACTTTGTCTGCTACTCTTCATTTCTAGGTTTCCCTGGCTTCTCTCTCTTCCAACCCTAATATTACCATTCCCCTTCCCCATCACTACAGACACCATCACCATTTTGGCTTCTGTCCTTGACTTACCATTTAATTTTTGTCTTTGCATTCCTATAAGATACAACTTGCAAAATTTGGCCACAGACACCAATGTAGCAAAGATAGTAAAACAGCCCCAGTTCTGACATTCTATCCTGGTCTTTAGGACTTCACCTGCTAGATTGTCACTTTATGCCAAAAGAATGGTAGGTAGGACAGAGAGGGAGTGGGGGTGGGGAAACTAGCACAACCATTTGGAGCTAAATAATAGATTATGGCTGGAAACTCCCGTCTTGATTTGGCCCAAGGGCCACAGCTATATTCGGCTGGCCCCTGATTGACATAATTATTATTGCCAGAAAGTAATTTTAGAAAGAACTTAAAAGGAGGACATGGGTGATTAAACTTCTAATAATAACATTTTTTAAAAGTCTGGGTTAATGAATCTGTAACTTAGGTAAAAGAAAAGAGGCTTCAAGTGTTCAGGGACTAGTACCTGGAACTAAGCTTGGGAAAAAAAATATTCTGTTGGGGAGTCAAGTAGGGCAAGAATAGATCACATGCCCCTAAGAAATCTTGGGGAAATATAGAGAGACGTAGCTCATTTTATACTGGAAGTTCTTCCAAAAATGTTGTGAGCAAAATAAAGTTTCACAAAGCAGACAACGTTTCAAATTAATTCACTGAGCATACCTTATATGCAAGGCACTGTACTAGTCCCTTTGGAATATTCCCATGGGCATGTGCAGGGCTGTTGTGAGCCTGGGCTTAGGCATTCTGGCTGTCCATAGCCAGTGTCTGCTTTGATTAGGCCAATGTCCAGTCTGATTGGTTGATGCTCTACCAGTTGTTAAATATTTTGAATATAACAATTTTGAATATCACCTGGGTAAGGCAAACTTCTTGTTTTGAAATAGCTTATAGTTTAGATGATGAGATATGCTTACAAATAACTATAATGCAATGCTATGTCATAACAATTGTCTTTGCAAAGTACTTTTATACATTTTATCTCATTTGAACTCCACAGTAACTCTGTGGTGCATGTTCCTATTCTCATTTTGCAGATTAAAAAAACATGAAGTTCAAGGAGAGAGGCAGTCTTTCACATTTCATAGAGCAAGAACTTGCCCTGATTTCTCAACATTTTATTTCCCCTTTAGTGCTCACCCCACAGTGCCCATGGCTTTCCCTATTTAAAAAAGCAGATTTATTAATGCAAATAATTATTTTATGAATTAATTATTGATTTCTAAAAACAGACTTTCATACCCAAATAACCCTATGAAGATTAGCCTTTTAACCCCATCATCCTGATAGGAAGTTTAACAAGCCTCATTTTGAGAAACAAAGAGTCACAGAGCTCAGTTGATATACATTTGGGAAAGCATTGAGTTGCCTTTAAGCCCTCTTCTAGGCAGTGAGGTATAAAACAAAAAAGTACAAAATAAAACAAAAAGGCAAGGGCAATAAGAGAGTTGACTGCAGAGGAAAGAACAAAGACAAAAAATAAGCAAGGAAACAAACAGCAAATAAAACTTTAAAAATAAAAAGTGCTCCATTATCTGGGTTCAGATCTACACACCTGAACAAGCTGTAGCAAGTCACAGTAGCTCAGCACAGAACAATGTTGGTGCTCCTCATACTGGCTCTGAGTAAAATAGGTTAGAAGCTGCTGAAAGGAGTGCTAATGTTTCCAGAAATAAGCCCAGATTTTCTGGGAATTTACTCATGTAGAGCACCATGTTCTCTAAAGGGCCACATATACATATGGCTGCTTTTAAAACACCTCAAGTCTTTATGTACAGGGCCACATACAACATGTAGATAGGGCACAGGGAAGAAAACAAAATATCTCCCGAGAGAATGATACCTAGTGTTTATATAATAATTTGTCCAGTGCTTCTGATACAGGAGGATACCCAGATCTAGGTTTTAAGAGCTGGGATCCCTGGTTAATTTGACAGCTTTTCCTCTGTATCTAGCATGCATTTAGCCATGTTTCATCCATTCTACTCCCCCAGAAAGATTTCTTCCATGGAAGCATGTAGAAAGACTATGTCATAATGGAAAGAGAATTTACAAATTGTTTAATGCACCTTCTCCCTCTTTTTCCAGGAAACACAAATGAAACTTACAAAAGTGAACTGACTTGTTCAAGGTGACAAGAGAGGTTAGTTATGAAATCAATACTAGCAACTCTAATTTATGGTTATTGTTACGAGGCCTTTCTTATTTCATGTGATTTCCATGTTTGAAATAATCTTACTATGAAAAGACTTGTGGAACTAGGAACTCCACTAGGTATTACAGTGTCAGTCACAGAATTAGGCCACCTTATTAGTACCTGCTCACTAGAACATCCTGCCCTCTATATGAGGAGGATTTCTGAAAAGTTTGGCATAAATTCACTTTTGATTATTTAGATTCTGTTTTGCACGTATTCAGGGATCTCTCTGGTGCATCTCTGAAAAGACTCCAGAATAAACTTTTTTTGTGTGTATGAAGCAAAGAAGCTTGTTACAGGAAATATTTGCTGCCTGATTAATTCTTTTGACAGCTCTAACTGTGCTTATCTTCAGGCTGGCATACCCATATCGCATCGTCATCTGATTTGGTTTGGTCGCTGATTAATTCACTTTGCTGCAAGAAGTGCACAAATTAAACCTCCATAAGGGTAGGGATATTTGCCTATTTTGTTCAACCCTGAATGTCTGATACTTAGACAAGTGCTTGGAACACAGGAGGTGCACAATAAGTATTTACTGGCTGAATAAATAAATTGATGCTTAAGAAGAGAATTCCTGACCTTGTCTCACCTCACTTGTGTCCACCTTCACAGATGCTCCTCTTGCTTGGGGCTGCTTCCTGTGAAGAGCATGGCTGCATAGCTGCAAACTATCCCTTCCCTGCTGCACTGGCACAGGTGGCCGCTGCCACCTAGGAACGCCTGAATTTTGCCATCTCCTTCTTGTGGAGTATGAACAAGCAGGCCTCCAGTACGATGCGTCAGATCCCTCCTATTATGGCTCTCCATCTTCCATCATTCTTCATGCGACTATCTTCTAAGCTTCCTCAGACTATGTTTTGTCCTCATGCTAGAAGCTGCCCAACTTAGGTCTACCCACTGTTGGAGTTTCCTTGATCACTCATCTTGGAAAGTACATCCCCATCCAATACTGGGTGGAGACCACAGTGGAGACCTTACGGCCCTACTCCTGCTAGAAACCCAGCACCCTCCTTCCCACTAAGCGACAGAGCTGCTGCCACTGCCGCCACTGTTGCTACCCACTTTATAGACAGGTGCAGCTTAGTTTCCATACCATTGTTGAGTTGTAAATGCTCTCCGTGTAAAGGGCATCCACAGTTGTGAAGTGTATCAACATCATCTGGAGACAGGATGGCATCACGGTTAATGGTATGAGCTTTGGAATCAACTGACTGGAGGTTAAGTCTGGCAACTTCTACTTCTTGTATAACCTTGGGCAAGTAATTTAATTTTTCTACAACTCAGTTTTCTTATTTGTGGAATTGGGAAAATAGCAGAACCTTTCTTGGAGGGTAAAAGTGAACATTAAATGTGAAAAGTTGCTCACAGCCTGGTACCTATTACAGATGCTCAATAAATCTTTTATATGTATGAGAAGAGAAAAACAAATGATTATTTTCAGAGGATGGCAATTCAAATACAAGTCAAGAGAAGGCCAGATATCAGAAGAAAACAGGTTCCAAGGGAGAGATTAGGGATGGGGTTGGACTAGAGGAAATATAGGTAAAGAAAGGATAAAGAATGTTGAAACAGGCTTGTAGGGAGGGAGAATCAGGAATTGAAGACAAAGGAAGAGTAAGAGGAAGAAGGTATATTCTAAGCTTTTGAGGAAAGATAATTTTAGGGAAAGAATTTGCCAACCAGTTCTCCTCACCCCCACAGTAGCGTATGCTCCCTTGGACTATAAGAACTTACAGTCTTTCTTTTAATTTATAATTTTATGAGTTCTTACCACTAGACTGTAATTTCTGAACAGTAACAACTCCTCCAGTTTTACTCACTCATGTATCCCAGTGTCTAGCTTAATCTCTGGACCAGATATCTGACAGCATAGAAAGCAGCCCAGGTCTCTTCCTGTCTTTTCAGAAAACATGGGCTTCAAATTCATTTGATTTTAAAATAATGATTGAAGAGACAGAAGTCATTAGTCCCCTTCCTGCCTGCTCTTACTATGAACACAACACAAAGATAAATCAATAAAAGTTAAGTGTTTATTCTCCTTAACTTCAGTTCATTTTGAGATGTAGCCTCCTGTTCATGTATTTACTCTATAATGTGCTTTGCTCAATAAGAGAAAACAGTTATGGATGATTGGGACCCTGATCTATTTCACAAGTTTCAGCTGCTTTTTTATACTTGTAGGTGGTCTGGGTCTCATCAGGGAGCCTCTCAGGGCAGATAAATGGCAGGTGGGTGGAGACGCCCAGCTTTCTGTTCCACCCCAGCTCAGCTTCTGAGCTCTGCCCCTAGGTTCCAGCACAATTCTGACCATAGGTGAGAGAGACTGCAACCCAGTGCCCATGCCCCAGGTCCTCTGTGCTGCTTAGAATGTGGTTCCAGGTTTCATTCTCCAGCCCTTTCCCCAAAGAGGCTACAATCTTCAAACTGGACTTTGGTCACTTATCTCTGAGTACTTGCTCTAACTCTCCCTTCTCTCTTAAGACCACACGTTGCTTTGGTCCTAACAATAGTAACAACAGTAATAATAGCTAACATGTTTTGAGCATTAGCAGTGTGCCAGACATGGTGGGAAACACTTTATTTGCATAGCCTCATTCAACCTTCACAATCATCCTGTGAAGTATCAGAACTATTTATTTCATTTTACAGATCAGGACACTAAAAGAGGTTATGTAACTTACTCAAGGCCACATAGCCTGAAAATGTCAAAGCTAGCCCTCAATCCAGATAATTGGTCTTTCTGCTTCTTTATTACGTCTGTCTAATCTGTTCCTCTTACAGAATAATTCTTTAAAAGAGGAAAATCTGAATCCGTCAGTCCTCTGCTTGAAACACTTCACTGTTATTTCTCCGCTTTTAGAATAAAATCACTTTGTATTGGGAGACCCTGGAGGGTCTGGCCTCTACTTCTATCCCCAGTTTCATCTCATATCCTTTCTTCTTCCCTCATTAAATTCCAGCCCCTCTCAGTTCCTGGAGTAAATGGACTCCTTTCCAGCCTTAACATATATGAGTATGCCATTTCCCCTCCGGAAGGCTCTTATCTCAGCTCTTTGCGTATCTGGCTCCATTTTTTCCTTCAGTTCTGAGCTTAAATGCCATCTCCCTAAGAATTTTTCTAAATTGAGTCCTCTTCTTATTCTGTATCATAGCACCCTGTTTATTTTCATCATAGCAGATAACATTTTGAAATTACTTGTTTACTGGCTGATAATCTGTATTTTTTCTTTCTGTTAGAATGAGTTTTGGGTGAGGGCATGAAGGCAGGGACTTCATCTCACTTATCATTGAACACTTAGTCCTTTGCATATGTAGGTGCTCAGTACATTTTTGTTGAAAAAATGATCTCTCTGACTCAGGAGTAGATTTGCCATGAAGCTAACAAACTTAAGCTTAAGAGTCTATTACTTGCTTGAGCTTAAGAGTAACTTAAGCTTAAGAGTCTATTACTTGAACCTCTGCCTCCCATGTTCAATGATTCTCCTGCCTCAGCCTCCCATGTAGCTGGGATTGCAGGTGTGCACCATCATGCCTGGCTGATTTTGTATTTTTAATAGAGATAGGGTTTCACCATGTTGGCCGGGCTGGTCTTGGACTCCTGACCTCAGGTGATCCACCTGCCTCAGCTTCCCAAAGTGCTGGGATTACAGGCATGAGCCACCACACCCGGCCTGGTCCCATCTCTTAATGCCATCAAGATGGGGATTAAGTTTTGGCATGAATTTTGGAGGACACATTCAAACCATAGCACCACGTATACTGAAATTAAACAATTAAGTGAATAGATGGTAGATGGTGAGAACCAGGTTTCTTGCTATTGGAGTAGGAGGTTACAGAAAAGCAAAAGGAAGAAGCTAGAATGAGCCATAAGATAATGGATTGGAATTAGAGACATCAGGGTGAACTGATGTTTAGCTTCATATAGATATGGATGGTTACATATGGAAATATTTATTGATATGTATATGTACATAGGTTAGCATATACACCTATTTTTCCTTGGTTTGTTAGTGGCAAGGGCCCACAAGCAATAACACTGTAGTAGCAATGAGCACACCTAGTACTTACAACTTGGTTTCTAATACCATTCTCCAATAAAAGAAAATAGAGCACTTTGGAGAAATAATTGATTCTAAATTGGGAGAGGAAACATACAAGATGAATCTGGAGCATCCTGTAGTGTCAGAAAGTAATAAAGGATTTTAAAAAGTACAGGGGTATGTTAAAGGGGCACAAGATCCAACTGAAAGAACTCCCGATGGTTAAAGCAGAAATAATTTAAGCAAAAAATAAATAGAATAATATTTCATTATAACCCAACATGTAACATAAATATCCACGAGTCCACAGTGATATACATAAGTGATTGAAGACTTAGATAAGTGGGTGAGAAGAGACAAATTTCCCATGCTGAGGCATTCCAAGTAATTTATGTAGAATTTCTTTCTCAAGGAGGTGGAATATAACTCACCACTCCTTGAGTATAGTTTGTGCAGAATGACTTCCTTTGAAGGAGTATAGCATGCAAAGGGGGCAGGGGAAAGGTGCAGAGAATAACTGTTCAGTAGAGAAACCTGAGAAGCACCACTTCAGCCAGGTGACCAAGGTCAACACTGATATTAATAATAAGTCACATTGACAACATAGACCCTTGATAAGATATGATGAAAATGGTATTTTACTTCTGTGTTTTCTCCCTCCCCAAGACTGTAACTTCAGTCTAATCATGAAAAAAATCAGACAAACACTGATTGAAAGACTTTCTACAGAATACCTGACCAATATTCCTCAAAACTGGTCCTCAAAAACAAGGAAAGTCTGAGAAACTACCACAGCCAAGAGGGGACTAAGAAGACACTATAACTCAATGTAATGTGGTATCTTTTATGAATCCTGGAGTGGAAAAAAAAGACATTGGTTTACAACTAGGAAAATCTACCTAAAGTATGAACTTTTCTTGATAGTAAAATATCAATATTGCTTTGTTAATTGTAATCAATGTATCATGCGAATGTGAGAATCTACAGGAAATTCTAGGTGTGGGGTATATGGGGCCTCTTGACTAACTTTACAATTTTTTTTTTTTTTTGGTAAATCTAAAGTTATTCTAAAAAATAAAGTTTGTTTAAAAACTTTCAATAACATTTGTTGGAGAAAAGACAATTTATCTTTCTACTCTCTGTATAGAAAATGATATTGCAAAACCAGTTATATATGAAATGGTGGTCAAGGAATATGTGGTGAGTATATACAAGAAAAGAATACTTTAGAGGTGAGTCATGCAGTTATGTTCTGGAGGCCATAAATTAAGTTGAGCAATTAAGTTGTGTTGTTATACTATTTTTCTGTATTTTGTAGAATTTGTGAACCATTAGCTTTGCCACATGTGTAATTTTTTGTGACTTCTCATTCTAAATGAATATCACTTTTGGATCAAATTTGGTATATGTAATTTGGTACTGTTTTCCTTACATTGGACTCCCCCAGATTGTATAAGCTTCAAGCCCCACAAAACCCCCTCCAACTCCAGAGCTGACCTCGATGTTACGTCAATGGCCATACCTTGAGCTCCAGACCAGATGCTTGGGGCCTTTATGAAACCCCTCATTTGCCAATTGCCTCCCTGTCTTCTAGAACTTCCTCATCTCTGCCCACTGACATCTCTAACTTACTACCTCTTGACCATCATTTACTCCTGCTATAGTATTTCTCATACCATTTGGGTATTTTTCTTTTATACCAGACAGTATGATTCTTAAAAATCTGCAGCAATGTGAGCTCCCCAGTTTCTCTGTGGGCCCTGGTCTCACCTCCATCCAGGCACATCATGATCTCACTGCACTACCACTATTTTTGGCAGGTAACTGGCCATGCTCCTGGCTATGCTTAGGAGCAGTTTGTTCCTATAAATACTTTGCACTTGTTCTTCCTCCTCATGATTCTACCACATTGTCAGAAACAAAGTCTACAACCCTGATGATTTTTCTCTTAATTTCTCTGGCAGTAAAATAAAAATTGTCTTTCTCCGAATTTCTTGAAACTTGCTTTCCAAAAATCAAGGATTGGTATGTGGCTAGCTCTTCTCAGAATTTCCTTTAAGGGCCATTACAAAGTTAGGATGACATGGTTTTATCCCCCCACATATTCTTCCTCTTTGTACAGGATTAGTGTCTTCATAGTAGGTTTTTCATGTCATTTTTCTCATCCTCCCAAGAGATTCAAATAAGTAAATAAGTAAGTGACATCAACTCTTCTTCTAATAGAATATGATTTCAGCCACTTTTTGACCATCTAGATGATGTCCGCATCACCACAGTTTCCTTCTGCAGCTTTAGACGATTTAATATTATCCATTATCCATAGCTTTCATCGGGATAGGTGGTATGTAGTATATTACCATAAAAATGTTACCTTACTGTTTATTTTTACTCATATGATATCCTCCACACTTCAAAACTCACATTTTCAGGTTTGCATAGGCTTTATTTTTTTTAACCCATAGTATTTCTCCCCAGTCTTGGTAGGAGTGTGTGTCTGTGTTTGTGTGGGTGTCTGTGTGTGTGTGTGTGTGTATATATATATATACATATAGCACTTCTAGCAGCCTTGTTGAAAAAGAAATGTCCACTTCCATTTTCTGCACTTCTCAAAAGGATAAAAAATAAAATTGCACTGGGAGGATAGTGGAAACATTATTTAAGGTGTAAACTAGGATATTGTTCTAGTTTTGGTTGTTTTATTTCAGATGGAAGCATTTGTTGCAGACTCTGACCTTAGAACAGTTGTCAAACAGATGTTTTCATTTGAGGAAGGCAGGATGGATATCCAATTACCAAACATCCTGTTAAAATTCATGTGTGTGTGTGTGTGTACATGTGTGTGAAATAATTGCTACCTGTGTGATTCTCAAGATATTGCTGGTCCCAAAAGATAACAAAAAATTAGATGATTAATTAAACCTAACTGTAGAAAAATTATTAGCTATAACTGAAAACAATAAGTCAAACCATTCGTTTTAGTCAGTTATTTACTCCCGAATTGTTGCAAGAATGCGTGAGATACTGTTTGTGAGGTGCTCTGCACAGTGTCTGGCACAGTCTACAGTCCAGGAGTTGTGGCCTCCTCATGCACTGTACTGTAGTCTTTCTGCTCCCTCTAGCCACATTGGTCCCTCCATGCATCAAATGGGCCTTTGCACATTCCTTGCTCTCTTTGAAGCCCTCTTCTCCCCACCTTGTGTCAGGTTCCCTTTTAGATGCTGTCATAGATTTATAACCTTTCCTTCACATCACTAATCTCAAAGTGATTACCTGATTAATATGTTTCCCCTACCAGGTGATAAACTTCATGAAAGCAGGGACAGTGGCTGTTTTTGTCACTGTTGTTTTTCTCCTGCAGAGTGCTTAGCATGTACTAAAGTGTCAACAGTATTTGTTGAATGAATAGATGTTTATTACCACTAACAAATGATTACATGTTGGATTTCACTGATTTTATGCTTATTTTGGGCCAGGTCTTCTCCCCTTGTCTCTGCATTTCCTTCACCTCCTGCCTCTCCTACTCCCGTTTCACCACTCACAGCCCTCCTCTTCCTCTTATATTTCTTCCTTCTCTTCCTCTTTTTCCATTATCATCATCATCACCATCATCATCACCATCATCATCATGCTATATTTATGGAATATTTACTAGACATTCTTCAAAGGGCTTTTCATAAGTTAACTCAATGAATTCTCATAAAATCTCATAACAACAACAATGGTGGTTTATTACTATTTCCGTTTTTCACATGAGGAAAACTGAGTTACAGAAAGTTATTGACTTGCCCATGATCATACATTAGGTACTAGTTAAGCCAAACTTTAGTCTTTTGGAATTTACTGAGATTTATTTTATGGCCCAGCATGTGGTCTGTCTTGGTAAGTGCTCCATGTGCACGCAAAAATAATGCGTACTCTGGCCAGGCACTCATGCCTGTAATCCCAGCACTTTGGGAGGCTGAGGCGGGCGGATCACAAGGTCAAGAGATCGAGACCCTCCTCGCCAACATGGTGAAACCCTGTCTCTACTAAAAATACCAAAATTAGCTGGGTGTGGTGATGCACGCCTGTAGTCCCAGCTACTCAAGAGGCTGAGACAGGAGAATCACTTGAACCTGGAAGGTAGAGGTTGCAGTGAGCTGAGATCGCGCCACTGCACTTCAGCCTGGTGACAGAACAAGACTTTGTCTCAAAATAATAATAATAATAAAAATAATGTGTATTCTGAAGTTATTTGCTGTAGTTTCTACAGATGTCAATTAGGTCAAGTTGATTGACGGTGTCTTCACATCTTCTATATCTTCACTGAATGTCTATATATATGTTCTAGCAGTTACTGAGAGTGGTTAGTTTTATGTGTCAACTTGCATAGCCTTTAGTATCCAGTTTTTTGTTTGTTTGTTTGTTTTAATTTTAGATTCAGGGGGCACATGTTCAGATTTCTTACAAGGGTATATTGTGTGATTCTGAAGTTTGGGCTTCTAATGATTCTGTCACCAAATGGTGAACATAGTACCCAATAGACAGGTTTTCAACCCTTGCCCCCTTTCTTCCCTCTTCACTTTTGGCATCCCCAGTGTCTGTTGTTCGCATTTTTATGTCCATGTGTACCCACTGTTTAGCTCCCACTTGTAACTGGGAACACATGGTATTTGGTATTTGGTTTTCTATTTCTGCATTAATTCACTTTGCATCTATGTTGCTCCAGAAAATAGGATTTTATTATTTGTTATGGCTGCATAGTATTCCAAGGTGCATATGTACCACATTTTCCTTATTCAATCCACTTTTCATGGGCATCTAGATTGATTCCATGTCTTTGCTCTTGGAAATAGAGCTGTGATAGATACACAAGTACAGCTGACTTTCTGGTAGAATTATTTATTTTCCTTTGGGCATTTACCTAGTAATGGGATTGCTGGGTTGAATGGTAGTTCTGTTTTCAGTTCTTTGAGAAATGTTCAAACTGCTTTCCACACTGGCTGAACTAATTCACATTCCCACCAATAGTGTATAAGCATTCCCTTTTCTCTGCAATCTCTCTAACATCTGATGTATTCGACTACTTAAACAAACACTAATCTAGGTGTTACTGTGAAGGTATTTATTTTGTAAAAGTGGTTAACATCAACAATCAGTTGACCATTAGTGAAAGAAATTCACCTTAATTATGTGGGTGGGCCTCATTCAATCAGTTTAAAGACCAAAGAGAAAGACTGCAACATCAATTCATGTCTGAGTTTTCCTTTTGTTACTTCCTTTCATGCTGGCCTGCCCTAAAGATTTCAGACTTGACAGTCCCACAATAGCAAGAGCCAGTTTTTTGAAATAACCCTCCCTCTATGTGTATATCTGGATCTATTATGGTTTTTTTATATATATATATATATATCCTAGAGATTACATATATGATATGTAGTTATCTATAAATATATGTATATATAACATACTTAATATGTAATCTGTAGATTATATATAAAATATATATTCTGTTTCTTTGGAGATTCCTGACAGACATGGGGTGTTAAAATCTCCTTTATGATGGATTTGTCTATTTTCTTCAGTTCTGTCAGTTTCTGCTTCACATATCTTTAAACTGTTATTAATTACATTCACATTTAGATTGTTTTATCTTCCTAATGATTTTCCCTTTTATTATTATGCAATATTTCTCTTTGTTGCTAATACTTAAGTCTACTTTGTCTGATTAATATAAATACACAATTTTTAAAATGCATATTGTTCACACTGTATACTTCTTTCCATCTTTTACTTTCTATTAATATTGTGCCCCTTTTAGACAGCATAATTGGGTATTGTTTTATTTATTCAGTCTGACAATTACTTCCTTTTAATTGTAGTGTTCAGTTCATTTACATATAATGAAATTATTGATGTCATTGAATTTTACCTACCCTCTTGCTGTCTTACATTTGTCCCTCATGTTTTTGTTCCTCTGTTGCTCTTTTTTAAAACCTATTTTGAGTTAATTGAATAATACTAGTATTGTATTTTAATGCTTATATTGTCTTCTTAGTTACATCTCTCAGCTTTTGTTCACTGACAAGGTATTTATTTTATCTTCATTGTTGAAGGACATTTTTCCTTGGGATGTAGAAAGCTTGATTGGCAGGTTTTTTTGTCCCTTTTATCACTTTAAAGGCATTGCTTCAGTGTCTTCTGGCCTCCATTGTTTTCAGTGAGAAGTAGTCAAAATTTCTTGTCATTTCCTCCTGTATATATCCTTTTAAAAAAGATAGATAAATAATTGATAGAGTATTCTTTAGAACAGTTTTAGATTTACAGAAAATTGAATAGATAGCACAGAGAGCTTCCATATTCCCCACCTCACCCCCACTAAGTTTCCCCTAAACATCTTGCATTGGTGTGATACATTTATTAGAATTGATGAATCAATATTGATACATTATTACCAGCTAAGTCCATAATGTACATTAAGTTTCATTCTTTGTGTTGTTCAGTTCTATAAATACACTATCATGTCATTTATCCACCATTATAGTATCATAGAGAATCGTTTTACTGCCCTTAAAACCCCTGTGTTTTGCCTATTTATTTCTCTCCTTCTCCCCTCAAACCCCTGGCAACCACTGATCATTTTACTGTCTCTGTAGCTTTGTCTTTTCCAGAATGTCATATAGTTTAAGTCATATAACTTGTACCCTTTTCACAATGGCTACTTTCTCAAAGCAATATGCATTTAAGATTCCTCCATGTGTTTTATGGCTTGATAGCTATTTATTTTATTTTATGTTATTTCCCTCTTCTTTTTAAAGATTTTTCTGTTTAGTTCTGGCTTGCAACAGTTTGACCATGATGTGGCTGGTGTGGTTTTCATTCTATTAATTTTGCTTAAGATTTCCCAAAATTCTTAGATTTGTAAGTGATGTTTTCCTTCAAATTTGGAAAAATGTCAGCCACTATTTCTTTGTGTTTTTTTTGTTTTGTTTTGGTTTGGTTTTGGTTTTTTCAGACAGTCTCATTCTGACACTCAGGTTGGAGGGCAGTGATGTAATCTCAGCTCACTGCAACTTCTGTCTCCTGGGCTCAAGCGATTCTCATGCCTCAGCCCTCTGAGTGATTGGGATTACAGGTGTGTGCCACCATGCTCAGCTAATTTATGTATTTTTTATGGAGATAGGGTTTCACCACGTTGCTCAGGCTGGTCTTGAACTCCTGGACTCAAGCCATTCTCCCACTTCAGCCTCTCAGTGTTTGGACTACAGGCATGAGCCATGATACCTGGCCCACCATGCTTTCTCAACACATTTTTTTTTTCTTCTCCATTCTCACACTCCTCTCCTGAAAATCCAATTAAATGCATGTAATTACTCTACGGGTTTCTGAGACTCTCTATTTATTTTTCTTTCACCTTTTTCCCCTTTGTTCTGTTAATTGGATAATTTGTATCTATATTTCTTTAAGCCCCTTTAAATCTCATTAAGTCCTTTTATTCTTCTATCTCAAATTTTCTGTTAAGACCTCCTGGTAAATTTTTCACTTTAATTATTTTACCTTTTAGTTCTAAAACGGCCATTTGGTTCTATTTTACAGTTTTGTTTCCTCTGCTAATATTTTCTATGTTAAAATATGTTGACCATTAAAATACGTTCATTAAGATCTTGTTTTCTTTAATTCTTGGATATATTTTAGGTAGATGCCTTAAAGTATTCGTCAGTGCAATTCAACATCTGGGCCACCTTGAGGTCAAATTCTATTGACTTCTTTTTCTTGACCATAAATTATATTTTCATGTGTGTGTTTGTGTGTGTGTGATTAGTATTTTCTATTGTATACTGTACACTGTAAATTATACATTGTAGAGACATTGGACTTTGTTATCAGTCTCTTAAGTGCATTGGGCTATATTCTAGTAGACAGTTCAATTACTGGCCAATCACTTTGAACTTGTTTAGACTTTATGTTAGGTTTAGTCAGGGAAGATTTGCAAAAAGCCCAAGATGTTGCCCAAGCCTTTTTATTTTGGTGAGTTTCAAATTCCTAACTCTGTTTTCCATGCAGATCTTGTCAAAGCTTGGTATGAGGGTTTGATAAGGTGATTATAGAATAGATCTTACTCTAGGGCATGCCTCTTACCTCTAGTATATGACTTTCCTCAGATATCAGGATTTGGGAGCACTAACAAGACCCTACACTGGTTCTCCAACATCCCCAGAACTGCTAGACCTCAAGTATCTCTGTTTCACTTGTAACCCCATAGCAGCTGCTACTTAATAAGACTCCTTTTGTCTCTCTCTGCACACACAGACCATGTCCCATTCAAGAACTCTTGGAGCACCCCTAAACAGATTTGTGGCCCTCTCTTCACATCTCCCTTCTTTCCTGTGTCCTACCCCACAGATTCCAGCCCCTTTAACAGCCTCGATGCTAATCCTTGGCTAAGGGACACCCCTGTGCTCTGTTTTTGCTCCATCCAATTCTCTCTGCTATAATGTGGATACATTTTCCATGAGAAGAGAGCTGGAGCAAATGTGAGTTTCATCTTGTGTGTTTTCCTTCTCTCAAGGATCATAGTCAGGTGCAATCTGTTGTTCAATAACTAAAAAAGTGTCTCATGTATGTTGTAGCAGTTTTACATTTGTTTATGGCAGGAAGGCTAGTCCAGTAATAGTTGCTTCATCATGGCCAGAGATAGACGTCTTGATGAAGCAAGGATTTAAATCCTGTCCATCTGAAACCAGAATTAGTCATCTTACTCACTATGCTATCAGGCCTCTCAGTATAAAGAAAACAAAGTTGCAACCATAAATAAATTAGAAGCAAGGCAAAGTGCGTGGTTAAATCTAGATTGGGGCTGCTGACCAAGGTATATCAATTTTCAGATTGGATGGGATGGATAGAAGCTGTTCATGTGAATAGCAGTAATAATAACACCATTCTAACCTTATGAAACTTTCAATATCTTCAAAGAACTGTTGTGCTTATTATTTTACTCTCACAACAAACAAATCTTTTTATACCCAGTGGATGAGATGCTATCATTCCAGTATGACAAATAAAGAATGCAGAGACCACAAATAGTGAATTTGCTTGACAAAAGTCACACAGCTAGTTAGAAAGGGAGCGGGCCCAGAACCTAGGCCCTCTCACTGCTGAACCTTTGTTATCTGCCTTCTCCCAATACAACTAAAGATATCCTCATAGAAAATAAGGCGTTGGGGGAGTAGTTGCAGCTTTATGGCAAGAAAGAGGACTTTGGTCACGACTACACAGTGAAAACTTAGCCTTTGCCTATTCTATCTGTTCCGTGGATATTTGGCCAGAGACACAAAGGGAGAAGTGGCTGGACACAGTGGTCTGCTTCTTCAGAGGGAGGATCTGGGTTCCCCCAGGGCATCTACCATAAAAGATGGCAAAGACATCTTTCTGGACCTTTATACCAGCCCATTCTTCATTCCCTGCTCTTACTTATCCAGAGAGAAAACTGTTCAATGTAAAATAATTATGTAATAAATAACTGCAAGTCACTTTGCAAATATCAAACACTACAGAAGTAATTATTAATATCTCATTCTCCAGAGTTTGGATTTGTGCCCTGCATCCATCAAGTAAGCCTTGGAAAGAACTTACCTAGTATATGTATGTGTGTGTGTACATATATATGCACACACACACATATGCATGTATATTGTATAATGCGTGTTATCTTACTTTCTGGAGGTAAGAATTTGTGTTGCAAGTTTGGGATGGAATCAATTATGGTTGAGTTTAAAAAAAAAACCTCTTCAACAGTAGTTCTGATAGAAATCTTCACTAGCCTTTATCAGTAAAGATCCTGCTGGCTCAGTTATTATTTTATCCATCATATTTAAAAGTAATATTCTTCCTATGAGAGTTTGTTCCATGTTTGGCTTATCACTTAGATGGATATAACAGGAATTAGGAAATCTGCAGTTGATTAGCTTGCGAAGCTCCAAAGCTGGAGCTGATAAGTGGCTCCTGCTCTCCTTAGGAAGGGTTGGGAGGCCTGTAGGTGGTTCAGGCTCCCAAGCCCAGTTGGAAAGACAAGAAAGGGGTGGTGGCTAATTCAGCAGATTTATTGTAGTGTTTCCCTTCTTCTAAGTTCCCAGCTTGTGGAAAATAAGGGCTTAGACTCAAAAACCTAGGGAAGAAAAAGACTGAACTATAAGCTTTTTTCTTCATATGAGAGACAGATACAGGGCACCAATATAAATCATGCCTGCTTATAGGGCAGGCATTTCTATAACGGAATTTCAAAATGTAGTCAGTGACTTTATTTTACAGCTGAAGACACTGAGTCCCAGAGAATCACTGAGGACTTGGACTGAAGTTTCCTTCTGATCACAATCACAATGTATTCTCTTTAGGAAGACCCCACATCTACTTGGTTCATCAAGCAGGGCCCTGAAACAGCACTGGAGCCATGGCTAGTCGACAGGTGGGGTTTGCCAGACCTGAGGGCAGGAGAAGGACAGCCGAGGCCTGAAGCACATGGGCTAGGAAAAATAGTCATTACCTCTTACATCTGTAGAGTGCTGGGCAGTTCATGAAACTTTCTCCATACATTCGCTCATTTCCTGCTCATGTCATCCCTTTGAAGAAATTAGTATAATCATCTTTATATTGCAGTTGAAAAAATAAGCCCCAGCATGTTTAAAAAGCACGGATCATCGTCTATCTAAACTTGGGCACAGCAGGAATTTGAATCTGAACCTGAATTTTTTTGTACCATATCCAGAATTCTTCTGAGGTTCCGAACTCAGTTGTTTTGTGTTCAAAGCCTGTAGGCCCTGTTACTGCAGGTACAAGCCTGAGAACAATGAAGGGGCACTTTCCCGAACTGCTGTGTGAGCTTAACACTATCTCTGCCATTTCCTTGTACTCCTTTAGCAAATCCTGTGTAAATAGAAGTTTTATTTGAACAAAGGAGTTCAGGATTCTTCAGCTTTGCCACAACATCAGCAAAATCTGTGGAGATAAAATTTAAGCCAATCAAACAGCAAGAACAAGCCAAAAGTTCTCTCCTTCTCCCTTTTATTTCTTGCTTTTCTTGGTGAGCTTGTTTCTTTCCCTGACTAGGAATAAAGGCCTCTCTTTGGGCACAGACAGCATCTTATTCATCTTTATATATCTCTTCCTGAGATAGAGGCATCGTGTACTTTATGTTACAGACACACACCACATGCTTATTAAACAAAAATTAAGTTGTATACATAAATCTTATCACAATCCACAGATGCTATACAACTAAGTTAAGTTCACCATCCAGGCTGGGCATGGTGGCTCACACCTGTAATCCCAGAACTTTGGGAGGCTGAGGTGGGAAGATTGCTTGAGGTCAGGAGTTCAAGACCAGCCTGGGCAACATAGTGAGACCCCCCCCATCTCTACAATAAAATAAAACAAAACAAAATAAAATAAAAGTTTCACCATCTCTTGGCTTTTATCTTCTTTTAAGGAGGCCCTCTGAACCTCCTGCCTACTCCTCAAAATGACAACATGTTTGGTGTTTGGAACACAGAAATTAATCTTGTGCTTTTAAAATATACAGTTATGATTAAGGAAGCTCAGACTTAGCACAACTGAGGGTTTTCCCTATGATGCAAACCAAATGGCCAATTCAGTTAGTTCAAAGAAAAAATACTCCACCAAGTTGTTAGGTGCTTTCCATAAAGATTAGTGTGTACCAAAGGATTTCACCAAGTTGGTAACCGTGTGTAACAATCTTCCATTATAAATGCACCTAATAATTGGATAGAGAGTGGGAAAAAAGACATTTGACTGACTACGTTTTGAAAATCCTGATATTTGATTGAATTGTATAGGTGGCATTGAGGAGTCAAGGGCTGCATCTTCTGGGTCTGTGGTCCACACCTTGGCTTTGCAAAATGAAGACAGTAGCAACACTGACATTGCTTGGGAGCTTCTTAGAATACAGAATCTCAGTCTGTGTCTCAGACCCAAAGGATCAGAATCTGCATTTTAGCAAGATCTCCAGGGCATCAGAATGTACACTGACATTTGAGAAGTACAGAACTTAACCTCTAGTGCTTTGTATTTGGGAATATGGAGGCACCTGATTTCACCCCACACATTTGAGCAGGCAGAGTTGGAGAAATGTCTCCCCGTAAAACAAAGTTAGAGGAGACAGTATTGGGCACTGCTCAGCTTTGGAGCTCTGGGGAAAGCCATGGCCAAAGAAGATTATGAAAGCCACAGCCCAGAGTCAGCCAAAGCGGCTTGAGGCCAGCCAGTCAGCTCAAGCCTGTAATCCCAGCACTTTGAGAGGCGGCCGGGTGGATCCGAGGTCAGGAGATGAGGCCATCTGGCTAACATGGTGAGGCTCCCGTCTCTACTAAAAATACAAAAAAATAGCCAGGCCCAGTGTGAGGCATGTAGTCCCAGCTGCGGAGGCTGAAGAGGCGGAGGAGATAGAAGCGTGAACCCAGGAGGCGGAGTTTGCAGTGGGCGAGATGGCGCCACTGCCTCCAGCCACAAATGACCTGGCCGAGACTCCGTCTCAAAAAGCTTTATTTAGATATAGTTTACATATGATATGATTCACTCTTTTAAATTATACAATCCAGTGAGATTTTGTATATTCACAGAGTTGTGCCACCATCACCACAATCAATTTTAAAACATTATTATCATCCCTAAAAGAAATCTGTACCCATTAGCTGTCAGTTTCCAATACCCTCATCCACCCCCCAGCCCTGGGCAACCACTAATCTACTTTGCACCTATATATATTTGCCTAATCTGGTTTTTCGTCTGAATGGAATAATACATAATGTGGGCTTTTGTGGCTGGTTTCTTTCACTTAACATAATGTTTTCAGGGTTTAGCCATGCTGCAGCATGTGTCAGCTCTTCACACCTTTTGACAACCCAATAATATTCCATTGCACAGATTATACATTTTGCTTATCCACTCATCTATTGATGGATATTTGGATTGTTTCCAGTTTTTAACTATCATGAATAAAGATGCTATGCACACTGGTTTACAAATTTTAGGTGTGAACATAAATTTTTACTAGAGACAGGAGTTTTATTTTTGTTGTTGTTGTTGTTTTTTTTTTTTTAAGTGAAAGCAAGTTTATCAAGAAAGCAAAGCAATAAACAATGGCTACTCCATAGGCAGGGCAGTCCCTAGGGCTGCTGGTTGCCCATTTTTATGGTTATTTCTTGATTATAGGCTAAACAGGGAATGGATTATTCGCGAGTCTTCCATGAAAGAGGTGGACAATTCCCAGGACTGAGGGTTCCTCCCCATTTTAGATCATACAGGGTAACTTCCTGATGTTGCCAAGGTATCTGTAAATTGTCATGGCGCTAATGGGAGTGTAGTAGTGAGAATGACCTGAAACAATTTTGACCCTTAAACAAAGTGGGTGATATGGCTGTCAGCAAGAGAAAGGCAGGTAGGCAGGACTCCTGGGAAGAACAGCAACCTGCTCAGGAAGAAACACTTCCGCCTCAGCTCTTCCACTACCTGTGCAACCACCAGCAAATCACCAGATATCTCAGATCCATGTCTGCAAAATGGACATAAATCTTAGCCACATTGACCTCACACTTTCTTTTTGTGTGTTTCAAATGGGATAATTAGCATAAAGCTGCTTTTAAAGGAAAAATACTACACAAAGACCCAACAGGATAGTTGTTCTTATCACATCACTGTCATTTTGGCAGTTCTTGAAATTGCCAGTAGCTAGTGTTAATGACCTTTTCACTCAGAACCGGGGAAGGAGAATCACGGCCAGACCTTTCTCTCTGGTGCCTGAAAAGATTTTCAGTACAGTAGAGATGTGATCTCACTGTGACTCTCAGAAGCTGTGCTTAGGCTTTCAGTCAATAGGCAACCTCTTTGGGGATAAAAGAACCATCTTATTCATGGCCGGGCACGGTGGCTGAAGCCTATAGTCCCAGCACTTTGGGCGGCCGAGACGGGCGGATCATGAGGTCAGGAGATCGAGACCATCCTGGCTAACACGGTGAAACCCGTCTCTATTTAAAAAAAAAAAAAACACAAAAAACTAGCCGAGCGAGGTAGCGGGCGCCTGTAGTCCCAGCTACTCGGGAGGCTGAGGCAGGAGAATGGCGTGAACCCGGGAGGCAGAGCTTGCAGTGAGCTGAGATCTGGCCACTGCACTCCAGCCTGGGCGACAGAGCCAGACTCTGTCTCAAAAAAAAAAAAAAAAAAAAAAAAAAAAAAAAAAAAAAAAAAAGAACCATCTTATTCACAATGGCTTACTATAGAAAAAATTAGAATAAAAGAATTACTTAATTCATTGATTCATTCACTATTTTTTAGCATTTATGATATGCTCAGCAGTGAGTTGTGTGCTTATAGAGGGTGGTGGAATGAAGGGGGAGTAATATAAGAAAGTACTTGAAATTTGATGCTGCTTTTAGGGGAAGCCAATGTGGCCACTTCTGCTTTCTTATTGACTATTGGAAATGTAACACAGTACTAGTAATTGTACTCTGGAATAGCCCAGTGGAAGCCCTGTCGGAAAAAGCAGTCCAAGGAAAACTATAATGCTCTGAAGGAGAAGGGAAAAATGACAGAGGAAAAGAAGAGAAAAGATGGAAAGAGAGAGACGAGAGAAAACAAGAAATTAGAACCTCTTCCACCTTTAAGGAAGTGATGAGCCCACATATAGCCCGGGTGATTTTGAGCTAAATATGAAGCTTGTGAATTTCCCCAATGCCCAATTTGGCCCCTAGAGGTAGAGAGGAGTTCAGAGGCCACAAACCCAGAGACTCTAAGTTCGTAGAAGGGAAGAGAGAATGGTAGGTGTGTGGGAGGAGGGAATTTACCCGCTTCCTGTTTCGGCCCCTTTTGCTAAAGTGAAATGCTGTGGTTTTGCTGGTTACACTTGTTAATACAACTCCCTCCCCTTGCAGGATATGTGTGTGGTAATGGCACCATCTGGGTTAGCGAAATAGATACTCCAAGGTATAACACACTAAACACAGCAGGATGTTCATAAAATTGTTAATCTGGGCCCTTTGGACCACCAAGAGTAGGCATAGAGGTTATACAAGCAAATTACTAAGTCAGGCTGAAACCAGACATATAAGCATTTTCATAAATACTTAAAAATTTACCTATACCACAAGAGGCCAACTCTCCGACCACTCTCTGAGAAATGCTAGACCACCCTGAGAGTCTGGTACCTTAAGCAAACATTGTCTCTTCATGTTGTGTGGTCATCACCACCAGGACATCCACCCCTCTCCTGCCCTGAACATCTAGAGCAATTTGGCTGGGCAAAGTGTTCTTTCCAGAACATTTGATTGCTATACTTACATAAGGAGAAAACTCCATTTTCATTTGAAGACTTCAGACCTCCTTCCCAAAGTGATACTGCAGTGAGGAGAAAATGCAAACTGAGGAGCCGCCAAAGCTTCCATCCAAACCCCAGTTCCAGCAGCTGAAACAGTGGGGTCTTAGACAAATGACTTTGCCTCCTCATCTGTACCACAATGATAAGAAAGTTCATCCGACAGAAGTATTTCAAAAGAGCATCTGCTTTCACATCTGGCACATTGTAGACATTCCAAGAAGGCTAGTAGCTCTTACCCAGGCCCTTTTGAGGTGATTTTCTCTTACAACCAAGCCAGAAGGAAGTCATAAAGCTCACAGACCTTGCATAGAGAGGAAGCATCAGAGAGTTCTCACTCTCGGCCCTCACTGCTCAGTGCAGGAGCCACCCCAGCTGACAGGACTCACTTCCTCTGTCTACACTCCCAAACTTTCTTTGCTCAGCAGTGTGTGCAGGTCTGTCTACACTGAGCTCTAACCAGAGTGTCTGGTTGGGGTCATGACCTGGCTCATTCAGCAGCATGGGCTGGAAAGGACTTTGGCTAGTAGGACACCTGGTATCCAACAAATTCCCCACCCTGTATTTGTGACTGCTAAAAAGCCAAGTACGGATGATAAGCAATTCATTTTGATGGTAAAGAGTGGCCCATTCAGGGCCCAAAAAGGGCAGTCCCCTAAAGAGACCCTGAGTGCTCCATGCCAGGAGCAGAGTGAGCTTGTGTGTGGGATGTGTGCTAAGGATGTGTATAGCATGGTGAGTTACATTTTTTAAAAATCACAAAATATGTACAGGTCTAGGGCTGAAAGTCCTCATAGCTGCCTCACAAGAATTAAGGTCCTTTCCTATTGTTTGCAACCTCAGATTGGTTCGTCTTCCCAGGGGCCTGTGGCACACCACATTTTGGTGATGGGGACTGCTTTGCTGATGTCAGGGTCAAGGGGGTACATGGACCATGGGCAGAGTGCTGGGCTTAGCCAAATGGTTGTGGGTAGGTCTTGCCTCTTGTAGCCTCAGTTTTCTCTTTTGTCTTGTGAAGTTATTATGAAAACTCATCTCTAGCCTTGGCTTATGGAGACAATGTCCTTGATAGGACTTTGGAAATGTGAGATTTTGATAGTAGTGTAAGGGAGCAATTTTTGAGATTGGTTCTATGTACTAAGGGGGAGAGGGCAAACAAAGGCAAACTGGGGTGCTGGTTATGAGCTTGCTTGCACACTCGCAGTGTTTTCTTCTCTGGTCTGGGGCGTAGTGTCTGTTCACACAGTTGAAAACCAAAGGTGGTCATGGAAAGCCCAGGACTTCCTAAGGACACAAGGCGGAACCAACCACCTAGCCACAAAACAGACTCAAGCAGAGCCTAGCTAGCTCTCCAGCCTCTGGGCTCTCCCTGCATGGACGGCCACTCTACCTACCTTTAAGACCTATCTGGGCTTGGAAAAGAAAGCTCCTGAGCAGCCTCAGCCCTGACGGTGAACTCAGCATCAAGCCACAGCTTCAATAAGTCAGCCTGGAGAAAGTAGGCCCAGAGATGCACATTAGGATCCTGCCTGGCTCACAAATTCCTCCACAGTGAAGTGACAGGGGTCAAGCTAGTACTGCAGCCTGAGTCATGTCACCTCCCTTGTAGGTTCCCTTAAGGTCATGAGTCTCCTGTGCGTGGATTCATAATCCATGATCCAGTTTGAGTAAGTTGGCCCTTGGCTTAGGCTTTGGTCCCCAAGCTTCTGTTTTGATATCTGTCTGCGGTCCCTTGTCCTTCCTCCCAACAATCCCACCTTCAAATCGAGTTTTCCTGCATTTCCAAATAGCACCTTCCTCCCTGTGGTAGACAGCTTCAAGGTAGTCCCCACTTATCCTCACCTTGCAGTCACACCCTTGAGCAGTTTGCTCTCACATTCACTCAGGGGTGACCTGTGTGACCACAGGAGCATGCAGCTGACATGACAATGTACAACCTCTGAGGTGAGGTCATGGAGGATGTCGCAGCTTGTCTTGTGCCCTTGGACCCATCCCCCTTGAGAAGTCAGCCACCTTGCCATCAGCCCCAGCAGCCTTGTAGGAGGTTCCCTGGGGAGGAACCAGAGCTGTCCACCAAGGGTCAGGAGCCACCTTGGAAGCAGATCCCAGCATCCAGGCAAGCCTTCATAAGACTGTATCTGGCCGACGTCTGATTGTGACCTCATGTAAGACCTTGGGCCAGAATTGCCAACAAAGCTGCTCCTAAATTCCCAATTCACAGAAATCGTGAGAGAATAATTATTTTAAGTTACTAAATTTAGGGGCTACTTGTTAAATAGATAACAGAACCGGAGAATAGATAACCAATATATCCGCTTCTCTAGTTTCCTTAAGGCAGTGCTCCACTTACCCGTTGAATACCCCATTATACTCAGGGAGGATGATCCCCAAACCCTATCACCTCCCACTCGATCATGTGCGAGTGATCACTGTGCTAGTACTTGCTAATTCTATTCCATTCCTATTACTCAGTCCTGCTGTGAGTACAAAAGCCAGGCTTTTCTATGAGTTCTGAAATAACGCTGTAACTAGGCGAATCCAACTAGAGGATACTTAGAAGGGTAAAGTTCCCAGGACACAGACAACCCTATAGACTAGGCTTGCTCTAATTGTTAATCCCTTTGCAGATACATTCTATAGGTAAGAAGGCAAATGCCTTTTCCAAAAGGACCTGTGTCCATTTTACAGATGAGGAAACTGGTACTTATGCAGAGCCTTTCTAGGCTTGGTGTATATGAGGGCTCAGCACACTGGTTGACCAGCCTGCCATGGGGTCTCTGTCTTGCCCATGAGTCACATTTTCTGCTTCCAGGGATGCAGTCTGGTATTGAGCCACTTATGGCCTTTTTGCCTCAATACACTTGACCCAGTTCACTTTGGGGAAACTGAAGTGAAATTGCATGATGTCATCTGGCCGCTGCCCAACTGCAGACTGCCCTGTCCCTCCAGGTTGCACAGTCGCAGAGGGATTGTCACCTGATGCAGCTGGACCCTCTGGGAAAGGAGGAGAAGCCAGGGGTAAAGGCGAGCAAGGCAGAGGCATTGAAACCAGAGCCAAGCACCAGTGCGTGCAGCCTTGATACAGGCCCCGCCATTAGCTGCCAAATTGGAATAAATAAATATGATAAATCATCTCCCCAGCCATCTTGTGAAAGGGCTTCAGAAATGCAGTGTCATCATCAGTTCCTTTACTGGTGTTCTCGCAGATACATTTTAAAATGTCAACCTGAAATGGAAGCTCCAAGCCCCAAACGTTACAGAAAAATGGATTTTGTAGCAAGACATTTTCTCATCTAGGCTCCTTCTCTCTCCTTCCTGCAAAAATGTTCTCTTGAGCTGACTGAAATCTGTAGTTAAATAATAGCAAGGCAAGAGGTAAACTGAAGCAGAGAACGGTCTAGATACAGCCTGCTATTGCAAAAAGATGGCAAGTCACAGAAAGGAAGTAAGATGACCATTCAAGATGGACAAGGGCAAGCCTAGGAGAACTGTGTGTGGCAGTGGCTGTCCTGGAGGGTGGAAGTCGGGGAAAGTGGTGGAAGAACCATGAGTACTCACCAACCTGCCCCACCTCTAGCTTCTTCTCCAGAACTGGTTTTCCTTTCTCCCGCTGAATTTGAATGAGAAACGTGAGGTGTCAAGTATATCCATGAAACCTCAAGAAGAATATATGACACATCATTTTTGAGTTCAGAGTTGGAAGCTGCCCTGAGGACAATGTGGTCCTCAATATCGTGCTAGGCCTGAAGGCCATTCCACTTTGCAGGAAAAAAGCTTTGGGGACACTTTCTCTGGTGGGGGCCAGCATTTGTTGAGGTCCTGAAGCATTGTCCAGGGGTAAAACATACCTTGGCCACAACATTGATTCATTGGTGTTTTTTTTGTTTGTTTGTTTGTTTGTTTTTGAGACGGGGTCTCGCTCTGTCACCCAGGCTGGACTGCAGTGGCCGGATCTCAGCTCACTGCAAGCTCCGCCTCCCGGGTTTATGCCATTCTCCTGCCTCAGCCTCCCGAGTAGCTGGGACTACAGGCGCCCGCCACCTCGCCCGGCTAGTTTTTTGTATTTTTTAGTAGAGACGGGGTTTCACCGGGTTCGCCAGGATGGTCTCGATCTCCTGACCTTGTGATCTGCCCGTCTCGGCCTCCCAAAGTGCTGGGATTACAGGCTTGAGCCACCGCGTCTGGCCCATTGGTGTTTTTGAAAGAGACGTATCTTGTCTACAAGAGAGGGCATCTGTGATCTCTAACCACCTGAGAGCATGATAAACAATGTTAATAGTAGCAGCTAATACTTAGATAGCACTAATGGTACAAGCAATGTTCTAAGTAAAGTACAATTATTATCTCATTTAGTTCTCACAACAAATTGATGATGGAAGAATGACTGATATCCTCATTTACAAGCAAGGAAACTGAGGCTCCAAGAGTTTCAGTAACTGACCTAGATTCACCTGGCTAGTAAGCAACAGAGTGGATGTTCAGCCCAGCTCCTCCTTTCCAGTGCCTATGTTCTCTCCGTTACTCAGGATTTCCAGCAGCACAGGCTCACCAGAAATGTGGAGCTACATTCCAGGAAACCTCTGAGAGGCCACACAAACCACTCCTCTTTGGAAAACAGTGAACTTGTCATTATCCCTGCAAAAGGAAGGGAGCAAAGTCAGGTGGCCGCCAAACCATTGAGGACCCAATGGCATTGTCCTTTTGCTTGTGGCTTTTTTTTTTTTTTTTTCAGCACAGATTTTCCTTTCCTCTTTTTTTTTTGTCTCTGGCACCATGATAGGAAACTAGCCTGCTTTCTAGACCCATTATGGTTAAGCGACCCAGAAACCCAGGATGCTAACATGAAAATTGCTGGCTGGTGAGGAATCATGGGAAGACCTCGAGCTTGAGAAACCAATGGGCTTAGGTGTGGCTCCCGACTCTGCTGCTTAGGAGTTACATGTTCTTGGTGAAATACAGAAATGTACCCGGGCTTAAACTCCTCATCTGTAAAATGGGGATTAACAAAAGCCTACTGTGTAGGGTTTTTGTGCTATCAGGGACACAATGAAACCACACGTGTGGTTCTGGCTTGATGATAAGCGCTTGATGAATAGGAGCAACTGTTAGGTATGAAATGAGGAAGATTCTACTTCTGTGGGGAAGTGTACTTTTTTTTCCTTTCTATTTCATTTTTAGAAATGTGGATTTTGGTTGTTCACCACAATTTAGTTTCCCTCTGTCTATTTTATGCAGAGGCGTGGGGAGGTCACACTGATTGATTTAAGAGGGCTTTGCCTGCATTGATAACAGAGTGGAATCATTTTGCAGCAGACAGAATGTGGAGTGCTATTTTTTCCCAGCCCTGTGCTAGAGTACATTTTTTTCCTAACAATCTACCAGACCCATAAGCAGAGGAATTGACCCCTGTAGTCAATTGCCTGGGAGCTCTGGTGAGGAGAGGAGAGCTCTAGTTATGTTCTCCCCACCCCCAGGTCCTGCAGACTTCACATCTCTCTACACAGCTGGGGTGGGAAATTTTGACATTAGACTCCAAAGAGGCTTCTGTGCTTTTCATAGCCCACATCCTGCTTCTCTGTAATTGGGTCTCCGGAAATGATTTCTGCAGACAGAGGGATTCTCTAAAATGTGCAGAATGAATGAGTGAATGATGAATGAATTATCCAATCTGGGATGAAAAGTGGACTCAGGAGAGATAGATGCAAAAACTTTATAAGTTCACACAGTTGAATTGGCCATTGATCCCTGGACTGAATTAGAGCTGCTATCCAACATCACCTGCATATTCTGTGCAAAGCTACTCAAAAGGGAGAGTGGTGAACAGCATGGGGCAGGGATCAAGTCTAGGTAGGTAGCTTTCCAGGGTACCTGGAGGAGCCAGGGTCCAATCAGGAAAAGATAATTCACTCTGAATATTTAAAACAGAAGGAATTTAATTCGAGAACTTGGTCACCCAGGTTTAAACAAGGAAAGACAGAGGGATGAGTCTGAGAGGGATGTGGTTTTATTCAACATTTAAAACCAAGAACTGCCTGTATAGTCCCATCTGGGCCACATAGAAAGGCCTGGGAAGCAAGGAGCTTGACCTTTATTATGGTAGCAACTGTGGCAAAGCCAGGCTTGTTTTCCCTTGGACTGCGGTGACCTAAGCTGAATAGAGGCTTCCTTGTGGATGTGGTAGGGTTGCAATGATCACAAACCAGGCTCAGAAGTGTAGTGGCATCATCAACCATGCAGAAGCCCAGACCCAGAATCCACCCATAGCACCCTCACAAGTCCCAGTGTCCTCCAGCATGCAGTAATGACTAGTTATTCTATAAGCCAGATATACATGGATTGCCCCAATCAACCAACTTGTAGGCTTTGCCAGCCCTGAATCCTGACAAAAATGGGTGAGCTGAAAAGCCCATTCAAACTTCACGACTGCCATCTTGCAAGCCAAATCATTAAGCAGAAGTAAGTGGAGCTATTTTGATTAAATTGGCCAGAAAAAGTAGAAGCCAAGCTCTCATTTGCAAGGAAGCTTTGATAATCCAGTGAACTGAGTATTCAGAATGTTCTCGTTTTTTGAGTATTCTCATTCAGCATCAGGGCTGCCTTTATGGTCAGGCACAGAAGTATTGCTTGACAAGCAGGCTTATCTCAGAGAAAACTCCAGGGAAGAAAGCGACCCAGAACCCATTCTGTCCTCTCTTCCAGGCTACAGTTTGGGCAGGCTTTGCGTGTGCACAGAGCGACCTGCCTCTCATTCCAGCCTCATCTCTGCGTGGTAACCACTCCTAATGAGCACACTAATAAAGCCTCAGGTGTTATCTAGATTCAAAGGGGAAAGCAATTTAAATGCAAATAAATATGAACATCTTCGTCTCTTACAGACTAATGAATGTTGTGGGAAGAAAACATATGACAATTATGAGCAGAAACAGTCCCAGAGAGCAAAAAATGATTTGAGAAGGTCATAAAAGACTTTCCCCCGACTTCTGCCAGGGCATCAACCAAGACAGCTTGTGTAGCTATTACTTAATGTATCCTTCAAGCTCTGATGAATGAGTCAAATAGCCCTTGGTCATCTGTCCCAAAGCTTAACAGCTAGAACGGTCTTCCTGGTATCTACCTGCATTCTCCTTTTCAATAGCTGGGATAGATTTTCTTGCTGTATTTACAGTGCAGGTGACAGCATAGTGGCTCACGGCCATTGTTGATTTCTGAACACTTAGTCACATATCTGCCTTTTTGTCATAGTTGGTGAACCATCTGATATACAAAAAGGATAGGCTTGGGGGCAGTAATATTAGAATTCATTCTTTTACTCATATTGTCATTTTAAAATCCACAATGCTCTGTAAGTAAATGAGTAGCATTTCAGCTAGTAAGGCTTTTGCAGAGGGAAGCCTCAATACCTGTAACCAAGGTGTTCTCAATACCTTTAACCAGGATTTCTAAACTTTGATTTATCCTGAGGCTTCAGGAAAATGCTAGGAAGCTCCCTGTGTCTGTCTGCAGAAGCCAAAAGTGAGCTAGAGGGTAGGACTTACCATACTGTGAACATCTGGGGAGTAATTGCGGAAATCTGTCAAATGTCAGTATTCCCTGAGTTTTCCAATGTTGGGTACCAAGGCTTGTTGCCACATTTTCCTTTGGCAGAACAAAGTTTGAGGATGGTAAAATGTAGACCTAGCCCCAATATCAGAGAGCTTCCTTTTCATTTTCTGTGATATGAAAATTAGAGCAACATCAATCTCATTCAGAGATACCCATAGGCCAGGACTCTCATAAAAGAATACAATTGTGCATCTGAGCTCTGGAGTCTTTTCTTTCTTTCTTTCTTTCTTTCTTTCTTTCTTTCTTTCTTTCTTTCTTTCTTTCTTTTCTTTCTTCTTTCTTTCTTTCTTTCTTTCTTTCTTTCTTTCTTTCTTTCTTTCTTTCTTTCTTTCTTTCTTTCTTTCTTTCTTTCTTTCTTTCTGCCTTTCTTTCTGCCTTTCTTTCTTTCTGCCTTTCTTCTTTCTTTTTTTTCACAAGTCTCACTCTGTCTCCCAGACTGCAGTGCAGTGGTGCAACCTTGGCTCACTACAACCTCCGTCTCCTGAATTCAGGCAATTCTCCTGCCTCAGCCTTCCTAGTAGCTGTGACTATAGGTATGCACCACCATGCCCACTCATGCCTGTAATCCCAGCACTTTGGGAGGCTGAGGCAGACAGACAACAAGATGAGGAGATTGAGACCATCCTGGCTAACACGATGTAACCCCAGCCCTGGCGTCTTTTCTCTGAAGTTCTGCAAAGTTGGAGCAGTAGGTAGATGTGAACTGTTTTACTGAGCTAGTCTCTGGGTTATCTCAAGTATTTGAGGATAGTCATCAGAGTAGACCCTTAAAGATACATCTCCCACCTCTGGCCATGTTGCTCCTTTCATCAAGGGGTGGAATCGATTTCCCCTCCCTTTGAATCTGTGCTGGCCTTGTGCCTTGTTTGGCTGATAAAGTGGGATGCAAGCAATTCAACTTTTATCCTCTTGGAACCCATCCTTGGTGCTCGTAGGAAGTCAGTCTAGACTACTGGAGGAAGGAAGGCCATGTGAGGGGAATGAAAACATCTAAGTTAATGGCCAGCATCAACTATAGTCGCATGAATGAGGCCATCTTGGATGTTCCAGCCCCAACCAAGCTCCCAGCTAAGTATAGCCACATGAGTGCCCCAGCCAGCACCATGCAGAGCAGCACTACGCAGCTGAGCCAAGAAACCCACAGAATCAATAAAAATAATACATTATTATCATGTGAGGCCATGGAGTTTGGGGGGGGGTTAATTATGCAGCCATAAATAGTCATGTAGTCCGGATGCTTAGTGATGCAAAACATGCAGGATTTGCCTTATACACAAGTGATGGGGAAGCGCCCTTCCATCTCAACTGACAAATGATCAGGAGACAAGAATTTCCTCAGAGACTCTTAACCAGATTGTCACTGTGCTTAATAGGCTGCATCAGGGACTCATTCCGTTGGACACACCATTATCTTTTCCCTTTTGTCTTCTTTTAAAATGCAAATGTAACCCACGATGTAACGAAAAGAAAAAAAATAGAGGCGTTGAAATTTCTAAAGAGAGCATTTTTCCTAGAGTGGCAGTAATCTAAACATAGGCCACAGCTTTGGATATTAAGGATGATACTTGTCCTGATGTAAGGAGAGAGGAAGAAATATTTAAAAGGAAAACTTGGAAAACAATAAAGAGAATGGGACTGGGAGAGTTTTCCCCAAGTCTGTTATCTTTCCAACCCAAACCAGTGTGATAAAGAGCATCTCCCAGCATTCTGAGAGTGGCAGTTACAGGAATCCTGAGACCCCAGTGCCCAGCTATGATAACATGTGCAGGGTGAAGCCAGGTCTATCATCTGAGAGCCTGGGTGGGTTGTAAGGAAAGGAAGATGATATCAGGGATTGACATGATCCAGTCATTGATTTTTAGCCAACAGCCAGTGTATTATCTTTTGAAGATGGGAATATAACCAATCTGGCCATGTCTGAATAGTTCTAAAACATATATATATATATATATATATTTTTTAGATGGAGCCTTACTCTGTCACTCAGGCTGGAGTGCAATGGTGCTATCTTGGCTCACTGAAACCTTTGCCTCCTGGGTTCAAGCAATTCTCTTCCCTCAGCCTCCCAAGTAGCTGGGATTACAGGCACCTGCCACCACACTGGGCTAATTTTTGTATTTTTAGTAGAGATGGGGTTTCACCATGTTGGCCAGGCTAGTCTCGAACTCCAGGCCCGTGATCTGCCTGCCTTGGTCTCCCAAAGTGCTGGGATTACAGACATGAGCCACCACACCTGGCCTAAAATGAATTTTTAAAGAATTATGGCCAAGATAAGAGATGTAAAGACCCATAAAAAAATAGATTGCTATGAAAACATCATTTCTCAAAGGATAGCCTATGAAACACTAGTTCTAGAAGTATCTTCCTCTTAAAAATAGCCTACAGTCCAGCACATTTGGGAAAACCTCCCCAGCGCACACTGTCACCCCCTTGCAGAATGATAGCACACATCAGTATACAAGGGCTCTGAGCTGGTCTAGAGCAAGGAAGCCTTCTCAGTTTTGTTAAACACATGATTTCACAGACATTTTGTTGATTATGAGAGTTACTCCCCACTTACCTGCCACCGACTGTCAAGCAGAAAGGAAAAATTGCTTTTGAATGGAAGGAACTGTCATTTTAAAAGCCCCATTAGTGAAAAGAATTAGTCTTTCATAATTATTCTCAGGGCTATCTCTCTGCAAAACATCCAGTAGTGACCAGCCCATCTATCCACCTGCATAGGTCATTTAGGCAGGACTAGAAGATTAATAAAGAAGACAGTGTAAATTCAGCATCCTGGTCTACATGGAATCCCCCCATCATCTCTATTAGAGACTCGTATCTAGCTAAATAAATGTCACACTGGGATTATTTCCTCTGTTCTGCTCAGTAGTCCTGAAGATAAGGAAACATTCTTCCCGACATAATAAGCCATCAAAATACATTTATAACAAATCCCAGGTACACCAAAGTTATCTGTGTTGCCGACAATGGGCTTTCTTCACGCCTGTCTCTCTCATTATGTTCCCAACAAAGGAGGTTCGCTATTACTCTTGCCCTGGCAAAAGACAGTACTTCAGCCCTTGGAGCTCTGACAATTGTACTCAACCCATTTAATTACTTCCAGTACAGGCACACGCTTTATTAACAGAGCCAGGATCAGCAGGGGCTTCCTTGGGTCACAGAAAAGAGAGTTAATTGAGACTTATTTATAAGGATCTATGCACACACAAAGGGGACAGCAGCAGTGGCTATATTTTCTTCCTTGTGTATGAGGTCTAGGAACCAAAACCCAGTCTACACAACAGCCTCCAGAAGAGTTAACAAGGTAAAAAACAAACAAACAACAACAACACAGAAATGAGAGTGAAATGAGCTGCTGCTCATTGTTTACAGGTTGAGAAAATTAAAAATTCCTCCAGACCTAGATACACAACCAACTTGTGCCTTCCAAACCCACAACTGCCCTCTCCAGCTCCTGCCTTGCACCCCAACCCAGCCCTCAGCACTACTCTCAAAACACAACAAATGAACAAACAAAAGCCCAACTTTCCTCATGTTAAAATGTTAACTGGCCAGGCACGGTGGCTCATGCCTGCCTGCAATCCTAGCATTTTGCGAGGTGGAGGCTGGAGGATTGCTTAAGCCCAGAAGTTTGAGATCAGCCTGGGCAATATAGTGAGACCGACCTCATCTCTACAAAAAAATTTTTTTTTAATAGCCAGGCATGGTGATGCATGCCTGTGGTCCCAGCTAACCTATGGTGCCAGCTACTCAGCAGGTTGAAGCAGAAGGATCTCTTGAGCCTGGGAGGGTGAGGCTGCAGTGAGCAATGATTGTGCTACTGTGTTCCAGCCTGGGTGACAAAGTGAGACCCTGTCTCAAAAATAAAAAATGTTAACTGTTGTAGTGAAATTTGTCCTCATATCTGTGTTTTGCAGAAGAGTATCTTCTGTATTCTGCATTCTGTAAGTCAGTATTTAGGCATTGTCTTCAAAGTCCCTGAAAATACCCTGTGTATCTCCTATGTTGTGGAGGGGCTGTCACCACAGACTCAGATAAACTATAAGGTGAATCATTTGGGGTCCATTCATCTTTGAGCTTTTGAGCTCTGTCCAGGACACTTGGATGGTAGCTGAGCCAAAATGACAAGAGGAAAGGTGGGGAGGAGGGTAAGGAGGTTGAATCTGGACATGGTTTCCTTGCTATTCAAGCACAGATAGTTTAAAAATAGAAGGATGAGCTCAGGGAGGTCACAGTCACTTAATTCAAATTTATTTTTTAAGTTAAAATACCTTTCTTATACATTCTTACATCGCTTTTTTCATTGTAAGTTGCAATGAGAAAAGATCCAATAGCTCAGTGGTCTGGATACACATACAAAAAAGTTCAGAGCTTGTCCAAATTGTATCTGACAGCCTAATTAGGACAGCACGTGACTGGGTTGGGGGTTGTCTCATGAAGAACAGGGCATCAGACACTCATGGCTACAAATACTATTTTTCTTCTGTGATAGCCATTCACCCACTTTGTGTCAGGTCAGGGAATTAGAGCAAAAGGAATTCTGGCAATTCCAGAAAGCCTTTCTCCCAATTAGTAAAGCAAATTATGCTGGGTACCAGGACATTACTCCCCCAGCCTAGCGGAATGCAGGGGCAGAGACTGAGGCCTGGATGTGAGTCCTCACTCCTCTGCCTCCCCACCATGCAGGGGCCCCTCCCCCTACCTTTATGGACTCGTGGAGGCTCTAGCTGCCATGCCTCAGCAGACCTTGCTGTGGGCCCCTCAGGGATCCCATAGCTGGGGGAAGATCATGTGTGGAGGGAGGAAGAGTCTAAGAAGAAATGCGTGTGATGCAAATTTATTCATTCAAAAAATATAGGAATCTCCACCATGTGCAAGGCACTGTATCAGCTATCATAAGAGATACAGAATGATTACAAGGTTGCTGCCCACAAGGAACTTACAATCTATTGGAAGTAGCTCAATACCAATAGGAGGTAGTGGTATTAAGTCATATACATAATAAGTAAGCACACCTGCATAATGTGGCAGAAAGAATGAACTTGTTCTGTGTCAACCCAGGTTTGGGTCCTAGGCTAGCTTTGATGAGCCGTGTCTCTGTGGGAGAGTTTTCCAAACTTTCTCAACCTTGGTTTCCCCTAAGTAGAAATTAAGAGAAAAAAACCTCATTTTTTCCAGATTTTGTTGCATATTAAATGATATGGAAAGCACCTGGTTCCTGCACTAACCCAATCAGGTAGTTTCCTGATGTTGATATTGGGCCATATGAACTATGCAGTGTCTCTCTAAAATCATTTATGGTCCTTGAAAGGGAAAAAAGAAAAAACCAATTCTATCTTCATGGCCCAAGGATCTCTTAAATGAGGTATGGAAGTAAAAAAAAAAAAAAAAAAAAAAGGAATGCAAATTACTTATTTAACATTTATTAAACATTTAATATATGCAAAATTCTGTGTTAAACGCCTTTCGGATATGATCTCATTTAATCTTTACACCATATAAGGAAGGCACTTTAAAAAATTCTCAATCTACAGATGAGGTACCTGAAGACCAGAGGGGTTAACTAACTCTCATTAAGCCCACACTGGATCCAAACAAGTACCCTTTTGACCCAGGAGCCTGTGCTATCTACTTGCTGCCTACTTATTTCTCTGAAGTCTCAACCACAGAAGGATCTAGCTGGACAGCAATAGGTCTCAGAAATCTGTCCCCACCAGCAGTAGGGCTGGCCTCACTCAGACAGCCCCGGGAATATCAACATCCCTGAAAGTCCCAGGACTTGGATTGGCAAAGGGATGCTCTGGTGACCTGGGATTGTTGCTACAGTGAAAAGCTATGACTAGCTACAAGGCACACGTAAGATATTGCCCTGCCTCCAGTTTCCTCTACACTGTGAGATGTGCTTTTCAGGCTGGGTGAGGGGGCTCATGCCTGTAATCCCATCGCTTTGGAAGGCTGAGGAGGGTGGATTGCTTGAGCCCAGGAGTTTGAGACCAACCTGGGCAACATGACAAAACCCCATTCTATAATAAAGACAAAAAATTATTTAACAAAAAAGATGCTTTTCAGAAACCATGGCTGTATAGAAATATCATCCTGAATGCTTGCAAGAGACCCAGTCATTGAGTGGCAGCCTTAATTCTCTTCTTCATAAACTCAGTTTTTCATTTGAGTTTGTTTCTTTCTGTGGGCAGACCATGTTGCTGGTCCCGTTGTTTTGGTTGATGAGTTCAATTATTTCCTGAATCGACTCTGGCCCATTGTTTTCAGCCCGCTTCATGGTCATGGAACTTTGATCGTAACACTAGTAAACGCATTTCTTTTGCCCTGGCAAGGCAGGCTTACATATGAGATGATAGCATAACCTCACATCCTAGTGCAGTGGAGAACTTCAAACACCGTACAGCCATCTTCACAAGCACAGGGAAACACCTGTAAGTCTTTTTTTTTTTTTTTTCTATTCTGAAACATTCTTCTAACTCAGGAGCCGGCAAACTATGGTCTTCAAATCAAATCCAGCCTGCACTCTGCTTTTGTAAATAAAGTTTTATTGGAACACAACCATGCTCACTTTTTAAAAATGTCTTACTTCTGGCTGCCTTCATGCTACAATGGCAGAGATGAATAATCATAACAGGGAACAAATGGTCCAAGAAGCCTAGAATATTTACTATCTGACTCTTTACAGAAAAAGATCACCAACTCATGCTCTAATTTATTTTATTTTCTATTTCCATTGCTTGAACTGTTGTGAAATCCAGATTTGAGATTTCTTATGTGATCATCTAATATTTCATAATTCTTCAGTGACACCCATTGTCTCCAGTACAAATCCCAACTGAATTCAGCATACAAGGCCTTTCATAACTTGGCTTCTATCTAGATTTCTATCCTCTTCTCCTGTTCGTTTTCCATCAACCACACAGATACCCTTGTGATAGAACCACAATGAGTTTGTCCTTCACGTGTAAATAGCCCAGGCTCTTGTATCTTCTGGTATGTTTTAGGTTATGTTCTCTGCCTGGAGTCTACTTTCTTTATGCTAGGCAATAAGCCACTCTTTCTCTAAGATCTTACCTGTCATCTAGCTTTCGTAATTTGTCACTTTTCTTCTCCACTTTGTTTTAATAATTTGTTTTCACATCTGCCTATCCTATAAAACTGTGTATTTCCTGAAGGCGGGGCACTCTGTCAGTTGATATTTATATTCAGTGTGTCCGACACATATTTTGGTACACGGTAAATACTCAGTAGATGTTTAACAAATGAATGGGCCAATAGAGAAATGCATGCTATGCATATATTGGTGCTTCCATTAGTAAAGCATATGCTGTCCTTGGGATGACCCTCCCTATCTCCCACTCCCATTAACATTATCTGACAAGAGTTATTTTTAGGTGGGACAAACATGGGCTTAGCAATGAACATGAAATTGATGAACACGCTCTGTCTGCAAGTCTGCTGCTCACTAGCCCAGGCATCACCAACTGAGGCATGTAACTTCTGCCCACTGGCCTGATCCATGAAGGTGGCAGAAGAATTTATTTTTCCTGAAAGACTGTGAGCATTAGTCCCTATATCAGAAGAAGGTATAAAAATAAGGGAGACTATACTGGAATGTCTAAGGGAAAAGCCATGCCTAGGGCTACCTAGATTTCAGAGGCAGGTGAGAGTGTACCTGTGTACACTTGGTAAGGTCAAGGCAGCTCTGCTGACAGGAAGGTTACCTCTGAACCACGTGACTCAAACTGCACAGAGCAGAGCCAGTCTTTGGAGAAGGTCAACGTGGTGAGGAGGGAGGGAGACGAGGACTTGGAGGTTTCTTTGGGCTCAGTCATTGGCTCAGTGTTCAGCAGCAATTTTAGCCCAAACCTCAAGTCATAGACCAAGCAGAAAGCCTGGATTTCCTAGGACTAAATCATGGGTAAGGAGGAAGACAAGACAAGAAAAATGCATGGGGAAAGAGGGAGAAATAAGAAGAGACCAAAGCAGTCAGGGTGAAGTAATGAAAATAAAAGCAAGAGGGTGAGATCACATGAGCAGAGGTGGTAGACTATGACCACTTGTCATTCATAAGGTCTCAGGCATTTCCTGGGCAGCTTCTCTCCACTTCAAGCCCGTTATCAGTTCCTCTATTGATCAAGCTGGCATTTTCTGCCTTTGCCACCTCTGCACTCTCTCCCTCTTCTGTCTTTCCTTTCCTCTCTTCCTCTGTAGTTCTCTATCCCTCCTGCTGCCTGCCTCAGCCTCTATTCTCTTCCTTTTTTCCTCTCTCTCACTACTCTTGTTGCCCTATTTCCAGTGCCTCCTTTCCAGTGTTAACTTGATCCAGAAAGGATCTTACCTCTTGGGGAGGGAGCTCAAAAGCAGTGAGAAGAGGCTGCTTTCTATTGGAATTGTCATGGAACCATGCCTGAAAGTACCAGGCTGGAGCACTGGCTCTATCCTGCCCCTGAGAAAAGTGACCAAACTTTCCTTTACGTACACACGCACGCACACACACACACATACACACACACACGCACACACCAACAACATGCCCACCAATTCAAACACTCTCCTACACCAGAGACTGTAATCTCCTGGCTCAAGGGAACAATGCAATTGTTCAGAATGTTTAACCTGATTCCTCTGTGGGGAGTTCCAAACTATCATAACAAAATTCTGATGTCATGCTGGTGGCAGGGAAATAACCCATTTGCTCTGGGCTAACCATGTTACATCAAGTTTCTATTACATGCAATTATATTGGTGGAGAGAGAAGGGGATGACTTGAATTGAGGCCCTGTCAGTAATCACAGGCTAGGCTAAAGGGACTTTTGCTGGGAAAGTAAATGGGTGCCCTTACACGGATGATACAAATACATGCTCTACAAAATGAATCAGTTGCCAAGTTCTGTTGGTTCATCCTGAGTGATGTCTGGAATTCTCCATCCCTTCGTTTCCTTTCCATTTCACCGCTAGTGCCCCAGTTCAGCTCCTGTTGCCTTAATCTCAGACTATTAGTGTAGTCTTCCAAATACTTTCCACCCTTCCTGGAGCTTTCCTTTTCAACCCAAATTGCCTGCTAAGAGTAAATTGATTGTTGTAAAGAAAAATCTCATCGTAAAAGCTTTCCACTCACTTATAGAAAACAGCTCATTCTCTTGCCACATTCATGGCTCCTAGCATTCTGCCCTCAGCCCACCTTTTCAGCCACATCTCCCACTACCCTTGTACATAGATCCTAGATTCTGGCCATAGTTGAATATTCTCTAAACATGTCTCATGTTAATTATCATTGAAACTTAAAAAAAAAATTCAACTGCAATATCTGATACCCCTGTTTACCTAATCTTCCAGACCCACTCATCTATGGTCTAGACTCTGAAGCCTCTTTATGATTAATGGTTCAGAAAAGATGTCTCCCTTCTCTGAATCTTTAGAGCATTCAGATAGGCTTTATCCCTGTAAGGCAGTCCAATGAGGACACAATGGTCTATACTAATAGCTCTTTGAAGGCAGAGTTAGTTTCTATTTAATTCATCTTTTATCTCCCACAGTATCTTACACAGAGTAAAAACTGAATAAATAAATGATTTTTGTCTATTGAAAAAGTTTAAATACAATGGGGCCTATAAGTTGAACTGGATGACAAGGAAATAAAACACAAGTACAGAAAAATGTATAAATTATATATACAACCAATCTGACAGTCCATTGTGAGACTAAACCAACACCAAGAAGTTGTTAGAAACTTGTGAATGGAAGCAAAAGGGTAGAGAGACAGTGTGGGCATAGTCTTTGAGGCCAGAGGAAGATTTTGATTTGGGAACTTTTCTGTGCTAAGTGCTATGCTGGTTGCCTTACCACACATCTCTTTCAATCCTCAGAACCACCCCATGTTACATGTGAGGAACCTGCCTAGGGCCACACAGCTGGAAAGGCAGAGTCAGGACCCAAACCCAGGCTCCCAGATCCCCAGCCCATATTCTCTGCACAGTACTATCCTTCCCCTAGCATATTGTCCCTGGTGTAAGATGTCTGTCATATCAAAACTACTCTCATTGTTATAGAAGTTAAAGTAGAAAGAAATTCATTTTTAGAATAAAGTTATACAAACTATATTTTTGTTCTTTGTACTTCCTGGAAAAGAAATCATGTTTTGTTAAGTTGCCTTTTGCCTTATTAAAATATTATTAAGATACTTCAGACCCCCATCTCTCTCCTGTGCTCCCTTCCCTGCCACTGACTGTATGACCCCTAACTGTCTTCCTAAAAGCCTTGTCAACTGCACTCTGTTCACCTGATTGTTATACCTTTATTCTTATAAGTATGGCTTTTTGCTTATATTTTAATAGAATAGTCATACATACATACATATATAAAGTTATATATATGTGTACACACATATACATACATATGAAAGAACTTGAAAAAATTCATGGAAAATGGAATTAAAAGATAAATATAAAATACATAATCTTTGTTTCTCAACATAAACTCTATCAAATTCAAAACACAATTGTAACTGATAATACCAGCCATTTAGTCCACCCCTAGAGAACTGAGGGCCCTGGGAATTTAACCATGTCAATGCAGTAATTTTTACATTATTAACTAGAGAAAAATGGGTGCCCTTTAAAGATTTTTTAAGATTAGGAAACAAAAAGAAGTCAGAAGGAGCCAAATCAGAACTGTAAGTTGGATGCCTAATGATTTTCCATTGAAGCTTTCACAAAATTGCCCTTGTTTGATGAGAGAAACAAGCAGGGGTATTGTTGTGATGAAGAAAGACTCTCTAGTAAACTTTCCTGGGCATTTTTCTGCTAAAACTTTGGCTGGCTTCTCAAAACACTCTCATAATAAGCAGATGTTGTCATTCTTTGTCCCACCAGAAAATCAACCAGCAAAATGCCCTGAGCATCCCTCAAAACTTTTGCTATAAGTTTTGCTCTTGACTGGTCAGCTTTTGACTGGACCACTTCCACCTCTTGGTAGCCATTGCTTTGATTGTGCATTCTCATCTGGATCGTACTGATAAAGCCATGTTCTATCTCCAGTTACAATTCTTCAAAGAAATGCTTCAGGATATTGATCCCACTTGTTTAAAATTGGCATCCAAAGCTCTGCTCTTGTCTGCAGCTGATCTTGGTGCAACAGCTTTGGCACCCATCAAGTAAAATGTTTGCTCAGCTTTAATTTTTCAGTCAAAATTCTGTGAGCTGAACCAATTGAGATATCTATGGTGTTGTCTATTTGTGCTATTAATAATTGGTCCATTTCAATTAGGGCACAAACAAGATTAATGTTTTTCTCACAAATTGATGTGGATGGTCTGCTGCTATGGGCTTTATCTTCAACATTGTCTCATCCCTTATTAAAACAAGTTATTTATTTGTAAACTACTTATGTCTCTGTAAGCATTTTGTAAAGCATCAGTGATTTTACTATTTTTCCACCCAAGGTTTTTTCTTTTTTTGAGACAGAGTCTTGCTCTGTTGCCCAGGCTGGAGTACAGTGGTGCAATCTCGGCTCACTGCAAGCTCCACCTCCCGGGTTCACGCCATTCTCCTGCCTCAGCCTCCCGAGTAGCTGGGACTACAGGTGCCCACCACCATGCCTGGCTACTTTTTTGTATTTTTAGTAGAGAAAGGGTTTCACTGTGTTAGCCAGAATGGTCTTGATCTGCTGACCTCATGATCCTCCTGCTTCAGCCTCCCAAAGTGCTGGGATTACAGGCGTGAGTCACTGTGCCTGGCTTTCCACCCAAGTTTTAACACCAATTTGATGGGTTTTTTTTCCTTGCTTACATTTTAGCAGAATTCATGCTGCTCTGTTAGGGGCTCTTTTCAAATTGAAGTTTTATTCTTCTTAGTGCCTCAAACTGGATTCTATTCAGACATGTTAAAACAAGTTAGTACAGGTTCACTTTGGTACAAAAAAATCTTAAAATTCATACATAGTTTCCTCAAAATACACATTTCCCATGGACATTTTGAAGACCCTTGTGCATATAGAAATACATATATATTTAAAAAGCAGGAACGCAATATCACAATTTACCATTGTTGTGCACCACCTATGGGTAGACATGAACTAAAGAAATGTAGGTACCCTGAGAACAAGGGACTCATCTTCCTGTACACACAGTGTGTTTGCTTTGTTGTTGCCAAAATCCATCACTGTGTCTGGCATAGCAGACCTTAACTAAATGGCTGTTTACTAATGATTGAAGAGATGGAGGATGGAGTGGGGGAAGGAGGAAGGGCCATGTAGTTTTTGATGTGTGCTTTTCAGGAGCCAATGAATTTATCTTTTAATGTGGTGTTACTCTGCCACCATTAAGGAAACTCTAGCTTCTGCTACTTGCACACCAGTCCAAATCTTTGGGTAGGACTCGCAGAGACCAAATTAATGGATTGAAATCAAGAAAATTCATGTACGTGGCACTTTGTTCATGAATTCTCCCAACCATTGGTTACATTAAATGTCATTTCATCAGTCACCAGTTTTAACATTTTTTTTCAAACCCAAGCCAGTTTCCAAATCTAAAAACCTGATTGTGTTCCACCAAAATAACAGGTTACATGGAAAACACCTAAGTATAAATTTTGTTTAAATGTAGTTATCTAAACAGAATAAAGCAAAACAAAATTAAAAGTGGCTTGGTTGAATTGGATTTTTCAAAAAAGCATGAGACGTACATATAAAGAGAGCCTTGGTCAACAGTATTTGCTGAGGACCATCTGCTCGCAGAAGCTTGCAGTGGTTGTTTGGGAACGATGTTACCCAAAGAGAAGATATATTTCTGCAAAACACAGCTATACAATAAGGCAAAAATGTAGACCTTAAATGATATCTTATGTTTTTATTGTATAATATTCTGTACAGAGGCCATAAGAGAAAGAATGAAAAGAACTAGGGTAGAAACAAGAGAAAAAACAGACTTGAGGAACTGAGGTTTATGTAATCCATCCCAGACCTTTAAATTTTATTTAGAGCATTTCATGGAGTTCAGACACATCATAAGAGTGGGGAAAACATGACATTGGTCACAAAGCTATTAAGAGACTGGCATTCCAACCATGCCTCTGCCTCTTAATGGCTTTATGACCTTAGGCCAGACATTTAAACACTTCAAGGTTCAATTTTCTCATCTGTGGAGAATTGCCTTGGAATTGGTCATCTTGGTGTTTCCTTCAGTACTGATATTCCAAGATGGTGGTCAATCTTGTTTTAAAATATTTTCTGTGACCTCCCCAGGTACTCAGTTTCACAATTTAATAACATACTTGTATACATGTATTTAATTGGAATCTCCCCTCCTGCACTTTAAACTAATTTCTTTAGTTTGGTCCTTGGCAGAATTATAGAAGAAGAGGCATTTACTTGATGATGAAACACCATGTGCTTAAAACAAATAATTAACTCTTTTTTTTCATAAAAGTAATATACACTTACTGTACAAAAACTTAGAAATATAGAAAAGTAAAGAAAATAAAATAATAACCACTTGTAATTCCACCCCAAGAGCTAATAACTGTTTATATATGCATTTCTTTCTGTTTTTTTTTTAACATAGGATTATGTGCCAAATAAATTTTGCACATCCTTTTTAAAAATTTATATTCTCATGAGGATGTTTCTTGTCATTAAAAATGATTTAAACACTGATTTTTTTTTAAACGATGATTTAATATCCTATTGTATTCAAAGAGATAAAGTTCATTGTTAGACTTCTTTGTTTGTATGGAATTCTAGTTGATTTTAAACTATCATTTATTTTAACCAAACTAATACTAGTACATATTTTAAAAGTTAAAAGATAGCTACAAAACTCTTAAGACAGGAGATGCTTCCCCTTCCTTCTTTTCTTCAGGGCCCAACTTCTAATGACAGATATTTTTTAACTCTTTGTTTATCTCTTTGCTTCCATATTTCAAAATTACGTGCTTATATACTTACTCTCATTTTTGTCAGTTTTGTTACCAAGGTTAGTGACTTCATAAGATGAGGGATGAGGATTTAGCATGCCTATCCCAACGACTACCATATCCCCTCTTACAATTCTCTCACCAGAATACAATTATAATTTTTGGTTAAATAAACATTGACACCATGATTATAAATATATTCTTTACTGCTGAGACAAGTAGTATGCTATGATTAAATTTAATTTTTTGCATATGCAACATTTTACTTTACTAAAGACATCTTTCTTGGAGCCCTTTTATTGTCCTGTTCTAGTTTCACTGGTTGCTTTCTGGACCAGGTCACATCTGTTGTCCAGATACTTATGATTGCAATAATCTTGGATAGTCTCCTCACCTCTCTTGTGTTCTGTGTCCCCTATTTTTCCAGTTGTCATGTCCTGCTCTCTTTTGGTTCACCCTTTCATTAAATGAAACACATTCTTCAAAAGCTTCATGAAGAAAGGAGAATGGGAAGTAGAATTTTGAGGCTTGGCATATTTTAAAAATGTCTTCATTTTTCCATCACCATCACAGTTGATGTATAGTTTGGCTGGGTATAGTATTTTAGGTTGAAATCCTTTAGAACTTTGAAGACATTGCTGCACTGTCTTTCAACTTCTAGTGTTGCTTTAAGTAGTTCAATGCCATTTTAATTCCAGGTCTCACATGTGTCATCCTTTTCTTTTTCTCTCTCTGAAAGCTTTTAGAATCTTCCCTTTATTGGTTGTGTTAATTTGCAATTTCATCATGATCTGCCTTCAAGAATTTATTTATTTACTTATTTGTTTATTCATTCAAGCTAGGTACTTGGAAATTTTTATTATAAAAACTCACGTTCAGTTACGGACTTTTAAAAAAAATTGTTTCTTTGATAATGTATTTCCTTCTGTTTGAAAATGTTTTGCCAATTTTCACAATAAAACAGCATCTATTTTAATTAACTTTTTGATAACTAATAACAGTATGACTTAATTCACTGCTGATATTTTATTTTACAAATAATATATTTATTGATCTTGTGCATGATTCAAACACACAGAAATACAGTGAACAGGTTGTATTTCTTTTCTCTCCCTATATTTCTACTCCCTTCCTAAGATAGCCATACTTAAAAATGTGCTGTGCATCTTTCCAGTCACCTTTTTTAACATATATGTAGACTCGCATTTGTAAAGTATGATAATAAAATCATACTACACTTTTTAGTTTGCAATTAGATTTTTTCCACTTGTCAATAAATCCTGGATAATTTTTGGTGTCTGCACATATACATTTCCTAGTATATAGCACCACACTGATTTATCCAATTATATATCTATTAAGATGGTTTCATTTTTCTTAATGATACTTAAAAGCAGATTATAGATTAAAAATATTAAACTTTTAAAATAACATTTTACCATAAACTATCATATACTTTGATGGCATTCAGCCCTCAAGCTGATGAATTACTCTAGACTATGGATCAAATTCACTGGCCCTCCCATAGCTAAGTAAGAGACAGAAGAGAAAATCAAAGATGCAAGAGACAAAAGAAGTATTGTGGTTTACATCAGGGGTTCCCAACCCCCAGGTTAGTGGACTGATACCCGTCCATAGTCTATTAGGAACCCAGATGCACACCAGGAGGTGGACTGCTGGCTAGCGAGAGTATTACTGCCTGAGCTCTGCCTCTTGTCAGATCAGCAGCGGCATTAGATTCTCATAGGAGCATGGACCCTATTGTGAACTGCACATGTGAGGGATCTAGGGTGCACGCTCCTTAAGAGAGTCTAACTAGTGACTGATGATCTGAGGTGAAACAGTTTCATCTGAAACCATCCCTCACCAGCCCCACCAGGGAAAAACTGTCTTCCACAAAACTGGTTCCTGGTGCCAAAAAGGTTGAGGACCACTGGTTTACACAAAGCTCACACTTACCTTCAAGAAATTGTACTGTTTACTGGGGGGTGTATCTCTGTTCTGCTGAGAGGTGGCTCACCACAATCTTAACTGTGCTTCACTGGGGACTGGTGATTCAGAATAGTCATCTATTCTGTATTGTGTGCAGTCTCACCCCCAGCAAAGCAGGTAATAAATATAACCATAATAATGGTAATAACATTTGTAGAGTACTTTATATTTGCACAGCTCTTTCAAATGCATTACCTCATTTATTGTGCACAATGCATAATAATAGCCATGCAATTTGTCCTCGTGGCTCCCATCAGCCACGTATTTGTTAAAGCTCAGAGTCTGGGATTGTGTCGGCCAGCTTTTCAGGCAGGCAGACCTGGATTCACAATTTCCTTCTCAGTCACCAGTTGGCTTTGTGACTTTGGGCCACAACTCAACCTACCTTAGTCTCAGTTTTCCAGGCTAGCATTCATGCTATGAAGTATGGTTGTTTTAATTAAATATATTGTAAAAGCATCTAGCATAGAGTTCAAATATTTTAAATTTGCAATAACTTACAACTTTGCTTCCCTTTTACTCAATCCTAATGTCTAAAGAAAATAGACATACCCCTTTATTTCTTCTTGTTTTCAGGATTTGCTTCTTAAAGGAAAGCTAACAATGTCTAGAGACCTATGCTCCCTTCAACAGGCCAGATAGAGGGCAGGAAACGAAGATAGAAGTCATCAGGAGATAGGAGTAGGGTGGGGCTGGGGAAAAGGTGTTGGCACGGGGAAAGTAAACGGGGTCCATTTGAATTCAGAATAAAGTGTGTTCAGGTGGTAGGGCTGCCTCGTATCAAACCTGACTCAGCTATTAGAGAACTTAGACTCATAACGTCTTCCAAATTGATGAGTTCCAAATTTTAACCACAGACACCTGTAATTAGGAGCTTGGGTGACACAGGTTTCAACATAGCCTCAGTTAGTATTTGTCTGCCTGTAAATCCTCTCTGGGTTCTGAAGCCAGGAACTCACAGAGCCTCATCCCAGAAAGGAAAAGTGATTCAGGAGAGATGACTCACTTGGGTGATTTGTTTTAACAGACACAAGCTGCTTGTATTCTTTTTCCCTCACCCTGTAATCTCCTTTCTACTGACTCTTTTCTGTGTTCTCTGCACTTCTTTCAAAGCATTATAGGGCCTGGCTCCATGGGGGACAAAAGCAAAGAACAGTTGATATGACATCTCAGAGAAAACCAGCCCTCAAATTCCCAAGGAGCTGGATGGTGACTGGCAGGGACTGGTTTTCCTATGAACTATCTCTGTTGGTGCGAGCTATTCCTTAACATTATTTGATTAATCTGATTTATGATTATTTTCATCTGAGAGTCAGGTGACAAGACCAATTACAGTCTGTCTAAAAAGGTCAAAAAAAAAAAAAAAAGAAGAAAGCAAGTCATTTCAGCTGGCTTTATTGATATTCAGTGACAAAGGCCAATTGTGCCTACCAGCAGTTTTTAATGATCTATTGATATACTCAAAAAGTACAGTGATGATTCCATTTAGTGCTTTAGATTTAAAGAAATGTGTCCGCAATATTAGCTAAGTCTTATTGTTTATTAGACATGTAAAGTGTCATTAAGTGACTTTTTTGGTTTCGTTTTTGTTTTTGACAGTTTAGAATGCAGTGGCACAATCTCAGCTCACGGCAGCCTCCACCTCCTGTGTTCAAGTGATTTTCCTGCCTCAGCCTCCTGAATAACTGGGATTACAGGCATGCGCCATCATACCCAGCTAATTTTTGTATTTTTAGTAGAGATGGGGTTTCACTATGTCATCCAGGCTGGTCTCGAACTCCTGGCCTCAAGTGATCCTCTTGCCTCAGTCTCCCAAAGTGCTGGGATTATAGGTGTGAAACACCAGTCCCCGCTGGTTTTTTCTATTTCTTGATCTGGAAAAATTGCCATAATTACATCAGGTTTCTTTCAAATCAGTTTGTGTATTATAATACACAATGATTGAATGAGTCAATAAGCTTCAGCAGATATGGGTTTTTCTAAGGAAAATAGCATAGCATGTTTGATATGACCTCACTAAATAAACCCACTATCAATATGCCATTCCACAGACTTTAAAAAAAAAAGCTTTATTGGCAGTAGATTCCTCAAAGCAGTTCTAATTGTTGTTTGCCATTTTTGTATTCAACTAATGTTTGCTTAATCTTACAAATTACACTACAAATTTCTGTTTACAATAGTTTATAGATACTATTTACCGTACCAGCTTTCCATTTATCTTGAAAAATGTACACAAACCTACTCCCCTTGGCTGATCACTCACTTCTCTTCTTTTACACTTTCTTATGTCCTTAGGGTAAAAAGAATGCACATTATCTGCTTGTAACATTAAAATATAGTTTTTATATATATATATATATATATATATATTTTTTTTTTTTTGGGAGACAAAATTCTGCCTTGTCACCCAGGCTGGAGTGCACTCTATGAGATCATGGTTCACTGCAGCCTCAACCTCCTGCACTCAGGTGATCCTCCCACCTCAACCTCCCAAGTAGCTGGGACTACTGGGTGCGTGTCACCATGCCCGGCTAATTTTTTGTAGACACTGAGTTTCGCCATGTTGCTGAGGCTGGTCTCGAACTCTTAGGCTCAAACCATCTGCCTGCCTTGGCCTCTCAAAGTGGTGGGATTATAGGCATAAACTATGGTGCCCAGACTTGCTTTCTATATTAATAGTAATCTATGAAAACAAAACAAAGAAGAAAAAAAGGAGATTCATCATTTTTTCCAATCATGTGTTATCTTTGCTTTAAACTTGTGGAGCATTGTTTTTTATCATGACTGGTAAGAAACAGCTCTTCAGAGACAATGACTAGATTAGTTAGGATGAAGGTGAGACTCAATGTGAGAAGAAAGAGAGAATAGGAAATGTTTGATATAGATGAAGGCAATGAATGAAGACATTGTCCTCTCTTCTGAGCCCCCAACTCCACAGCTTCCAGACAGAGTTTCATACTCTAGTTAAGAAAAACCAAGTGATTTATTTTTATTTATTTAGAGATAGAGTCTTACTGTGTCACCCAGCTAGAGTGCAGTGGCACTTTCACGGCTCATTGTAGCCTTGAACTCCTGGACTCGAGCAATCGTCTTGTCTCAGCCTCTGGACTAGTGTAGCTGGTTCAACAAGTGTGAGGCTAAAGTGATATTTTTTTCCATCGCAAAGCAATTACTTATCTACTGACTGTTGTCATAAAGCTGATAATGTATAGTTAATCAAAAGGTAGGTGTGCTTCTTATGTCTGAGTTCTTAGCAAAGCCTTTCAATCTCATGAAATTTCTGTGTGTGTGTGTGTGTTTCTTTGATAATTAACTCCCCTCTGCAGTCTCTGTTCTCTCTTTCTGGAACTCCCATTAGTTAAATTTTCTACTTTTTCTCTTCTGTTTTTCTTATTCCACTTTCTGGTGTGCTTTTATTAGCATAATCTCTCAACTGCTCTCTTGAATGTACGGTACAGAGTTTTTTATGTTCTTATCTTCTCTGTATCATATTCTGTGTTTTTTATAGCATCTCTTTCTTCATTAATACACTATCTTTTCTCTCTGGGACCCATAATTTCTTCATAATTTCATGAGATTTTATTCCTGTCTTTCATTTTCTTAGTTTCTTTCTGTATTAGTTCAGGCTGCTATAGCAAAGTAGCATACAGTAAGTGGCTTACAAACAACAGAAATTTATCTCTCATAGTTCTGGAGGTGAAAGTCCTAGATCAATCTGTCAGCATGGCCAGGTTTTGGCAAAAACCCTCTTCTGGGTTGCAGAATGCCATCTTCTTGTATCCTCACATAGCAGAAAAGGAAGAGAGAGCTCTCTGGAGTTTCTTTCATAAGGGCACTAATTCCAATTATAAAGGATCTACCCTCATGATCTAATTGCTTCCCAAAGGCCCCACCTCCTAATACCATCACATTGGTGGTTAGGATTTTGATATATGAATCTGGGGAGAGATAAACATTCAGTCCATTGCATTTCTCAATTTCTTATTTCATTTTTTTGTTTCTTTTGATATCACTTTTAATGTTACATCATTTCTCCACACGTCTGATGATTCTTGGTTCTCTTTATATTCAAGAATGAGTCACTAAAATAAGATTAGAACCAGACACAAAGTTAAAAAGAAAAATTCCCAAATGAGAGAAAATATTTCTTGCTGAAGCATTAGTGGCTCAACCTGCTGGAAAATCCCAGCACTTTGGGAGGCCAAAGGCAGGATCAGTCAGGGGCAGGCGAGACCATGCAGCTAATGTATGGTGAAACCCCTCTCTACTAAAAATACAAGCAGCGGGTGAAGTGGTGAGCTGTAGTCCCAACTACTGGGAACTGGGGGAGCAGGGAAGGAAATGGTAAATGGCTCCCCGAGGAGGGGAGGCAGGCTGCAGTGAGCTGAGATGGGGCCTGCACTCCAGCCTGAGTGACAGAAGCTGAGACTCAAACCTCAAAAAGAAAATATTTCTTATATGTAACAGTACAATAATAGTCCGTGCTTATGTATATCACAAAAAGTCTGAGAGAAGATTTTAAATCAATAAGAAAGGACAACTGTCCCAATAAAAATAAGTAAGTGCTATAGATAACCAATTTTCAGAAAGCTATAAAGTAAGTTAGCAACTTTTACATTTCAAAATGTTAAAATAGTGATAAGATATACATGTAAACAATAGGATGCCACATTTAGCATCAAATTGTTAAGGATTTTTGTTTGTTTGTTTTTTCGGGGTGTTCTTTTAGTGATGATTCCAAATGTTGGCAAGGATGGGAAAAGGATACTCTCATACATTGCTGATAGAACTATGAATTGAGAAAGATGTTCAGGAGAACAATTCAGCTAAATTCAGTAAAGTTTTGAGAAATAGTGTACCCTTGGAGCCAGCAATTCTACTTCTAATAATCTTAAAGAAACAGTCATGTTTGCAAAGATCTATGTTTATTTCAGTGTTGTTTAGGATACTGAAGAAGGGACACAATACAAATGTTTAACATCGAGGGACTAACAGGATAAATTATGGTTATACCCACCTGAGAAATGCTATTCAGCTATATGGAATAACGTTATTGCAATATATTTTGTGACAAGTAAAGATGTTAATGATATATTATTAAGTCAAAAACTGTGACTTGATTATATCAAAATAGAGATCTATTGAAAATATTTATGATATATACATATATAGAAAACATCTAGATGATATATGTAACCATTATTATTTATAAAATGTGGAAATATAGTTGATTTTATTTTCTTCTTCATGATTTTATATAATTTTCAGATTATTTAAAATAAACATAATACTCTGTGTATAATAAATCAAATTCTGAAAAAGGAGAGACAGAGAGTAAAAATGGATCTAGGATCTCTAAGAATGTTTACAGGGTGGGAGTTGGGAATTTTTGGTTCAGCTGGCTTTACCATAGAGTAACAAGATAGGGACAGTCATTTTATGAGAGAACCACGCATACTAGTATCTACAAGCATGCTGGGCCCATGTATGTCTTTCTACAAGGAGCAATCTTCTGATCATTTTCTGGGGGAATATAAGATTGGCAGCCGGTATTCTGGGAACCAAGGCTCACCATAATTAACTTGTCACTTAATTGTCCCATTTCCAGGCTGGCATTTTCCCCACTATTTTCTGCCATGACTAGGTGCTAAAGTAGAGCCTTCCAGGTTAAATTTCCCTGAGAAAGAGCCTCCACTCTCCTGCCCAGGTGAAGAAGGGTTAATTGACTGGTGGTCAGAGATAGAAAGAGGATTGGAAATCTAACTCTTCTTTACACAGATTTTTAACTAATGTCCTATTTTAATCCCCATACTTCCTCTAACTTCAGAGTACCTACTGCCTCTAAATTTCCAAACGTTTACAGGGTTCTGAAATTCACATTGACTTTTTTCTTTTGCCTCCCTCCTCAATATTCTTTCTGGGCTCTGATAAATAATTACCAGTCATTCATCTATTTCCAGATTCCAAAATTTTGTTGACATTTTTTATTTGGTGGGCTCATCTTTCTTGTTCTCTTCCTTCTTGTTGATTTGTACCCTTCTATTTTTTCTACTCTCATTTTAATAAAATTTCAGAAGGAGCAGAGATAAATATTTGCATTCAATGTGGTACATTTAACAGGAAGTCCCATGGATATTTATACATTTTGCTCCTATTCATAAATAACATTGGGCACAGATGTCTCACATAAGAAGCTTCAAGGGTTTGGCAAGGCAACTTAATGCTAACTTGGTGAAGAGGATACACATGATGTCACTTGTATTCACCTGACCTAGCTACGAGCTGGGACACGAAGATACTTCTTTCCTGATTAGTCTAGCCATGGGGAGGAATATGCAAAAAGCACATGGCAAAAACAATATGCCAATTTCTCTATAATAAAATGTTGTGCTTGGATAGGAAGGAAATTGCAGCTGTTCCGTACAGATGGCAAATAGCTGACTGCTTTTTAGCAGGATTCAGTGAAATATCTAAAGTGAATAGGCACATCGAGAGAGAGATGTGTGAGTTAAGTTCCTACTTCCCATTTCTTAAAAAAAAAAAAATCCCTGGATAGTTAATACTTACTTAGATTTTGTTCAATGAAAATTTTCCAGGTATGGTGACTCATGCCTGTAGTCCCAGTGCTTTGGGAGGCTGAGGTGGGAGGATTGCTTGAGGACAGGAGTTTAAGACCAACTTGGATAATATAGTGAGACCACTAACCCCCTACAAAACAAAAAGTGAAAACTTTCCCCCAAACCACTGACCCAAGTAAAGAATTCCTAAAAGCCAATTTGCTGGGTATTGTGTCCCAAGATGCTCTTGGACTTACCCAAGATAGATTAGATTTTTTAAAATTATCTCTGTAATTGCCTATGCCAAAGTCATCATTACCACATAAAAGTAGTGAGGTCAGATGCCTACATGTGAATATGTGTGTGTTTGTCTGCATACATGTGCATATATGCTGTTTACTACTATTTTATGTGCATCCACTTTGCCTCCACATCTACAAAATTAGAATTTTCTTAAGGGGAGAGATAATGATTATTCTTCAAAATTCTTATTTTTTTATAACTAAACATATAGTAGGAATTCAATAAATACATGCTGATTTTCTGATGTACTATATTATTGAAAACGGCTGTTAGGACCCTCAATAACACCAAGAGTATATCTGGATCTATGTGACATACAAACAAGTTGACTGAGGAAAATGTTATAATAGTTAAGAATTATCAGTGAAATCAACCAGTCACAAAAGGACAAATTCTATATGATTCCATTTCTGTGAGGTACCCAGAGTGGTCAAATATCTGTGAGGTACCCAGAGTAGTCAAATTCATAGAGACAGAAAGCAGGATGGTGGGCAGGGGCTGAGAGGTAAAAGGGGAAATAGAGAATTAGATTTTAAAGGGTACCGAGTTTCAGTTTGGGAAGAAAAGTTCTGGAAATGAATGACAGTGATGGTCACACAACAGTGTGAAGTTACTTAATGCCACAGAACTGTACACTTAAAAATAGTTAAATTGTTAAGTTGTATGTTATGTGTAGTTTACCCACAATTAAAAAAAAATTGTCAATAGCTTAGGAGGCTTTTTAGTACCAGGAATGCCTGGAATCTTAGAAAGATCATGTTGTTTATCAGGGTAATTTCAATCTCATGAATCTTTAGGTCATTGGATCAGATCCACTGGGGTCTGGTGAAATGAAAACTCATGTCTGAATAAAACAAAAAGAGAGCTTACTTCTTGCACATTTCCCAGAGGTTGTTCTGTGTCCGTGCTACGCTATCATTTAATCTTTTTGAGGTGAAGTTAAAATGGGTATTCTTAAGCTTTCAGAAACTGTTCACTGTTTGAGATTTCTAGCAAGTTCCCCCCAAGGAGTGAGCCCAGGTCACATTTGTACAAATGTGTTCTTGCTGGATTGGCAGCTGGGGATAGAGCATTGGGTTGAGAGTTGAAGGAAGCAGATTTCAGCTATGGAGCTCCTGATGATGAAGAGACTCTTGTTTCCATGGCATTTTGTTCTCCAAGTCTCCAGACTTTTTCTTCTTCTCTTGTGACTTTTTTATCCTATGGAACATCCAAGAGCAGTGTAATCCATTCAAGGGCACAGCCCTGGGACCACTCAGATATTTGCTAAGTGGGTTGTGGCATGACTTACATGTTCACAATTTGGAAGAGCCAGTAGTAGGGGGTCTGCCTATGTCATGAGATTCTAGAAATGTCCCCAACTTGGATTTGGGAAATCATCCATGCCATAGTGAGACATGCTCAACTGTCATCTGGGAGACCACAGGAAACTGCTCATTGAACAGCACTTCATGAGTTGTGGACTTAGTGTGACCTACAGGAAAATCCCAATTGTGGGCAAGGTTAAAAGCAGGAATTTAAAGCAGGAAGAAAGCGTAAGCTTGGCTACAGGGAGGGGCTAGAGTCTCAAGCTATGAACAATATAAAGGTGTCAGAGGCCCACAGTTGGTTTTGACTGGGGGCAGACATAGCTGATGAGGTAGACATGATGTCTTAAAGTTGCTGGTCCAGATCAAATAACACGCAGCAAAGCAAATTATAGAGATGGAAGTGAGCTAGTAAATACCATGTGGCCACATAATATACAAGTGTCATAACATGTATAAAGGAGAAAGTTCATTTAATTAACCAGATGTCTTATCTACAGGAAACCAAACCTCTGCCTACATGAAAATGTTCAAGTCATTAATTAAATTTTTCATGTTTCCTCCAGTGATCCAGCGATACAGAGGAATAGCCTAAGAAATCATATGATAAGAAGAGAGAACAAGGAACTAGAATTTCCCTTTTCAGAATGATTGTTATCAGTTTTTTTTTGTTTGAGTCTTATCTCTGCCCTCTCATCTTCGGTACTTGATTAACTAAAGGTCACTTCCTGGTTTCACATTGCCAGAGCTCTCGCTGGGCTTCTTCCTGGGTCGAACTCCTCGGTGCTTCTTGCCTTACTGAATTTTCTCCAACACGGTCTCCCTGCACCATTATTTTGTCCATTTATCTGCCCTCAGAATACCCTCCAAAGCCTTCTTAACTTTCTGAGAGCCTGGGCCTAAGGCCCATCCAAGCAGGCTCTTCTTTCCCCAAGGGATGGGATAAAAGAACATATATTTGCAAATAATAAAGAAACAGGGAGTCATTTCTGACATATTTGCTTGGGGAACAAAAATTAGCTACGTCATAGCTAACAGTTAAAGGACTCAAAGACTCCATTCTTTATAACCCTTTGTTTGAAGACAGTTTGGAGCTAGGAAAAGAAAAGGAAAAAAAAAAAAAAAAAGACACACACACATACACACATAAACACACACACAAAGAATATCTAATTTCGTGAATGTCATTTTCAAATTCAAGTCTCAAATGTTCCCTGAGGCAAGTGGATTGCAAAGGCAGCACAGTGATGAAAACTTAATAAAATACCCAGAAAGATCATAGATCACGCTGGTTCATCAGCTGTCATAGGTAAGGAAACAATAATGACATTAGTCTAATATTTAGGAAGTTCTTGGCCATGTTTCATTCTCTGCAGTGACAGCTACCCTGGATTCAAACTTCATCACTGTCTGCCATGAGCTCATCTGCGGTCTCTGGTCATTTCTGCCGTACACTTTCTTCTTTCTGCCTCTGTTTAAAAAAATGTGTTTAGCCACAAAATCTATGCATGTCAATGTCTTTATGTCATGACTTTAGTCATTTCCCATTCCAGGCTCTCATCTTTTCCAGCCCATTTCCTCTGCCACCAGTTATACCAGAAATATGGGTTATATAAATGGCATCTATTAAGACATTCCCTGGCTTCCTCATTCCTGCAGGACAGGCTGAATCTCTTTGAATGGAATACAAATACTTTGCAATAGAAACTGACTCATTTCACAGTCTCACTTCTTGTCACTGTGCCTCTGACCTTTTTTGTCCCCTTGCCCCCACCTTTACCATGATCTATGCTGCCACAATCCCAAACATATGTGACTCATTGACTTCTCCATACTTTAGCATGTGCTTTTCTGGAATGCCCTCTCTCTTTTTCTCCTTGTGAACAAAGATGATTTGGCCTCCACTACTTTCAAGTGTCCTCATCTCAGAAGCCTTTCCTAAATTTATGCTGGGATAATCGCTCTGATCTCCAGAGATATGGTATCATACTGGAACTGTTGTTAGCACATCTGGAATCTACTCCTAGTCCCGTCTTTACTCAAAGACACACTGAACTGAGAACTCCTCACTTTTGCACCCCCTTTTGTTTCACAGTGCTTGCCACCATGTGCTCAATTAATGTTAAATGGAGAAAAGAATAATGAAGAAAGGGACACAACCCAAAAGGAGTGGAAAGGCTGTGTGCTGTCTTCATCTAAGCAAAGCTTGTCTTGGCATCAGGTGCTGGATATACACCCCCTATGTCTTCTCTTGGAGCTCCCAGAACAGCTTACTTTGAGAGAGTAGTCCATCATTGGCTTCTTTCCTGCTTGATTTCCTACTTGAAGTTAATTTCCTCATCGTACTTTCTATGTGTATGTACATCTAGTGTGACCTCAATTTTTCTTTTTTATTTGGAGGTAATGACCTCCCTAAAGGAGGCTGGATAACCTTCACATCCTATCCCATAAACACCCATTCTCAGAAGTCCAGGATCAGCAGGTGTTACTTCTCCAAATCCCACATCCTGAGAAAGTCACAAGAACAAATTTATCAGTCTTCTTCTGCTTTGCTGGTGGGAGCTTTTGTTAACACAATTTTCTAGAAAGGAACTTTGAAAGCTGTATCCAGAGTCTTCAAAACCTTCCATCCTTTGATTCAGCAATCTCACTTCAGTGATGGGAGAAAATATATATTCATAGGTGTTCATCCCAGAATTATTTACATTAGAAAACAATTTAAGGTAATGGTTTAAGTAGTGGCACAAGCATTACTCATTAAAAATTTTATCTTAGAAAAATATTTAATGACATTCCTGAAATGGTCAGGTTAACCTGTTAATGAAAAAACATACACCACCACTATCATTTTTTCCATCCTTATAGCTGCCAATGTAAAAGAGTTGGAGGCTTTTTCTTTTTACCCCAGGCATAGCCTCATCCTGAACAGGGTTAAGAGAAGACCCTGCTCAGTCAGCTGATTTAAGGCTAAAGTTCACAAGGTTACTCTAAGCTTCTCCAATGTCTCCTCTCTACCTTTCTGCCTCCACACTGGGACACTATGGCTCCCTGGGGTGTGCCCTGAGGTGTACGCCCCTCTGCTGGTTCTGCAAAGCACCCTGTTACCTGCTGCCACACTCCTGATATTCCTGAAAGATGAAACAGGGATTTGCTCCCAGCCTGAATCAAGTGTGCATTCCTGCTTCCAAGAGCCAGAAGAGATACTGCTGGGCCACTGCTTTCCCAAAGCCTTGAAACTGAACCTGCCAACTCTGGCCCTGCTTTGCCTCCAGACAAGGGAGCCTGTACCATCTACCTCTGGAACACAGGGTGCACCTGACACCCTAACACGCACCTCTGAATCTTACTACTGAAAGGTTCTCTAGGGAGAAATTTAAAAGCTGAGATGATGGAAGAAAGATTAAAAGTAGTCACATTCCTGCCATAGGAATCTCTACCCTCTGTCCCAGGTACTGTTTTTTCTGGTAGCTTTTTCCACATCTTTGAGCCTTCTGGATTCCTTCCCAGTAGGGGTGAAGGGAGGGATGAATGTGGGTCCACATGATTCTGATGGTGTTTTCTTCTCATTCCTGCACACTCTCCTCAAGGAAAAACATCTGAAGTTAACGACAACGGGTCACCTAAACAGAGAATAGGGTGGACACAATTAAACACAGATGCCCTGATCCAGCCTGTTCTCTGAAAGAAAAAGCAGGCATTTTGTTTTGAATATTTGAAAGAGATCAATGTCGCAGTACAATCTATCGCCTCTCTACTTTCTGTTTCCCAAAGCAGGTAGAGTTGGAAAATCAGAGGGCTTTATGGCCCAGGGTCAGAGAATAATGACTGTTGTTTTTTCATTATCACTTGTCCCATATTTTGCGAATCATTTCCGGTGCTTTGTATGTCACATTTTTCCAATATTCTCCCCTCTTGTGGTGGTATTTCTTAGGAAAGTCTCCCCCTGGAGAAAAATTGCTGTGTGCACCCGTCCATATGCTTCCTCATCTGGTGTAGCTGTCCTTCTGCACCATTTTCTCCAGCTTGACAGACATGGTGTCACAAGTTTCTTTATTTGTAATAGACCTGCTATGACACTGATGGCCTGAGCCACCAGATAGGCAGTATATTTGTCTCTTCAGGCTTTTGAAAGTTAAACCAATGACATGATTGCCTACTTGTCAGTGGTTCCTGAGGTCTCAGCACACGTCCCTGGCTTCTGTGCCCTGAAGGTGAATAATGGTTGTAATAAAATTATGGAGTCAAACCCTGTCTTCATTGTGAGGTCCCCAGGGAGCTGGAGCTGTCCAGCCAACATGCATCTTACAAGGTGGTCCCTTTCATCAACATCAAGGGAGAAGCAGAGACAAAGGACAGAGAAAACCTACTCAAAGAGCAATCTGGGAACACTTATGGGGTAAAAAATGTCCAGGGGAAAGGTGTATGAGGTGGTTAAATCCTGACAAGGTCTCTGTGTAGATGCCAGGAAAGGTGTTCATGAGATGATGGGGGTGGAGGTGGGGATGGGAGCAGGAGCAGGAACAGGAGCAGTAGATGTGTGTCTTGTCTTTCCAGAATGGACCTCAAGTTACTGTCATTAGAATGTAGCAATATTTTTAGGCAGAACATAGTCTCCAGACAGAGCTATTATAATTCACTGTATTATTTCTTATTCAACAGTAGAGTTACAAGAGGTAATAAAGCTGGAATGAAGTCACCTTTCAAAAACAAGGACACTTTTTCCCACCTGCCCCCATAAGGTAAGTAGTGGTGTCAGCTTCTTCAGTTTGTGATTTGCAAAGTATGTTTTTGGGAATTGCAACTTGAGTTCTAATATTCCCTTCTTCACTCTTTCTAGGTCCCAGACAAAAGAGACTTTACCAGCAGATTCTGGAAACACAGGTAGCACAGTGTTGGCAGAGCCTCTTATCTGTTGGAAGAAGTAACATGATTCCCTTTGTATTTCCCTGCTGAGTGAATCATTTTTGAGCCCAGGATTCTTTAGAAATTCTCCCGCTTCAATGATTTCAATTTCTAAACATTTATCAAGCTAGTTCCATGGGTCATTATTATGTAATTCACATGACAAACATAAAGATTCATAACATGGTTCTCAGACTCAAGTAGTTTTGGAAAACCTGCCACATGCAAAACCATAAACAACCTGATCCCAATTTTTCTCACAGTTGTACCCATGGAGAAGTTCAAGAGAGCTTTAAAATACCTTGCGGCTAGAAGTTTCCCACGGAGATATTGACAGTATGGTGATCACGGTTGCTGCTAACTTAAATAATAACTTACCATTGTATATCACTTATTTGGTTTTACAAAATATTCTTTCATGTTTTATAAACCTCAACCGTATAAGCCTCCTTCTAAATGTAGTACTTTTTGTGCTTTGATTCGTTGTGCTTTGCTTTATTGTGCTTTGTAAATATTGCTTTTTTTCTTTTTAACAGATTGAAGGCTAGTAGCAACCCAGAATTAAGCACATCTATTTGTGCCATTTTTCCAACAGTATATGATCACTTTGTGTCTCTGTGTCACATATTGGTAATTTTTACAATATTCCAAGCTTTTTCATTATTATAACTGTTGTTATAGTGATCTGTAATCAGTGATCCTTGATGTTACTATTGACTGTTTCAGGACACCATGAAGTCAGTCCATATAAGATGGCAAACTTAATCCATTAATGTTGTGTGTATACTTGCGTATCCACTGACTGGCCATTCCTTCCCCTCTGGCCTCTCTATTCCCACAGACAACAATATTGAAATTAGGGTAACTAATAACCCTACAATGGTCTCTAGGTGAAAGGAAGAGTGAAAGGAAGCAAAGGGAAAGAGGTGAAAGGAAGAGTGGCATGTTCCTCATTTTAAATGAAAAGCTACAAATGATTAAGCTTAGTGAGAAAGGCATGTCAAAAGTGAGACAGTCCTAAAGGTAGGCCCTTGCCAGTTAGCCAAGTTGTAAATGCAAAGAAAAGTTCTTGAAGGAAATGAAAAGTGTTATTTCAGTGAACACACAAAGAAAATAAGAAAGCAAAACAGCTTTATTGCTGATATGGAGAAAGTTTGAGCAATCTGAATAGAGCAAACCAATTACTACATTTCCTTAAGCCACACCCTATTCCAGAGCAAAGTCCTAACTCCCTTCAGTTCGATGAGCCCTAACTCTCTTTAATTCTATGAGAGAGGTGAGGAAGGTGGGAGAAGAGAAGTTGGAAGCTAGCAGAGTTTGGTTCCTGAGGTTTAAGGAAAGAAGCCATCTCCATAACATAGAAGTGCAAGGTGTCATGCCATCACACTCCAGCTTGGGAGACAGAGCGAGATTCCATCTGGAAAAAAAAAAGAAATGAAATGAAAACAGTGCAAGGCGAAGAAGCAATTGCTAATGAAGAAGCTGCAGCAAGTTATTCAGATCCAGCTAAGATCACTGATGAAGGTGGCTACACCAAACAATAGATTTTTGGTGTAGACAAAACAGTCTTATTTGGGAAGGAGGTGACATCAAGGACTTTCATAGCTAGAGAGGAGAAGTCAATGCCTGGCTTCAAAGGACAGGTTGGCTCTCTTATTAGAGGCTAAGGCAGCTGATGATTTGAATTTGAAACCAATGCTCACTTACCACTCCAAAAATTGTAGGGCACTAAGAATTATGGTAAGTCTACTCTGCCTGTGCTCTATAAGTGGAACAACAAAGCCTAGATGACAGCATATCTATTTATAGCATGGATTACTGAATATTTAAACCTATTGTTGAGACCTACTGCTCAGAACAAAAAAAGATTCCTTTCAAAATATTACTGTTCACTAACAAAGCACCTAGTCATGCAAGAGCTCTGACGGAAATATACAAGGAGATTAATGTTTTCATGCCTGCTAACGCAACATCCATCTGCAGCCAATGGATCAAGGGGTAATTTTGACTTTCAAGTCTTATTATTTAAGAAATACATTTTTGTAAGGCTATTGCTGCCATAGATAGTGATATCTCTGATGGTTCTGGCAATGTAAGTTGAAAATCTTCTGGAAAGAATTTACCATTCTACATGCCATTAAGAACATTCATGATTCATGGAAAGACATAAAAATATATAGATTAACAGGAGTTTGGAAAAATTTTATTCCAATCCTCATGGACGACTTTAAGGAATTCAAGATTTTCATGGAAAAAGTGACTATAGGTATGGTAGAAATAGCAAGAGAACTAGAGTTAGAAAACTAGAGCCTGAAAATGAGATTGAATTGCTACAATCTCATAATCAGACTTGAACAGATGAGGACTTGCTTCCTATGGATGAGCAAAAGAAAGTGGTCTCCTGAGATGGAATCTACTTCTAGAGAAGACATTGTGAACATTGTTAAAATGACAATAGAGGATTTAGAATATTAAATTAACTTGGTTATTAAAGCAGCAGCAGCAGGGAGTGAGAGGATTGACTTCAATTTTGAATGAAGTTCCACTGTAAGTAAAATGCTGTCAAACAGCATCACCTACTACAGAAATTGTTTTCCTTAAAGAAAGAGTCAATCAATGTACCAAACTTCATTGTAGCTTTATTTTAATAATTTGCCACACCACCTCAACTTTTAGTAACTACCATTTTGATCTGTCAGTAGCCATCAACACTGAGGCAATACTCTCCACCAACAAAAAGATTATGACCAGCTGAAGGCTGAGATAATTGTTAGTATTGTTTAGCAATAAGTATTTTTAGTTAAAGCATGTGCATTGTTTTCAGACATAATGCTTTTGCACACTTAACAGACTACAGTATAGTGTAAACATAACTTTTATATGCACTGGGAAACCAAATCTCTGTGATTCAGTTTATTGCTGGGTCCTGGAGCTGAGCCTGCAATATCTTCCAGGCATTCCTGTGCTCTGTTCTCTGTCTGAGGTCTTCTTGTTATTCATTTCACGTGTTAATGCATTCACTCATTTACTCATGACCTGCAAGAATGTGTTTCTTTAGAAACTGCATTTTCTACTAGTGACTCTTCACCACTGAGCTTGAAGATGGGCTAATCATCCAGTATAAAGCACAGGGATTTAATTTACGTAATGATAAATGCCCATCGGCTTAGCAGAAAATGCAAAAATGTCTTTTGCTACAAAGAGAGAGTCCATGGCTTGAAAGGATTGAGGACTACCATAATGGAAGGCACAAAAAGCCTGATTCTGTTCTTACTCAGAAACAGCCATATTAACTCACATGACCAACATACATTTTAACATATCAAAAATAAAACATAGTAACCATATATAATCATCACTATTTTAAATTGCTCTGAACATTGTGGCCAATGTAATAAAGCTTGAAATCAAAATAAGAGGAATGACTGTGTATGTAAAAGGAAAGGATATATTATTTGTAGAGGACCAAAATTCTACTTAGAAACCCCAAGAAATGACTTCTAGTGAAGATTGTGCTGTAATTGAAAAACAGCCAAAGGATGGAAGAGATATTGGCAATACATATAACTGAGAAAAGACTCATATTCAGAATTTACAAAGAAGTCCCACAAATCCATAAGAAAAGACAAATCACCCCCAAAAATCGCAAAATTTGTGTTTCAATTAAAAAGAAGAAAATGGTCAATAATCCTCTGAAAAGATGCTCAACTTCACTGGTTTTCACAAAGAAAGGGGTCTGCAAACTATGGCCTGCAGGTCAAATCTAACCCACAAGTTGTTGTGGCGGAGCCAGAGAGCTAATAAGGTGTTTTTATATTCTTGAATGGTTGGTTGAAAAAAACACAACAACAAACCCAAAGAAACCCAAAGAACAAACCTGGCCCTTAACCAAAGAAGCCTGTTGTAAACGCATATTGAAACAAATTAAGATATCACTCCACACCCTTCAGATTGGCAAATAAAAGTCTTACTGTACCTCCTGCAGGGTTGGATGTGGAAGGAGAGCTTGCTCAGATAGCTATCTGGAGGATGCTTGCATTGGTACAAAGACTACAGAGAGCAAGTTGGCAATATTTAGTAATGTGGAAGGTGAGCATACCCACATATGTCTTAAAGAAACTCTTGCACATTTGCATAAGGCCACACATGTGGGAATGGAAGCATTGTCAATAGCAAAGGCCTATCAGAAGAAAAATGGATAAATACATTGTTGCATAATCACACAATCAAATTCAATATAACCGTGAAAATCACTAACATAGAGCAACTATATCAACATGAATAAATATTACAGTATTTTATTGAGAAAAACTGTAAATCATATATACACTATAATATAATTTCATAGTGTTTTAAAACATAATAATCAGATAGTTTTTACTAACACAAAACTACTAAGTATAAACCCATAAAAGGGAGAGTTATGAGCCCAGAAAATAACTTTGCGTTCATAGACATCTCTGAGAAAAAAAGAGAAAGGACTACTGTTAGGGAGGGGTATGCAGAGTTTTCAAATATGTCAATAATGTTTCATTTATGGTTTTATTAAAAAAAAGTAGAGGCAAATATGGAAAAAAGTTAAAACTTGCTAAAGTTTGCTAGTGAGCATAATGGTGTTAATTCCATCATTTTTTTCTATGTTTGCAAAGAAAATGCAAGAAAATCATTGGAGAAAAGTATAATTAAGAAAGAACTTCAGTGGAGTCACTGAATACAAAGTAAATACATTAATGTTAATTGGGTTCTTTTTTTCAATATGCCATTGAAAATCAACTAAATGATAACAAGGAGAAAAGATGCTATTTTCAATAAGGATAAAAATATAAGGCAATGAGGGATACATATTTCCTGAAATGGATAAGATACATATAAAGAAAGTTGTGAAACTTTACTGAGAAATATAAAAGAAGTTCTAAATAAATGGATAGATTTATCATATACTCCAACATGAAATGTGAATATTTTAAACATGTTTTAATGCAATTCTATTGAAATTTTTGAGGAAAAACAAGTAAATCAGTCTGAGAATATCTGAGAAAACATGAATAGATAAGCATAGCCAAGAGTACTTTAAAAAGTGATGTAATGAGGGGGTTTGCTTTAGTTATTAAAACATACGGTAAAGCTATAATAATTAAAACTGTAATGCAATTACAGAAGCTGATAAATAATTCAGTGAAAAGGGGTAACACTGTACTAGAAGTATGTGTGTGTGTATAAATATATACATGTATATGTACATATGTGTGTATATATACATACATTGTGTATATATATACATATACAAACATGTATATATGTACACATATTCACACATTTTTGTATATATCTGTCTGTATATAAAGTACATACATATATACATGTAATATATATTAATCATAAATGGAGAAGCATGGTTTGTTCTATCTAGTCTTTTTGGGAAAGCAAAGTTTTTACTTCTTATGCCAAATATTTTCTTAGAAAAATTAAAATGCTAATTTTAACATGTAAACCAATTTAGAAATCTTTATTTAAAAATAGAGTTTTATTATCTAGTCTATGGCTGAGGAAATACATTCTAGGTTTAAAAGCTATGGAAAAAACATGTAGAACAAAACTTATGTATATATATAAAAAGTCATTAACAAAGTTAAAAGTTAATTGACATAATGGGAGATGATATATGATGGGTTGATATCTTTCATGTATAAAGAGCATATGCAAGTGAACAATAAATATTCTAAGATACTATTGAAAAATGGACAAAGAACATGAACAGACATTTCACATAAAAAGGAAGTACTAATGGCTAGCAAAACTTGCCATGTTTAATCTAACTAGCAAAAGATTAAATGAAAATTAAAAACATACCACATAACATCTCTAAAGGTGATATGTGAGAAAGAGTTCAGCAAAGCGGATGTTCTCACACACTGTTGATAATCTTGTAGGCAGGTACAACCTTTCTGAAAAACAATTTGTTTTTCAATAGGTATCAAGAGCTTTAAAAATATTTCTATCTTTTCATCCAATGATTTTATTCTAAGTAGTAGATTCTAATCATAAATAAAATGTTTTTCTAGAAACATATTTATCTAGGCACATAGAAATAATATTAGATATACCCTAATATCTGGTAATAGTAGAAGTATTAAATTGAGAATATTCACTCACTGGACTATTACATGACCATGAAAATGATGTTCTCAGTGAATTGCTAATGATTTCAGGAAATTTTCATTATAAAAGTAAATTAACAAGACTGGACATGGTGGCTCATGCCTGTAATCCCAGCACTTTGGGAGGCTAAGGTGGGTGGATCGCCTGAGGTCAAGAGTTTGAGACCAACCTTGCCAACATGGTAAAACCCCGTCTCTACTAAAAATACAAAAATTAGCTGGGCATGGTGGTAGGCACCTGTAATCCCAGCTACTTGGGAGGCTGAGGCAGGAGAATTGCTTGAACCCAGGAGGCAAAGGTTGCAGTGAGCCGAGATTGTGCCATTGTACTCCAGCCTGGGCAACAAGAGTGAAACTCTGCCTCAAAAAAAAAAAAAAAAGTAAATTAACAAATGTGACTTAAATTTTTTTTCCATTTTTATTGTAGATTAAAGGATATCCATGCAGATTTGTTATATGGGTAAATAGCATGATGGTGAGGCTTGGGGTCTCAACGATCCCATTACCAAGGTAGTAAGCATAATACCCACAGGTGGTTCTTCAGTCCCTTCCTCCCTTCCTCCCTCCCCCAACTAATGGTCCCATTCCCAGTGTCTGTTGTTCCCATCGTTATGTTCATGTGCACTCAATGTTTAGCTTTCACTTATAAGTGAGAACATGCAGTATTAGGTTTTCTGTTCTTGTGTTAAGTCTCTTAGAGTAATGGCCTCCAGCTCCATCTCTGTTGCTACAGATTTCCATTATAAAAGTAAATTTCACAAAATGTGACATTTTATATTTAATATGGTAATAACTATATATACCTACATACACACATAGGCATATGTGATGGGAAAAATGTTTCAAAAATTAGTAGTAGTTTGCTTCAGGTTGTGAGATTACGGATGATTGTTTTATTTCTTTATATTTTTCTGTATTTTCTAATTTTAAAGCACTTACATTAAATTCATAATCATATATTAAGTCAACAACTTTCATTAATGTATTCATTCAACAATTAATGATCTGTTAATATTTAATTGACAAACGCTTATAAAGTTCTTACCATATGCTAAGCAAAGAAACACACTTTGTGAAAATAAAAGTCTATTGAGCTGATGTGTTGGCTCTCAATAAAAGTTGTTTGAAATTCTCACACTCAAAAAGAAACGAAATGAAATCAAGTGTATTTAATATTGCACCAACTGAACCATCAGTGGAATTGAAACATAAATGTATTTGTTTTCAGGAATGAGAAGATTTGTCTTTCTGGGTGTGGAAGTGATTTGAAAAGTCAGAAAGTCTGTAGAAATAGCTGATCCTTGTTCTTACAGATTAGATCTAAGACTTCATCAGTTTTCATATTCAATGAGGTGTCTCAAAATTTAGTTCATATTTTCCATCTCCAGAGACTTATTTGTCTCTTATTTAGTGAAGGTACCTGGTAATGAGCTTGTAGTTAAGAGCTGATTTGAAATGGAATTTTTATAGAACCAATTTTTTGGTTGCTTAAAGTTAATTGCTTTGTACCTAATTTAGGTTCCACAGGGAGTAATTTTGATCTCCCCCAGCAAACTTTGTCTTAAATGAGGCTGATCTATAATCCTATTACACATGTCTGGGTGTCCATCAGTAAATACCATGGGTTGCATTAAGTTTCTAAAGGATACTGTGTGGTTTTAATACCCTCCAAGGACTTTACTTTTAGCAAAGAAGTAAGTTGTTTTCCTGGAGCCAGGTCACTCCACTGTACCAAATAAAAGTTATGGGAAAATGGTGAGGTTTGTATACCTTTTCTTGCCCAAGCAATAGATCACAGTTGCCTGGCAGCCTGCAAGAAATACGATGCTTTGGGAATAAATGAAACAGAAACATGAAACACTGCAATGAGAATGGAAGGGCGTCAGGATTGCAATAATCAGAAAGAATCCAGATATTGCCATGTGCTGGTGTACAGCAGGGGTTCTCAAATTGTGGTCCCTGGACTAGCAGCATTAGCCTGACCTGTGAACTTTTTAGAAATGCAAATTCTTGGGCCCACCTAACATCTATTGAATTAGAAACTCTGTGAGTGGAGCCCAGCAGTCTGTGTGGTAAAAAAGGCCTCCAGTTGATTCAGATATACACTGAAGTCAGAGAAAGCTAAGCCAAAACAATCAAATTTTGCTGAAATAGAATCGTGAGGTGAGTATGGTATCAGGTTTTATCTGAGATTTGGAGGCAGAGAGAGACAGACAACATTGGGAAGTAGGCTGCTAACAGAAATTCAAGCAAAAGGGCTTTAATAACCAGTTTTCATTTGGAAAAGCAGTGCAATTCCAAGTCAAGCCAAGTCAAGAACCAGAAGGTACAGGTAGGAAGACAGACAAAATTATGGGACTAGACACAGTTTTCCCTTTCCTGCCAGGTTTTTCCTGACATCTTTTGCCTGAAGACACGTTAAAGTTACTCGAGGTCTCTGACACAGGAAGAATCTCATTGAAGATGGAGCCTAAAGGAAACAACCCTTTCATTCATCTAATTTCACTTGTAAGACAATGCATTGAAAGCTAATCAAACTGAGCTCATAGGGTATAAATAGGTAAGCTCTGGGTAGCACATAAGGGGAACAAAAAAACCTTTCAGAAAAACTTGATGACTCTTTGACACCATTCCAATTTTGGTGGACAATGGAGGTTTCATTAGTGTGAATAGAATAGATCGTTAACAAAGCATTCGATGCCTCTCTCAATAGATCTTATTATAGCAGTAGAGAGCTATTTGACAAAGAGAACTATGCCAAGGATACCAAATTACTTTACGGAATCTAGAGTACATGAAGAAGATAAAATATAACTGTGAGGGCTTGTGACAAATAAGTTTTCAGACAACTTGGCTTTAGCCATGGATTCCAGTGATCAGAGCAGCCTCCAAAAATAACTTAAATATTAGTTGTTTATTGATTAAGTATTTAACAGAATTGGATCACCATTTGGTCTCTGGCCCAGCGTATCAGTGGTAGGAGTTAATCAAGAGGATAAGTTGCCTTAGAAGAGTGGCTTTCACATTTAGCATGCATTGGAATCCCCCTGGAGGGCTTGTTAACACAGACTATTGAACTCTACCCCCAGAGTTTCTGATTCAGTAGGTCTTGGGTAGGCTTGAGAATTTGCATTTCTAGCAAACTTTCAGGTGATGCTGATGCTGCTGGTCCAGGGACCACGCTTTGAGAACCACAGGAGGAGAAAAACCACTGAAGAGTAGAGATGCATTTTGAAGATTACGCCATAGGAAGGATGCAGAAAGTAGAAAGAAGCACTCCACTGCATAAAGCTGAAACTGGCATCCAGGAACGAGAGACACCAGGCAAGCTTTGGATGATTACAGGAAATAACTTCTGAAAGGTAAAAAATGAAGTCAGATCTCCTTACACCTACGGTAGCTTTTTAAAAGTTCCCATTTCATCAAGAATCAAGACAAGGATCATAAAATTGTCTTTGAGACTGTCTGCCCTACCTGATTGCTCTTTAGCTGGAATTCAGCCAACCTGGCTGCTTATTTCCAAAGTTAGCCATAAACTGTTTAGGTGCATGAGAAATTGCCCACTACTGAAGCTGACTCTTGTGAATAGTCTCTGGTGTGTGGCTGCAAGGGAAGGGTTTTCTTTTCCCAAGATGTTTGTCTTTTCCCAAGTTCTCCACCACTTACCCACAGATGCTACTTGTGACACATACAGTTAGCCTCTGAACTAAGACACAGTGCACTGATGTCACCTTCTCCTCAAAACCTTTGGCACATCTTAGTTATCTCTGTGGTCTCGGGATGGAGCGTTAGGTGCCGCCTGAATGCTGGAGAAAGCTTCCACTCTGAAAAGGATTTGAGAGCAGAGAAAAGCACTCACTTGTCAGGCTTTTGTAGAAGTTGATTTTCTGTGCCTGATTGTCACGACATCACTCTGCTCTGAGTCAGTCATCAGGAGTCCCCTGACTGCCCAGTGCTCAGTGATGGGCAGCTTTGACTTGCACTGGGTAGAGGATGGAAGGGAGGTGGCCCACAGAGGTAGACTGTTTACCCAATCTCCATCAGGGGAATTTTCTTGGCCACACTCTGCTGAAACTGACTCATGAGGAAGACAGAAAGCCAACAGTTCATGGGAGGTAGAGCTGTTCCTATTGTTCACGTGTCATTTGACTCAGCTGAATCATCTCCTCCACAACCCAGAAAGGAAGGTGCTTCCACCAACACCTTCTTCATTTGTGGGAAGAGATGGAGTGGGAATTTTCAGCACCTACCTCATTCCTATACCTTTCCCACTCCAAAGAGGGAAGAATGACTTTGGTTATCAGACACATTGATGAGAGCTTGATAATCACTGGCTATTCCTCTACTGGGCAGGGTAAAAACTCAAGGTCCCTCCTTCTCCTACATGCTCCCCATTTCCTGATTCATCTTGAACTAGCCTTAATTTCAGAGCAATGGATCAGTCTCTGTAGGTCAACCCCTTGGTGGGACCACCTCAGAGCAGGGAGGACTGATATCCAGCTTCTCAGCCTGGGACTGGGTAGATAAGTCCACCTTGTAGGGAAGACTTGGCTCTCTATAATTCTGAGTGGGAGGTCAGAAACCTAGCGATATTCTCTAGTCTTCTAATTGTTACAGAAAGTCAAACAGAACTGATGTTGCAATCCTCATTTAACAATATGTGTATTTTTTATCAACCGGAATCCTCAATGAGAAGCAAGGTGGGCATTAGGATCTGGGACTAGCCCTCCTCCCAGTCACTCCCTCCCCCTCAATTCCCAAGAAGTTCTGAGGCTGACACTTTCCCATACATGCTTCTCTTGTGCCAGGATTTATCAGGAGGTGTGGAGGTTTATTGGGAGCAGGACAGTGTAGGCAGGAAAGGGACTGAGACTTAGCACTAGACATGCCCTTCAGAGTGGGACAGGTCAACTTAACAGGAAAAGTTGGAGAAGGCACAGATACAAGGAGTTCAGCCTTCCACATAGCGGTTCAGCTAAGTTGTTGGCACCAGGTGCTCCAAGTGGAATTGCAAACTATGCCAAAACATGAGCAGGGCCCACTGAAAATTGGGGACACGTAATTTTTGGAAGTCAGGGCAGGCTGCCAGCTTCTGGCAGATTTGTCCCCAGAAATCCATACCCCAACACTAAACTAAGATACAGAGCTAAAGCCTCCCCTGATCTTAACCTCAGATAAGGAGAGAGGTACTGATATGAACAAGAGACAGGGAAATACTGGGTAGAAGGCAGTTCCCTGGCAAAGGCCCCACCCTCAAGCCTAGAAACCCATGGCCCTAAATAGAAACAGATATTCCTGTTTTTGCACCCAAATATTGCCTTTTGGCCCACCATGTCCCACTATCTCATACCCATATAAACCCCAAATCCCATGCTCCACAAGTAGATGAGCAGAGGCAGAAAAGCGGGCCCAGCAGAGAAGGAGAGAAAAGAAGAAATGTCTGAATGTCAAGAGGAGTTCATCTGGGGATGGCTGGAGAGGAGACTGGCTGCAGGACAGCCAAACTCCAGGGGAAGATCATTCTTCCTACTTCATCCCCTCTTCAGCTCCCCATCCCTCCAGCTGAGAGCCACCTCCATCTGACAATAAAGTCCCCTGCGCTTACCATCCTTTGTTTCGTCCATGTGACCTAATTCTTCCTGGATGCTGGACAAGGTTTCGGGTACCAAGAGGGTACTGAACTGGTTAACACTTAAGCCATCTGCAGACAGCAGAGCTAAAAGAGCACTGTAACACTCCCACTTGGGCTTCAGGAGTTGCAGGCACCCACCCCTAGATGCTACCATGGGGCTGGAGCCCAAAAGTGCTGGCCCCAGCTCTTGGATCTGCCCATCTGCATGCTCCCTGCCCATTAGGGGTTTGAGCAAGGCAGCTGAACAGAGAGCCACACCCCTGTTGCATGTTCTGTGACGGGGTCAGGAAACTCTCCCATTTCAGGACAGTCAAGAGCAAGAGGAGATGGTTGAACCAAGGAAGAGATGAGAACCAAGGTCGAAAAGTGTAACACATGGCTGGGCATGGTGGTTCACGCTTGTAATCCCAGCACTTTGGGAGGCCGGATCACAAGGTCAGGAATTCGAGACCAGCCTGACCAACATGGTGAAACCATGTCTCTACTAAAACTACACAAATTAGCCAGGCATGGTGGCACATGTCTGTAATCCCAGCTACTCAGGAGGCTGAGGCAGGAGAATCGCTTGAACCCGGTGTCAGGCCTCTGAGCCCAAGCTAAGCCATCATATCCCCTGAGACCTGCAGGTATACATCCAGATGGCCTGAAGTAACTGAAGAATCACAAAAGAAGTGATATTTAAATGGCCTGTTCCTGCCTTAACTAATGACATTCCACCACAAAAGAAGTGAAAATGGCCAGTCCTTGCCTTAACTGATGACATTACCTTGTGAAATTCCTTCTCCTGGCTCATCCTAGCTCAAAACACTCCCCCACTGAGCACCTTGTGACCCCCACTCCTGCCCGCCAGAGAACAACCCCCCTTTGACTGTAATTTTCCTTTACCTACCCAAATCTTATAAAAATGGCCCCACCCCATCTCCCTTCACTGACTCTCTTTTCAGACTCAGCCCGCCTGCACCCAGGTGATTAAAAAGCTTTATTGCTCGCATAAAGCCTGTTTGGTGGTCTCTTCACACGAACTCCGGAGGCGGAGGTTGTAGTGAGCCCAGTTGGCGGCACTGCACTCCAGCCTGGGCAACAGAGCGAAACTGCATTTCAAAAAAGAAAGAAAGGAAGGGAGGGAGGGAGGGAGGGAGGAAGGAAGGAAGGAAGGAAGGAAGGAGGCAAAGAAGGAAGTGAAGGAAGGAAAGAAAGAGCAACACTCTTCACTGTCTCCCAGGAAGAAGTTTGGGTATAGGAGTTTTGTAATTACAGTGGGAATGTTATTAGACTAGAGAGCTGCAACCCAGGGGTGAGGGCGGAAGCCCATTGAGGACCCCTAGGCCTAATCAAGAGTGAGGATGACTCAGGTGACACACAGGGAGCCCAGTGGCCAGCTGGTTCAACCTAATCTGGAGAATGACTCAACACCAGGATGCCACTGCTGTTGGGGGAGGAGGAGGAAGTGCTAAACCTGTTTTAATATTTCCTGTCTCAAGCCCACATTGTTCTGGGGATTGAGATCTGAAGTTGAGGGGTTGGGGGTCAGGGAATCTGGCTATAGACACTGCAGATCTGCAGAGGGAGGGTATGAGACAGGCTGAAACTGCTGCAATATGTACTCACCCTGAGGGCCTCAGGACCCAGATGATCATCTTAATTTAGATTGCTGCTTGGCCCAAGCAGACATGAGAGTGCCTGCAGACAGCGGCTCTGGCACTGGCACCCATGGTAGCAGCTGGCTTCACTGTGATGGGAAACCCTCCAGCTCCCTCCAAGATGCAGTTAGGGTTTCTGGTCTCATTCTTGGAAGAGTTCTGTTGAATGAATTAAACTGGAATCATCTTCCTTTCCCGGGAAACTGTTGTGTCTTTTGTCTGCTCTGCCTCTGGGTGAAATCTGTAGTCCTTACTTGCTGCTATTTTCTACCATCCTAATAATAGCTCATTGTTAGGCAGACATGACGCAAACACACTTCTCACCATCTTGGGAGATTTGGGGGGGGTCTTACCTTCTTATTTAAGTTATTTGTTTAATTATTTCTTCTTCTTTTTTTTTTTTTTTTCAGTTTGTTCTCTTTGTTTTCCCTTAGTTGGTAAAGAAGACAAGTTGTTGATGAAGGAAATTGGCAAAATATCAGCACATCTTGAGTTCTTTGGTGATTTGCCTTCTCCAGAATCTTCTGATCTGTCCCTACACCTGTATGAAAAGTGCTTCACACAATGAAACTGTCCTTACTTGGTGTCATAAGTGAGCTTACTAAATTTGGTGTGTGCCATCAATAACCCCTCACCTTTCCATCTAGGGTAGCAGCTACAATTACCTCTTTTTTTTACTATCTTGTTTTGCCCTAGAACACGCAGGAACATCTTATATTCAACAGCTTATCTTCATAGGTGCAGGACAAAGACAGAACTAGAAGTCATCCCTCTGCTTACCTGAGACAAATGCATATTTGACATGCATTGGGAATCAGGCACATCCACCCCTGACCCTCTGCTGGGAGCATTTTTTATTTAAGATATTTTTGGTTCATCTCTTGAACCTCCTTTCTACCTCCAGTTATCCCTGAGTCCCACTCACACCCCTCTTCTTTATTACTCCCTAGAAAGGAAGTAGAAAGGCAAAAGACTTTTGCCACTGAGTCACTGAAAAGAAAGAAACCTGATAATCTGGGAATTAAGGGAAGCCAGGGAAACATATCCTCAACCCTTAAGGTGAAGCTCCCAGTAGTCACCATTCCAAGAATATGGGACCTCAAACTCAAACACCTTTCTTGAGACAGAGTCTTAATAATGAAATCTGGGAATGGGAATGCATGTGTTTCTTTGTCTATCTCGACAGTTTTTTCAAGACCATTTTTGTAGCCATCCACAGCTGTTTTGTAGGCACAAAGAAAGGGGCCCTACTTCCCAGGCTGTGGCTGTGAAAAGAAGATAAAAATTTCAGGACTCCAAACTCACTATGCCAAAGGGCAAAGTTAAGCTTGGGAACGGAGTCACTCAAAATTGCCTTTCATTTTGTTGCTAAATAGATAGCTACAAAGGTAGAAGGTTACAGGCCTCCCCAGGGAGCCTCCCTCACAATTCGCTCACAAGAAAATTCTCTGTGCACCCCAATGTGCAGAAATGTATATCAAAACATTCATTGAAACATCTCAGCCCTGGATCTAAGATTGGGTGAGGTATAGGAAGAAAGGGTAATGTACCAAAAAAAAAAAAAAAAAAAAAAAAAAAACAACACTAGAGTAAGATATGGTTTCTGTCTTCTAGAAGTTAAAAGCACAGCTTATCTTCATAGTTAGAGAACAAAGGCAGGATTAGAAGTCATCCCTATGCTCACCTGAGACAAATGCATTTGAATACTTCCTTTACTCTATGTTTACTTTATCTTACCTAAAAATGCAGATTCATTGAGCCGGAGCCAATACATAGTTGACTATTCCTCTATCCCTTCTTTTCACATTTAAAATGTGGATTCAGTGAACACCAATCTAGCTTCAAAAGAATGTAATTGCTTGCCTATTCTTCCCTATTTTTTTTCCCGAATCACAGATGTTCCTGTGACTTTGCGTGCCTTTTTCCCGGGTGCATTCTCAACCTTGGCAGAATAAATCTCTAGATTGATTGAGTCGCCTCAGTCATTTTCTTTGGTTTTACACGGCCAAAGCATACCTTCCCTCTGTGGCCTTCCTTTGGTCATTAAGGATATTCTTTCTGCCATCGGGTAACCAGGTGGTACTACCTCAACCAGAGCCACCATCTTCACATGGGCACTTCTGCACCTTACTCTAAGATGTGGTTGCCACTGAGCAAATATGTATCCATTTGACTTCCAACTCTTTTCTTTTAATTAACATTGGCATTTT